>NC_072852.1:23672719-24014862 GCF_028858705.1 Grus americana | reverse complement strand
TAGAAGTATTATCTTCAGTTATAGAATCAAGTTAAAATTAATGCCAAAACTTAGTATATGAAAAGAAATGAGGAGTGCTTACTATGGATGTGACCACAATTACCATACAGGAAATTATATAGGAATTAAAAGTGACCTGTTTCTCAGATGCCTCAATGTAATCACTTTGTAAGTAGATAACTTCATAATCTAACAGACTGATAAAGGAGTTGAGATTATGATATTGCCATGGAGAGGCACAACGTGCTGGCTGATACATGTGAAAACTGCCAAGTTCTCAGCACAAATGTGAGGGAAATTAGCTGGGTATGAGAGAAGGTTGCACACTGCCCAATGGATAATGAATTTTTGTCTGGACCCTCATTTTTCTCTGCCTGTGACTTCATTAAATGACTTCCTCCAAAGATTGTGGAAGTTGATGACTCCCTCTGACTTCACAGGCATTGATTAAGCCCTGAACAATTCAGATGGCAGTTGCCCTGTTGTGTTTGGCTGGGAGGGAAAGGGGAAATGAAGCAGGAGCTGTGTTAAATTGCAGTGAATACATTGCTAATTCACAGTCAATATGCTTTTGTACTTCATAATTGACTTAAGTTCCTGTCAGTGCAGTTCCCACTACTATATGATGTACCCATCTAAGGTCTCTTACACTACCATTATGTGTCCATCCCTTTATAATTTTCCTTCCTCCTATTCTATTCATAATCAGCAATGTAGAAAAACTTTTTTATTATCCTTGCAGATAGTTTAATGATCAGTGCGCTCTGCTCCACCTGATGGATAGTAGTCGAGAGGGAGAGGGAAGGGCCGCAAACATATTAGTACAGAACTAGAGATTATTTCCCCTTTCACCCTCCTGCTGTGTCCAATCCAGGTCCCTTCCACATGAGTTGCTCAAGGCATTTCTTACCTTTTGTGACTGTCCATAAATTGTTTCCCTGCCATCCATATTGCACTTTTTTCTCTGTACCTGTCCCTTTTTCTAGCTGTTCTTATAGCTTTTTTGTCCTTCCTAGCCCTTCTCTGGACAACTTTTTGCAGCAAATGCTAAGATGCATTGATCCACATTTTGCCCCAGAGCCAGCACAATTCACAACACAATGCCAAGAGCTCTACATTTTCATTGTGTGCCTTACTCTCTTCATTGGTATTCAAAACACCTCCTAATTCAATGTTGTCTGTTAATTCATTAATATTCCATTTACTTCCTCTCATCAGTCATTGATAGAGATGTCAAACAAGGCTTGGGACTGATTCCCAGAGCTGCTCCCATACACACAAACCTCCCACCACGTGTACTGCAGTTGACTATTGCCCTACAGATTTTCCTGGGGTTTTTAGTCCACAGGACAGCAGCCTTTGTGGAACAAAGCTTTTTAACCAAGACTTCAAGGTGTCACGCTGAAGCTCACACATAATTTAGCAATTTCTAACAAGAATTCATTGAATGGTGAAATATTGTGAGACATTTTGTTTTCAGAGAAACCTATCTAACGTGCTGCTGTAGAACCCTCACTTGTTTATCATTGTTTTACATATATGTGTTGGTAACTACTGTAATTTCTTCTCATAATCAGCCAGATTTCCTTAATAGTTTGTGTGTTTTTCTTTCTCCTTTCCTCCAGCTCTTGAGAGCACAGACAGAAAATTCATCACTACAGCAGTGCTTATCCAAAGTAGTTCAGAGATGTTAAGTGAAGCAGGAATAATTATGGCCAATGTGGAAACTCCAGAAATTCCCAGTTTAGATTCTGGAGGCATTCAATTTTTTGAGGCTTAGCCCTAAGTCATGAGGTTGAACTTCACATTAAGGAAGATCCCAAAGTATAAGAGACAAAACTTAATTCTAACAGGATTTTAGTGTATTCTATTTGTGCTCAGTACTATTCTCCTTCAGACTCATAAAATGAAAGAATGGCAGTTTGGATGTCAGCTGCAACTTCTTACCATTACAGGCATTGTATAACAAAAATGAATGTAGCATATTATATATTTCAAGTTTAGGTTTTTTATATTAATTCCCCCTTTTGTTATTATTAGCTCAAATATAATGTTCTACATCACTCATCACTTGATAAAAAAAAAGTTTGTTATTTTTTCTGTTCTTATGTGTTTCTTTTATGTTATTTAACACTGTTTGCTGCATCAAACTGAACAGCTGTAGATATAAGCAGGATTTTACTTTCCTTTTGAAATTGTTCTCCATTTTGACCAAGTGATTACACTGAAATGCTTTCTATTCCCACAGAGATTTACAAAAGTGTATGAAAACAAGATAAGTTGTAACTCAGAAACTTCGTAAGTGTTACAACCTCCACAGAAAATTTTTGGGTTAGAACACCCAGCTCTAACATAAAAACTGAGAGCTGCCTAGGCCATCTCTGATCAAGGGAGAGGTTTTAAGATGTTTAGCACAATACTTGGAATAAATGCAACAAAGAAATTAGAATATGGGGATGGGGGGCGGTAGGGTTGGGACTTTATTGAAAAATGCTACCTGTTTTTTCATTGTAAAAGGACGGGGGTTTTTTGCTTCCAGATGACAGCGAAACACAGTGTAGGATGGTGGAATGAAGTTAATGTTCTTTAACTTTATTCACAGACTAAAAAATACTTCAACAGTGTTAACAGCTGGGTTAGTTTGGCTGGGATACACTCAGTTTCCCAGAGTCATCATGGAGTGTACAACATGCTCTGGTCCTACAACACTGCCTGCCAGCAAGTAGCAGCTGCCCTAAACCGAGATAGTATTTTCCATCTTTCTCCATGTCCCATTGCCTGGATGGCCTTGGTGCCAGCAGCAGCTGGCTTCAGCTTTTCCCTGCTGTGACTTTCCCTCAGCTGTTCAGGGATGAGGTTGGAATTGGCTGCTGTAGAAGCTGCAAAAGACATTCATTAGGGAGCAGGGGAAGCGGCAGCTGAGTGGCTGCTGGAAAGGAGCCTGCATGAGGCTGACATGCCATTCCCTGAAGGCCAGAAGCAGCTGTGGGGACGAAGAAAGGAGAGGACATTCCTCAGACTTCATCTTACTCAGAGTACAGGCATTTCTGAATATCAGTGACTATGTGAAAATTTAGGGCACTCCTCTGTCAGTTCTTACCATCCCTCTGTGCAATAGTCTCCATGCTGAACCGTGTCCCAGGAGACAGGGGAGTGAACAGGGAGTTTGTACAGCATAAAGACTGCAACATCCAAAGATGACTGTGGAGGAAGATAAAGCCTTGGCATCAACTTATGATCTTGTCTGCACTAGGAAATGAAGTGTCCCAGGGAGGTCTCTATTTCCCAGGGAGAACACCACAGCTGGGGAATAGGAAGGGTTACTGGGACCTGCTACTTAGACCTCCTGACCAAAAGTTTAATAGTATTACAACAGTTGTGGATATGATCCTCCCTCTTGCTATTGTGAAGGATTAAAATAATAACTGTCATCACTAATATCTCTTCTTTGAGAGAAGGAAATACAAATAGCGACCAAAAGTGGCTAGCAAGCATATAAAGGGATGGGAAAGAAGAGTCCAAGTAGAAGAGTGTATATACATAGGCAACTGTTTAATCTTACCACTTTCAACAGCATAATGTCACATACCTCGTGCATGCTATTGCTGAAGTTTACCACGATCAAGGGAGTAGGCAGGGGCTATAGTTACTAGGGTGAAACTGTGGACACAAAGGAAGAAGAGGAGGAACTTTGGGAATGGAAGTGATAGGATAGCAGCTGAAAGGTAATAAGGAACAGCTGCACTTCTGAAACTGCTTTTTTGACTGAACACTTCCAATTCTCTTGATGGTGCAAACATGTTCTTCTAACAGTCACTGATTGAACTTAAAATGATAGGGGCAGAAATGAAGGAGAAATATTTTGTTTTCCCTCATCCTACGTGACACAGACAAGCAGCCCATTTAAATAACAGAATGTCTCCAGTATATGTCTTAATTCAGCTTAGAGGGGAGAAGGAAGAAAACGTAGTCCAAATAGAAGAAGCCTAACCTCTTATTTACATGCTTTATTGCCACGTGTGTCTGACTACTTGTTTCATCTTTCATCTACCGCTCGTCTAGTAATCCCACTGAATACAAACTCTATGATGTGCTAGGAATTCCACCAGCAAATTTAGCTTTACTTTCTTTGTCAGTCCCTCAAGAAGGTAGCATAAGCCCTTTCGTCTGTATTTTTAACATAACTTGTAAGCAAAAGGAACTAATGATCCTCTCAATTGTTCATAAAATTCCTGAAGCAGGCGCTCAGGTTATACACATAGTTGACTGAAGTTTGATTTCAATTTATACTGGCTAAAGATCCAAATCCCTATATATTCTCACTTTATGTAAAATAAAGTCCCACACTTAACAATGGAGTATGATAGAATCCAAGGATTTTTTTTTTTTAAGTTGCATAGAATAATTAGATATTTTTTAATATAAAGGGATTTTTTCTTGTTTTCTACTGTTTTAATGAGTAGTTTACATTTGCAACAATTAATTATTTTACAGTATTTTTAAAATATCATGATAATAATTTATCTTGTATTATACTATGCAATTTTTAAAAAGGAAGTTTAAAAAACAGTGGAATATGAAAAAGGTCAAAAGTGGGATAAATATAAATTCAGTTAGGAGCAGGCAAAAGTTAGTAAGATGCTGTAGTTTACTGTGTGGAATTCCACCTCACTGGAGACTGATCTTTTTTCCGTAGGACTTTTGGAGGGGGTTTTGATAACTTTGTTTTATAAAGAGGAGAAAGAAGAAATATTTTGAAAGTAAAAATACCATAGCACTCTCATGGATTTTATTGATCTTTGAATGCGACAACAATTTATTCAGGAGCTTTAGTCTGTATTAACAGACAATTGTTTTTCTACCAGGTAGGCATAGAAAACCTAGAATAATGCGTATATGAGTCAGAAACACCTGATAACCACCCCATTCGCCCCCACACAAAAAAAATTTAAAAGTTCCAACAACATGCTTTTAGAGTAGGGTTGTAATTAGTTTATAATTTATATTTTGATTTCCTTTGTGAATGGCTTTATTGCAGGATAATATTCACATCAGTAGACATTATTCAGCTGTAGTCCATGCATGGAGAAACTAAATGATCTAAAACAGTAAAGGTGTTAAATTTCTTTTTTTTATAATTTACTTTTTATGAGGGAATTTATTTTGCTTTCCTAAGCACAAGAACCAAAGAGAAAAGTAATTTAAAGTAGCATAACATTTTTAAATGGATCACATAGTTTCTTCAGGTTTGATTTTATGTAACAATTGTAGGAACAGAAAACTCTTCTTGAGTAAGTCCATTTGCCTTAGAGTAGTACTTCCTAAGTACCTCTCAGAACCTCTTCATCCTGTCATTGATTCTTCACTTATCAGTATTCACTAATTTCTGCCACCTATCTGGAATCCGCTCTCAGCAAACCATATCTGAATTGATTTCTTAGAGGACATCAAAGACAGAAACTACTGTTTCTGAAATTTGCCTGTAACACAGCAATAGTGAGGAATCTTACCTCTTTATCATCCTATTTGATGTGATTTTGCCCAGTGTCATGTGAAAGAACAGCCCCTGGGATTCTAAGACTGCAGATACATCTGTTATCCCTAGCTCTCCCATACGGGGGTAGAAGAGTGATCTTTCCAACTGCTAAACGAGACTTCTCAGTAATACCAGGAGGGAATACTCATCCATACCGCCTAAAAGGCTGAGTTTATGGTGTTTATTATTCTTCAAAAGTCTTGGTGAAGACTGAGAGGTTGTGGTTAAAAAAAAGTCTATACTAATTGAAAAAAACCACTGGCCTGCACACATTGTAAAGTGTATTCAAAGGCATGCTGGTCACAGGAAAAAAAGCACCAGAAGAAAAGGTTCTTCTGACAATGGACACAGAATCACAGAAAAGCTGAGGTTGGCAGGGACCTCTGGAGATTCTCTGCCTCAACCCTCTACTAAAAGCAAGGCAAGGTAGCGCAGGTTGCCCAAGATCATGTCCAATTGGGTTTTGAATAGCTCCAAAGATCCAGCCTCCCGAGCTTCTCTGGGCAAACTCTTCAAGTGTTCAACCATCCTCAGACTTATTTTTTCATTATGTTTAAAAGAAATTTCCTATACTTCAGTTTCTGCCCATTGCCTACTGTTGTGTCACCGGGTGCCACTGAGAAGAGTCTGGCTCTGCTTTCTTTAATAGCCACCATCACGTGTTTATACACATGGATAAGTTCACTCTGAGTCTTCCAGTCACCAACAATCGCAGCTCTCAGTCCCTCCATGTAGCTCGGATGCTCCAATCTCTTACTCATGACTCTCTCCGATACTTGTGTTTCTTTCTTGTACTGGGGAGCCCAGCACTGGGCACAGTACTCCAGGAGTGGCCTCATCAGTGCTGAGTAGATGGGAAGGATCCCCTCCTTTGACCTCTTTGAAACGCTCTTCCCAGTTGTGCTGGGAAGAGTTAATTTTGGCTAGGATAGAGTTAATTTTCTTCACAGTAGCTGGTATGAGGCTGTGTTTTGGATTTGTGCTGAAAACAGTGTTGATAACCCAGGGATGGTTTCATTACTGCTGAGCAGTGCTTACACAGAGCCAAGGCCTCTTCTGCCTCTCACACCACCCCACCAGCGAGGAGGCTGGGGGTGCACAAGGAGTTGGGAGGGGACACAGCCAGGACAGCTGATCCCAACTGGCCAAAGGGGTATTCCATACCACATGACATCATGCTCAGCATTTTAAAAAGGGGAAAGAAGAAGGAAGAGGGGACACACTTTCGGAGTGATGGTGTTTGTCTTCCCAAGTCACCGTTACGCGTGATGTAGCCCTGCTTTCCTGGGGATGGCTGAGCACCTGCCTGCCCATGGGAACTGGTGAATTAATTCCTTGTTCTGCTTTGCTTGCGCACGTGGCTTTTGCTTTACTTATTAAACTGTCTTTATCTCAACCCACGAGTTTTCTCACTTTTACCTTTCTGATTCTCTCTCCCATCCCACTGGGGTGGAGTGAGAGTGAGCGAGCAGCTGCATGGTGCTTAGCTGTGGGTTAAACCACAATAGTCCTTTTTGGTGCCCAGTGTGAGCCACCCAGCACATCAGTGCACCCGACAACATTGTTGGACTTCTTTGCTGAACAGCATAATTCTGTCTCATGTTTAACCTGTTGTCTACCAGGACCTGTGGGTCCTTCGCTGCAGAGCTGCTTTCCAGTCCCAGCCTGTACTGGTGGTGCATCCCTACCCCGGTGCAAGACTTGGCTTTTCCACTTGCTGAACTTCATAAGGTTCTTGTCATACTATTTCTCCAGCCTGTTGACGTTCCTCTGAACTCTCTGATGTATTAATCACTCCTTCTAGTTTTGTATCATTTGCAAAATTGCAGAAGGTGCATCCTTGTCCCGTCATCCAAGTCATTAATATAAGATATTAAATAGTATTGGTCCCAGTACGAACCTCTGGTCACACAACTAGTCACTGACCTCTAACTGGACTTTGTGCTACTGATCACAGCCCTCTAAGCCTGGCCATTCAATCAGTTTACAGTCAACCTCACTTTTCACTTACCTAGTCTTTACATCAGTTTGTCCATAAGGACGTTACTGAAGACATTGTCAAAAGCCTCACTAAAGTCAAAATAAACAACATTCACAGTGAGCTGCTCACCTATCTAAACTGCTGTGGGTTTTTCTGCATCTCTGTTTTGATATCACTTCTATGAATGCTTTAGGCATGGCCTAACAGTGTAGTTCACAACTGACTCTACAGAAGCATCTCTCTAGATATTTGGCTTAAGTTAAGCCTCATTTGTCCTTACTTCAAGTAAAATATTTTTTTCTTCTAGATGGCAACTGGGAAAATACAATCCTGGTTCAACTATCAAAGGCTGTACAGCTGAACTGGGAATTTATTTGGCTCACTAACCTATTTTTATTGTTCTATGACATTTAACAATGCTGTCGGGTGTGCATTATAGCAAGAATTTTTTTTTTTTTTTATGGTTCTACCTGGAGCAGTATATGAAGCTGTCAGCTATGGAAGAATCAAGACTAAACAATAACTTTTGTTAACTACTTTTCATACTAGCATACCCTAATGCCTTTAGTCAGTCAGGACTTTTCCACTGTCTGGAGTCCTTCACTTTTGCTCTGGTCACAGTTCCCAACATCATGAATTTTAATTTATATTTCCATTCTAATTAAACTGTAAGAATATACTGGGAATACAGGAGCAATAACTCCTTTGATTAGCTCTTTGTTTTCATGCAGTGATTTAATAATGATAATGCTTGAAAAAATAAACAAGAAATGATAACATTAAATACAGTAAGAGAAGATATACCAATTACTGTACAGGAAAAAATGGTGCAGGTTTGGTACTCATGTGGTACATTATCATTTAATATACTTTTAAATATTTTCACTGGAATACACAGAAATCCCACGTGCTTTATCTGCCATCTCATAAATGACAACATCAGACATCATTAAAAAAAAAAATCTAAAGGTTTTGATTTTCAACACCATTTTTTAAATCTCCCTGTCCATATCATGGACGTGATGGTATAGGAGGAATGCTTGTAGCATTCATTACATTAAAACCATGCCAGCTTCAAGCTCTGTTCTTTTATATGCTGGCTAAATATATTCTAAACTGCTTGTATCTTTCTGCCATCCTTGCACATTTTTAATGCCTCTTTAGCTGCTTGATTTATCTCCAAACCTGCAGATTGCCTTTATAAGAATTGCCATTGACTGAAGTGATACTTATTCATGTGAGCAGAGCTGATAAACTGCAGGCCTCACCATCGCTGAACACAGAGCTGTGCTGATTATGATACTACAGATTTTGCTTTCTTTCAGTAGACAAAATAGGTTTAGAAACACGTTTCCCCTTCATCCCTCAAAGGAACTCATAGCAGAGTGGCTGAGATCCAAAACCTGGCTTTTCAGATGACAGTAAATCATTCTGAATGGTTCCTACTTCACCTGATATATCTTGATCTAGAAAGCCTTTGCCACAATAATAGATATTTTCAACCCAAGAGACTTAAGCATTGAGCTCTTGTCTTTTTTGTGTAATGCTTACTGCAACATTCTCCATCTACCTGGATGGGTTCCCTGAACCACCCTGGCAAAGCATTTACAGAAAAATAAATAAATGTTGTATAACTTATATGAGCTTTTTAGTAATAAAAACATAACAGAATATTTCACTGAAGATTCAAATATATGTGAGCAAAGAAAAATCTTGATTCAAATTTGAATCTCCTCCCTCACAGGAATAATGCATTTTCAACAGGATTCAGGGGCAGAAAGAAGAAGAGGAAGCACACTTTATTCAGCTGCTACCCCATCAGTGTCATGACATGGTTCACCAGTGAATGGAGCTGAAAAAGGAACTATGCTTCCTCATCCCAAAGAAATGTATCTGCCTCTGTTTTTGCTTCCTCCTCCACATACATACATGCAAGATGTTTGACTTCCACACTGTCAGTCTTTCACAGAAAAATGAAATCTGTAGATGGCTTGGGTAATTAGCATAATAAATGGCAGTTCTTGAACAGCAAATGACAATATCTCTTCTACTTTTCAGATAGCTGTTACAGAAACTCGAATAAACCTAAATGCTGATCTTCATCTAATTCTTTTACTATACCTAGGAAATGGAGAAAAAGAAGAACAAATGAAGTTCTGTTTGCCCCAAGAAATCAGAATTAAGAATGTGTTTAACATTTACATACACTAAATGGAACAGTGAATTATAGGCACAGGTTTTGATTTTCATCGGTGGGATTTTTAATGACTTCATATAACTCTTGTATAACAATAAACAGTTCAGCTGCTGAAAAAGAAAAAGAAAAAGAAAAAAAGAAAAAGAAGAAAAAGATGAAAAAGAGACAACCCCCCCATTCATCTGTCCTTTTTGACTAGTAAGAAACATTACTGTTTCTTATAATAATATTACCGCCAGAGAAATATACAACATGATGGGAAGATAATTTTTTTCTTTTACAAAATCTGCCACTATGAAGACCCTGTCAGTCTTTACTTGACAAGCAAAGCATATTGATTGACTAGCACTTTGCAGAAAATTTAGAAGTCTGTACTCAGAGCAAGATCAGATGACTAATAAAATTCACAAGTCTTTTCAGAAATTATTCACCAAACAAACATGATGACTGCTTGAGAATACAGCTTTCCTTCATGGTAACCATAAAAATTCAACTGCCTCCAAGTTCCTAACAAGTATGATAAGATGCATCAAATTAGGGTTTCTGAATGCAAGCAACTATAATTTGTGATATCATTTACAGGCACAGCTGCTATTGCAGTTAAATTAATGTTTTACTCTGCGTGGCCATTAGAACATGTAAATAGAGCATGATGAACACAGTAATATCTTTCATGTTAAGTGATTATACTTAGGTCTAATTAATGCTCAGATTCAAATTTTACATTACCCTTAAATCTTTTCTTTTTTTTTTTTTTTTAGCTAATTGGATACTAATGTAAAACTAGTTTTATTTATGAGTATTTCAAAAATCTCACAATGCCTGGCTTATGCTTTATGCTGTGTGTCTGAGTGTTTTGATTTCATTGCTGTTGCAAATGCATTTGATGTAGACACTTGATAAAATCTTTGAAAGACATTGCTTACCAAATTTTGTGAAAGATGTCAAAACGAAAAGCTGCTGACTAGTTTGGCAAGCATTCAAATGTTCTAGTAAAATGTCTTCCTTCTGAAAATCATTGGAGAATATGTGCAGACTTCTTGATTCTGTTTGCTTCTTAAGTCCACTGGGAAAGAAAAAGAAAGAAAGAAAGAAAGAAAGAAAGAAAGAAAGAAAGAAAGAAAGAAACAAACAAACAAACAAACAAACAAACAAACTTTGGAAAATTTATATAACAATTTATACATACCTCTGTTTCGTCTTCACTTAAAGAAAAAAGAGTCTTCTGTGGCCTTTTCATTAAAAGTAAATTCAGTATCTCTTAGTTCAGCAATAATTCCTCAGTCATGGACTATGGATCTGATCCTGTGGATTCTTACTGCTCTGCTCAGGCTTTATTCAATAGTGGGTAATAACTAATTTATGTAATTTAGCAAGAATGGATGTTACATTGATGCTTCCAACTGTTCTAGTAATTCCTATAATATCTCTTCTTCATTTTGCTTCTGTCATGCAAGTTCACAATGATTACTCCTTCTTATTTTAAGAAAAAAACCCCAAAACTGGAAGGGTTTTTTAATCTTTAATGTTTAATTGTGAATTATTTTACAACCAAAAGGCAGTGCAGAAAGATGAAAGGGTATTCTGTTTCCCTCTCACCTAACTGTAAAGCATTTAGCTGAGGAGGTTAAGTCCTAGCTGCTAGGTTAACCCTTTGGTACCCAGAGAGCTTGTGGAGAAAAGCCAGTGTGTCCAGAAACTGGTTCAACTAGTAAGTGAGAAGTAGCACCCATTCCTTTACCGACGACATGGAAATCCCAAGCCACTGTGCCACTAAAATTAGCCCTTCAGTTAAGCTGAAGTTATAAATTACATGGGATAGATCTTTCTTGCTGAAACTGAAAGTATACTTCCCACTTTCCAGTGAGGCTGAACCAACCAGTATGAAAACTCAGTTTTCAATGAATATAATTTTAAACATTTAGGTGCAAATTAACCTTCTGATACCTTATGACAGGAGTGTCAGCAGATATCTTTAATTTTCAAAACGTGGAAAAACCCTGACAAGTGAAAGAATCTTCTGTGGATTAATCACTACAGAGATGTCTTAAATCACATATTTATGATTCATAGAATCATAGAATCATTTTAGTTGGAAAAGATATTTAAGAGGGCTCCCCCAGTGTGTGTGTGTGACTTTTATGTGAAGAACATTTTGGGATTATACAAGACTTATTATGGGGAGAAGGACCAAAAGTAGGAGAAATGAGTATGGCAAATAGAGAACAAAGGGAGTAAAACTACTAGGTCATGTTGCTAGACAATGTACTTGTATCACCATTCCTTGTACCTAATTACTGCATTCTGTCCTGTTTAAACTTTGTTTCTGTTTTATTGTGTGAGGGACTGTGTGCACGTGTGTGTAAGTACCTGCAACGTGAGTAGGACACAGAGGCCCATGGGGCTGGGATGTCAGCACCTGGAGAGACCGGAGTATGTGCCTACCACGGGGGTGTGCATATCAGCATGTAACAGCTAGCCAACATCAAGCCAGACTAGATTTCAAGGAGAAGAAAAGGCTTGGGAGCCAAGTTTTGAAAGTTATAAGTCTGAATAGGATCCTGGAGAGACTGGGGGAGTCTGAGGATTGGCTACTGGAGGGACTGGGAGGTTCAAGCCAGCTCCTGGAGAGACCATAGGGTCGAGGAGTTGGCTACTGGTAAGACCACTGCTTGAGACGAGCTGCAAAGAGAGCATCTGTGTGTGTGTCTGTGCACGAGACAGCTGGGAGATCCAGCGGCCAGTGGCCGGATAGACTCTCTACCCAGGCCAGTTACCGGTGCGATCCACCTTGCATATATATTTGGTGTTTCTGAATAGTCTGCTTTCTATGTTGGCTGTGTGGCTGGCAATGTATATGTTACATACTCTGTGGATGTTTGGCTGCCAGGAATGCGCGCTCAGCCTAGCTCCTGGCTGGACCTGGGAACACGGACCAGCCACAGCCCCTCGTCTATTGGGCCGCTGGATTCAGCAGCTTCTAGCAGTGAGAGGTGCTCTGAGACTTGGGAAATGTAGTTGTAGGCTTACTTCGAGTTTTTGGTGAGGTGATGTGCACCTTGTAACCCTTTACTGAACTGAGACAAACTTTTGAAACAATCAAACAGCAAAGTGCTAAATGTCTGCACCACACTGCTGTGACTAAAATCCCTTCCAGTGTTTCTTCTTTCCCTGCACCTGCTAGGCAGCCAGTGGTGTACCTCATCAGAAACAACCGCGAGTCTGCATCTTGTTTCTCATTAGAAAGCCTTTTTGGGGTTTTTTTCCAAACAAAAATAGAAAACAAAAAGGAAATTCTTGCCTGAATTTGTTAATTATTCACAATGATGAAATTTATACACAGACATGGCAGCACTCGGATGTGGAGGCAGAATTAGCACTTGATTTAAAGTAAGTTCTGTTAACACATTTTTGTCACAAAGCACCCTTTACAGTAACCTCACTTAAATAAAAAATGTAACCCCAAAGCCATTCATTACCAATGGTCATTTATGACAAACGTTGGCAATGAATGTTTATGTATATATACACGTGTTTTTATATATATAAGTAATATTACATATGACAAAGATATATAATATATAGAGATGCTTCTAAGTACTAACATTCACACCTATAATACACACATTTATATTGAAAAAATACTATATTATTAGAAAATTCTTAGAAACACTATTTCTATTTATAGCATTTCAATATTTCTTCCCTTTTAAATAATGGAAAATTAAATCAAGGAAAAAGCTAGAAGTTATAACAAAAGGAATCATATTTTAAGTTGAGATGGACACACTATCAGTTAGCCAAGAATTTATTTATTTGAATGGCATTTTCACAAGACCAAAAGGCAAACAGAAGCTGACCTTTAATCTGCCCATTTGAAGAAGAACATCATAGCATGTGACCTAGTCACTGATCCTTGCTACACTTTGGCAGCAGAATTAAATATTGATAGTCTGAGATAAGCCAAAGATCAGTATTAAAAATGGAGATTAAAAATGAATGAAAGCAAAACAAGAAGGAACAATAAGGAAAGACTAAAAATAAGGTAGGATAATTAAATAGAAATACTCCATTAAAAAAGACAGAATTATATGGTACTTGCATAGTATACAGGACTTGCATACTATATGGGATTTGCATACCAAGTGGAGGTTTTTTGTTTCTTTTTCTCTGAAAAAAAGATTATTTCTGGTAACATTTGTGAAAATTATAGGATTTGTTAATTTTTACATAAGACTATTCTGAATCTGGCCACTAGTAGAACGAATGTTTTTTTTCATGAAAAATATTTAAACTACACACAGTAACTTTGTTCTGTTTGGGGGGGAGTGGTCAGAATTGTTTTCAGCAAGGTTTTAAAAGTTTACTCCCTGAAACACATGAAATTATTTTTTAATTCATTTTTATTACACATTGAAATTGTATGTTGTTATCAGGTTTTTTTCATAAAATATTGTAAATAGAATGCCATTCTCATTAAAATTCATTTTAACAGCCTATTTGAATATTCAGAAATAATATGAGACATCAAATCTAAGTGAACTGAACTGAGGATTTCTATTCAGCAAGTTGCTGCTTAGAATGAATTTTTGCAACTCTTCAGTTAAGAACCAGTCACTGAAAGTGATGTCCAGCACTACTGTTCATGCTACCTAAGCTACAATTGAACTTTAGGCCAGATTCAATGATGTGAGTCTCTATATACACACTCTGATATTACGAATGATGTACAAATAAACTTCTCTTGATTTCATTTTCACAGCATTATGCACTGAAGTAACAGTTCACCATGCTAATTAACAGGCTTCACTCAAGCTACTGATTACTATTTATTCCATTAAATATATCTAAAGAATAGACAATGTCTTCCATAATGTGAGACTTTTTGTGGTCCAGTATTTTTTGTTGCTTTTTTTTTTAATTATTGAAGCTTTATTTTTCATACATTGGTATTAATGTTGCTAATTGTTATAGTTCATACTGTTCGGAAGAAAATATTTTAACTGTCCTGAATTTGATTATGAAATATCTCAGGTGACAAAAAGTAAATTTTCACTCATTCTAACCATTTGGTTATAAGGTCATAAATTTTTCCAAAAGCCTACCTGACAGGAAAAAAGACAAAATAAGGAATTGGAACAATAATTTACTGAAATTATCCAAATATAAAATAATACTAACAATTATAAAAAGCATCCCCTTAAAATGGGCTAACAGTTTTAATCTCCTTCATGAGTTCACAGAAAATGGGATTTGGAATGATAGGAATAAGAAATTAAATGGAACTAATGTGACCAGATCTAAAACATCAAGTTACCTACATATGCATGCTCTGAAATTCTCAGATTTAAATATCAGGAATTCAATTGCACCTTTCTCATTTGCTCATGTAGGTATGTTCTCAGACTGCTTTGAATAAACTTAAAAGTAATACATCTGCTTATAGTTGTGTATCAAAATCTATAATTTCATAAAATCATAGAATCATGGAATGGTTAGGGTTGGAAGGGACCTTAAAGATCATCTAATTCCAACCCCCCTGCGATGGGCAGGGACACCCTCCACTAGACCACGCTGCCCAAAGCCCCATCCATCCAGCCTTAAATGCTTCCAGGAATGGGGCATCCAAAACTTCTCTGGCTAACCTTTTCCAGTGTCTCACCACTCTCACAGTACAGGATTTCATCCTAATATCTAATCTAAATCTACCCTCTTTAAGCTTAAAGCCATTACCCCTCATCCTATCACTACATGCCTTTGTAAACAGTCCCTCTCCAGCTTTCCTGTAGGCCCCCTTTATGTACTGGAAGGCTGCCTATAAGGTATCCCCAGCCTCCTCTTCTCCAGGCTGAACAACCCCAACTCACTCAGCCTGTCTTCATAGGAGAGGTGCTCCAGCCCTCTCATCATCTTCATGGTGCTCCTCTGGACTCACTCCAACAGCTCCATGTCCTTCTTATGTTGGGGGCCCAAGAGCTGGACACAGTGCTCAAAGTGGGGTATCATGAGAGCAGAGTAGAGGGGCAGAATCTCTTCCCTTGACCTGCTGGTTATGCTTCTTTTGTCATAGCCCAGGATACAGTTGGCTTTCTGGGCTGCAAGCACACATTGCTGGGTCATGTTGAATTTCCTGTCCACCAACATCCCCAAGTCCTTCTCAGGGCTGCTGTCAATCCATTCTCTGCCCAGCCTGTAGTTTGCTTGGGATTTCCCTGAACCACATGCAGGACCATACACTTGGCCTTGTTGAAATTCATGAGGTTTGCATGGGCCCACCTCTCCAGCCTGCCAAGGTCCCTCTGGATGGCATCCCTTCTCTCCAGCATGTTGACCACATCACACAGCTTAGTGTTGTCAGCAAACGTGCTGAGGGTGCACTCGATCCCACTGTCCATGTGGCCAATAAAGATGTTAAACAGTGCTGGTCCCAGTACCAACCCTTGAGGAACGCCACTCATCGCTGTCTCCACTTGGAGATCAGGTCGTTGACTGCAACTCTTTGAGTGCAATCATCCAACCAATTCTTTATCCACAGAGTGGTCCATCCATCGAATCCATGTCTCTCCAATTTAGAGACAAGGATGTTGTGCGAAACAGTGTCAAATGCTTTGCACAACTGCAGGTAGATGACATCAATTCTCTTCCCTTGTCCACCAACGCTGTAACCCCATCATAGAAGGCCACCAAATTCGTCAGGCATGATTTGCCCTTAGTGAAGCCATGCTGGCGGTCACCAATCACCTTATTTTCCATGTCCCTCAGCGTAGTTTCCAGGAGGATCTGCTCCATGATCTTCCCAGGCACGGAGGTGGGACTGAATGACCTTTATTTCCCTGGGTCTTCCTTTTTACCCTTCTTAAAAATGGGGGTTGTGTTTCCCCTTTTCCAGTCAGTGGGAACTTCACCAGACTGCCACAACTTCTCAATCATGATGGGTAGTGACTTAGCAACTTACCCGCCAGTTCCCTCAAGACCCGCGGATGCATCTCATCAGGTCCCACGGACTTGTGCACCTTCACGTTCCTTAGAATGTCTCGAACCTGATCTTCTCCTACAGTGGGAGGTTCTTCATTCTCCCAGTCCCTGCCTTTGCCTTCTGTGACTTGGGCAGTGTGGCTAGAGCACTTGCTGGTGAAAACTGAGGCAAACAAATACATTCTTCTGAGGCAACAGAAACTTCTATGCAATTCTGTGCTTGAATGAGAGGAATTGAGCGCCCTTCATACCTTTTCAGTCTTTTCTGCTGTAAAAGGCTTATGTCGTGTGTGTAAAATAAAAACCCCCACTAATCTGACAGTGCTTTTAGATTCTGAAGATCTCTGTTACTCCCCTTGTAACCTCTTATTAGGAATTATCCTTGACTATGCAGCTATTGTTTTCTTTTGCATTCTTAATATTGTGCAGATAGTTTATTTTTTCCTTCTTTAAAAGTAGAGAATATTTCTTGACCTCTGTAGATTTTGTTCATCACTTTAAAAGAGGCCTTTCATGCTGTTTTCAAACATGCATTATTGATTCTTTTTTTCTTGATAGTACATGTGTCATGGTTTAACCACAAGAAGCAACTAAGGCTCACACACCCACTCGCTCACTCTCACTCCACCCCGGTGGGATGGGAGAGAGAATCAGAAAGGTAAAAGTGAGAAGAGTCATGAGTTGAGATAAAGACAGTTTAATAGGTAAAGCAAAAGCCACACATGCAAGCAAAGCAGAACAAGGAATTCATTCCCCCCTTCCAATGGGCAGGCAGGTGTTCAGCCATCTCCAGGAAAGCAGGGCTACATCACATGTAACGGTGACTTGGGAAGAAAAACACCATCACTTTGAACATGTCCCCCCTTACCTTCCTCTTCCCCAGCTTTATCTGCTGAGCATGATGTCATATGGTATGGGATACCCCTTGGGTCAGTTGGGATCAGCTGTCCCGGCTGTGTCCCCTCCCAACTCCTCGTGCACCCCCAGCCTCCTCGCTGGTGGGGTGGTGTGAGAAGCAGAAAAGGCCTTGGCTCTGTGGAAGCACTGCTCAGCAGTAACGAAACCATCCCTGGGTTATCAACACTGTTTTCAGCGCAAATCCAAAACATAGGTCTGTACTAGCTACTGTGAAGAAAATTAACTCTATCCCAGCCAAAATCAGCACAACATTTTACTCTCTATGGCTAAGTAAAAGCTGTTTTCTACGTGGCATGACATTGCTGCTTATTTGTTAAAGATGTGCAGAAAAAACACCAAGACATCTCAATGTGTACATTATGTAAATTGCCTTTGAAAGTCTATTTTTGCTGCTGTTTTAACAATTTTCTGTTTCAAAAAAAACCCCCAGTACTATCATGGTTACATATTTATTTTAGAATATCCGGAAATATTTATATCTTAACTGCTGATGGTGGCCAGATAACAGACTATATGATAACAAATCAACATGGCTGAAATAAACCACTATCTGCTCTGCTAAAATTAATTTCATAGCTTTCTGAATATTCATTGCATTTCTTTGGATATTTATGACACAAACATTCGATGAAAAATATGACTTTTACTTATATATTCAGCTTCAAACTTTTAAGTGGCATAGATGAATCTTTTATCTGAAGCTATGCATACTGACCAGATTTCATGGCTTCCCATCTCAATGACTTCAGAGTTCAGGTTTTTGTCCTGCAGTCAAGTGAAGAGCAGAGAATAAAAGTTCAACTTGAGAGTCAGCTGAGCTTTGTGTTTGTATTGGGTTTGCATGGCAAGGTTTTGGTAGGGGGGAGCTACAGGGGTGGCTTCTGTGAGAAGCTGCTAGAAGCTTCCCCTGTGTCTGATAGAGCCAATGCCAGCCGGCTCTAAGACAGACCCACTGCTGGCCAAGGCCAAGCCAATCAGTGACAGTGGTAGCACCTCTGTGATAACATATTTAAGAAGGAAGAAAACAACCTAGAGGGAGTTTTGCAGCCAGAAAAAGGAGTGAGAAGATGTGAGAAACTTTGCGGACACCAAGGTCAGTGCAGAAGGAGGGGGAGGAGGTGCTCCAGGTGCCGGAGCAGAGATCCCCCTGCAGCCCATGGTGAAGGCCATGGTGAAGCAGGCTGTCCCCCTGCAGCCCATGGAGAAAGGATTAGGGGGTGTAGAAATTCCACCTGCAGCCTGTGGAGGACCCCACGCCGGAGCAGGTGGAGGCACCTGAAGGAGGCTGTGGTCCTGTGGGAAGCACACACTGGAGCAAGCTCTTGGCAGGACCTGTGGACCTGTGGAGAGAGAAGTCCACGCCGGAGCAGGTTTGCTGGCAGGACTTGTGACCCCGTGGGGGACCCACGCTGGAGCAGTTTGCTCCTGAAGGTCTGCACCCCATGGAAGGGACTCCATGCTGGAGCAGTTCATGAAGGACTGTAGCCCGTGGGAGAGACTCCATGTTGGAGAAGTTCATGAAGGACTGTCTCCCGTGAGAGGGACTCCATGTTGGAGCAGGGGAATGTTGAGAGGAGTCCTCCCCCTGAGGATGAAGAAGGGGCAGAAACAATGTGTGATGAACTGACCGCAACCCCCATTCCCCGTCCCCCTGTGCCGCTGAGGGGGGAGGAGGTTGAAGCCGGGAGTGAAGTTGAGCCTGGGAAGATGGGAGGGGTGGGGGGAGGTGTTTTAAGAGTTGATTTTATTTCTCATTCCTCTACTCTGTTTTGTTTGATAATAAATTAGATGAATTTCCTCTCTAAGTTCGGTCTGTTTTGCCCGTGATGATAATTAGTGAGTGATCTCTCCCCGTCCTTATCTCGACCCACAAGCGTTTCGTTATACCCTTTCTCCCCTGTCTAGTGAAGGAGGGGAGTGAGAGAGCGGCTCTGGTGGGCACCTGGCCCCCAGCCAGGGTCAACCCACCACAGTGTTCATTATGATGAGGGCTAAGTCATCATTTCTATCACTTTATCTTATTTTATTCCATTACAAATTACTTAATAAATAAATTAATACATATGAAAGTAGAAGAGAAAAAATATTTTTTTCTAAAATATTAAGACAGAGATCTATCTCAGTCTGCTGTATACTTCTTTTCATCTTGAAGCTGCTACCTCTTCAGTTCAAGTACTAATTAGATCCTAAAAAAAAGATTAAATCCATGATTAATTAACACAGAGACTTCCTTTTACTTCTTTTAATGCAGAAACTTCTTTTTCATTTTGCATTTGTCCAGTGGCTGATATAACAGGGAGCTGATTCTTAATGGGTTACTATAATAAAGAGAACAATTCATTAGAGCAATGCTCCAGTTCTTCACTGTTGCAAATTCATCAGTTTCATTAGGATGATACAGATTCAAATGAGATTAACACAATGATGAGTCACATTCATTGATCTTTCCTTTGTCAAAAACAGGAAGCTGACAAAACAGTTGCTTCCTGGGTGTATGAGCAAAATGTGCTCTATTTACTAGCTTTTCCTACCTCTTTTAGACCTCAGTTGATTTCCTGTACAAATTGGCTGTTGACTACAGTTGATAGAAAGCACATTAGCTTAACTTTTATATATATATATATATATATAAAAAAAAAAAATCCTGTCAATTTCAACAGGGTCCATCAGTTACTAGTGTTGAATAATATGATATTTCATACTGCTGCATTTTATTTGGAGTACAATGCTAACATACAATATTTCAGTCAAAGATGCAAGAACCACTGGCAACCATTGCTTATCGCACTGGCAAAGCACAGGCAGAAGTCTTGCAGGCCCCATGAAGCAGGCACCTATTTAATGAAGAGGAAAAAGGCATTGCCCATCAGGTGAGAGGCTGAGACAGCCACCTCCCAGCTCCTGCTCAGGCTCTGCAGGCCAAGTTGTCATTCTTTTGGAGAGGTGGTAACCAGCCTTTATGTGCTGAGCTCCCCTGCAGTTCCAAGCTTCAAAGACAGCAAGAACTCCTGCGTTGAGTCGTTTGCCCCTGTGCAAACCAGTGGTTTCTCCACATCAGGAGCACTCATAAAGGATGTGACATTTATAAGCAATGAAAAAAAAAAACAGTTCTTGCTATAAAAATGTTGAACTATAACAGGATACATGATAGCAACAGCAAGGTTCATCTCAATTGAATACACTCCTGCTATAACTGAGAGAAATAAGTAACTTTAGGGCATAATTGACTGAACCTCTTTCATCTGGGTGAGAACAATCATTTTGTAGAAGGATCTATTTTTCTTTCTGTTACAAGCTGGATGACCAAATCAGATGTAAACACGTACATTTTATCAAATGAATCCCACTACTGGTGTCTCCAGCTGCCTACTTCAAATACTGTGTGACTGAAGACAGCTACTATTACATAATTTTGTAATGACTTAGTCATCTTAAACCATTACTAAGCAAATGACATGTCCATATCATACAAAGTCCCGGCAGAATAGTTACTGTTGGCACGTAATCAGTGGGGGCCCTACTCGGATAATTCAGGTCATAGATAAACCTATTGAAAGCACATTCTGTGAGTCCCTCACAAAGCTGTTTCAGAGTTTTAGAGAATCACCACTGGTACAATCCATGCCATCACTTTTTCTGTAGAGGAAAAGGAGAGTATCAGTCTCTATAATTGTAATTACAACAGTATTCACGAATATTACAAAACCTGGTTGAGTGTTCACCTTTTCTCAGAATGTTTTTATTAGCAATCCTTTATTAGCTGCAGTTAAAAAACACTGATTGAAAACAAATTACAGTTCTGGCTACGTAGTATATGGTATATTTCAACTGAACAAGCTGATTATTTCTGATTACAGGCATAATAGCAAATAATGAAAAAGAATGTATCATGGGATTGCAACAGTATCTATTTTTTTCTAAACAGTTAGGATGACTGTTAAATTTACTTTTTGTCTTCCATATTCTTATTATGGATTCCACAGTAATATTCTATAGTTGAGGTTGAAAACAATTTCTATCCTTTTACTCCAGTAGTCAACATTTACCTTCTACTAAAGAATACCTTTTGGGAACATTTCCAATATAAAACTATACTTTGGTTATACTTCAGAAATTAAGAAAAAATGTAGCATCAAACTTCAACATTTTTTCCTGGATTGATCAGCTTTCAATAACAGACCCTGGTAGATCTGTACTGGAAAATTCTTTAAGTTAACAATTAACCTTACTTAAAAAGGCAGATAACTTATCCAACTCCATGAAAAAATCCCACAACTTATTATTTCATCTTCTTCATGTGACAAAAGCTACATATGTCTTAAATCACCCTTTGTGTGTATATTTATACTGCAGAATGGAGTGTGGCAGAGATATGTAGCCCTCAGGCCATGGTTTCACATTAAAACATATTTGAAATAATGCTAAATATGGCCTCAGGTATGGTTGTGTTTCCCTTTTGCATCCTCCTAGCACAATTTGGCAAGCACAATACCAGGTGATACCACAGACAATTTAAATAAACATTGCTATCAAACTCCTTGTAAGTGAAAACCAAATCTCAGGGCAAGAACAATAACGTTCCTGCTGTCAGACATGGTGAGTTGCTAATCTGGACAGCTTTGAGATGTAATTCTTTGCACCCTGCAATAATGTAGGCTCAAATGCATCATTCAAATGTGTACACCAGTGAATATTTAGCTAATATTTACCATGTGAGTACTAAAAGAGAGAACAGTTGCAGTGCTACCCCCCAAAAAACAGCACTCCAGTGATTACAGCAATGAAACTATTTCCAAAATAAGTATTTTAGGCTTTGTTTCAAGTGATTTATTTTGCAACTGAAAACATTCTACTTTCATGAAAGACTGAAATTTTCCACCAGAAGGAAACGTTTCCTAACATAAAAGTTAATTTAATTGAAAAATCATATGTCTTATTGGAAAAAATCCACATAAATGTCCCTTTACTATTACCACGATAGGGTTGCATTTCTGGAAAATGTCTCTGATTCTGCTGAAAAATCAACGGATCACCTTGTCTACTGATTCTTGTACCAGCTTAGAGAATGGCAATGGACAAGAGTTATAAAAGATTTATCACAAATCTCCCTGCTAGAGACATAGAAACTTTCTTACTCCTGGAAAAAAATCATATCCACAGTGTTTATATCTAAAGGTTTTAAAGCACAGTTGTTCTTCTGTTGCATATTAACAAGCTGATTACAACTGAGCAGTTTTCAAAAGGGCAAGTGGTCACTCTTGTCCCAGCAGACCGTGATTTAGATAACAAGGTTGAAGTGTTACTGATAGCTGCCTCCGTGTAACTTCCTGCAGCAAATTAGATGTGACTGTCAGTGTGGTTTTAAGACAGGTGTGTATCATAGTATATTTGCAGTATGACATATTGAATTAATGGCAGTGATTGCTCTTTAATAAATCAATGAGATTTTCAGATTTTGTATTGTGTGTTGGTGCCCAGGCACTGGCAGTGGGGCTGTGGGGCAGCCTCTGTGAGGAGAGGCCCGGGCTGCCCCGTGCCGGACACAGCTGGTTCCAACCGGCTCCAACCCACCCACCTGCGGGGCACAGCTCAGCCCCTCGGCCACAGTGGTGGCACCTGTGGGAAAATGTATTTGAGAAAGGGCAAAAAAACATCACAGAGAGAGAGAGAGAAGAGGAAGGAACAGAAAGAGTGATAGAAAGCAGGGGAAACATCAAGGTCTGAGGAGGAGGAGGTGGCACTCTGGGTGCCAGAGCAGGTAATCACAGCAGTTCGTGGAGGTCCAAGTGCTGGAGCAGAAGAAACGGCTGTGTACTGACCACATGCACTGAGCGTACACTGCCATCTCCTTCCTGCTGCAGTACCCAGGGGGAGTGGGGGGAGGTAAGTAGAGGAGTCTGGAGTGAAGTAGAAAAGTTGAGATTGGTAAAAGGGGGAGGAGGTCGCTTTAAGGTCTTTGGGGGTTTTGTTGGGTTTTTGTTTTGGGTTTGTTTTTTTTTTCTTACCACCAAAAATCAGTATCTATTGTAATTGACAATACATTAAATTAATTTTCCCCAAGTTGAGTCTGTTTCGTCCATGATGGTAATCAGTAAGCAATCTCCCTATCTTTATCTCAACCCATGAACTTTCTCACTCTTGATCTTCCTATTTTCTCCCTGTGTCTTGCAGGGAATGGGGGAGTGAGGGAGCAGCTGGGTGGGAGTTTGGTTGTTACCTAACCCAATATAGATTTATATATTTTTTTAGTTTCTTGAGAGCTCTTTTGTAGGGATGCTTCACAAGCAGACTACTCCACAGTAAGTCTACTAACTTTTATTGCTTTTAGAGTCCTGGGTTTACTTTTGCTTGTTTATGGGAGCTATGTAAAAGATATTCATAAAGATCTTATGAAGTGTTTGAAGAGTCTTCATATCTTGTCCTCCACTATAGTTTTCATGCCAAGTTTTGCTCTATTGTATACCTTGGCTTTCAAATTTGTTGGATATCTGACATTGTTACTCTACTCTGACTGGATGCAAGTAAAATATGCATATTTTTACATGAAGATGCACAAATATTTATGTGTGCTAGGTTAACATTTTATTTCTTTTAAAATTCAACATGGAAGTTTGAAATGGGAAACATTACCTCTTGAATAACTGTAATTCTGAATCAAATGACTTATGGGCCAGGTGCATAGATTTCACTTTAAATTGCATTTGCCTTAGAATTATAGGAAATAAGTGTATAAAATTTCTGGATTATTTACTGACCTGTAGTCCTAGCTGTCAAAATTTTCTTGGCTTTGATGTTGTAACCCTCTCAAGAGGAATCTTTCAACCTTTTCTTCACAATATTTACTGTTTTCTTTGAAAATGACTTCTTCACATCTGTTGAGTTACTGCTGACGTGAAAAGGACAAGTGGAATCTTTGGTCTTTATGTACAAAATGATACAAGACTGAAAGCTATAGCTATTCTACATACATGATTCATGCAGATAACTCCTATTAAGCAGAATCTGTAACAGTGAGAGTTTCTATTTTCATTAAATGTATAAGACTTTCTTGATAATTACTCTCTTAATAATACTTTTTTTTTTTTTTAATATTGCAGAGTTCATGGGGTGAACATACCCTTCATTTCTTATAAATGGAGAAGAGTGAAATGGACCATTGTGAACATTATGTAGCTGAGCATGACAAAATGTTTTTAATCTCCAGTTCCCAATGTTTTCCCATTCACTTAGTTTCATTTTTCTCATATGTTTGCAACTCCTTAAATGTTTAATTGGCAGAATAAATTTTGGATTCTTGTTGCAGAGATTGAGCAGTTCTGATGCTGTCAAAGCCAGAGAAATTCATTGTCCTTTTAGTCCTACTCTTATCAGTAGCAACAATTTATCCAGATGCTAGTAATCTTAAGTCCTGGAAATGTGTATATGGGATGTATAGATCTAGCTGGAAAAGGTGTTTAAAAGTAATTATTAGAGCATGGTGAGCAGCCACACAAAGAAAAATTGCATATGTACATCTCATTCATTATTTACAAGGCTCATGGTTTTATTGGATGTAGTGAACTGTGATCCTCACTCATTTCGCCCTTTAAAAAAATATATCAGTATATCAATAAATAAATAAATCAACTAATTGAATTACAAATTGTGTAAATTCTCCACTCTCTTGGTCTAATCCAAAGCTAAGACAGCAATCACATCAAGTGGCAATTCTGCGAATCATAATCTTGTTCATCATAGACTAAATAAAAAGTGGTTCCATCTCATGAAATTTTTTCCCATTATGATTCAAGTTATGATTCAATTCCAGTCTTTTGTGGAAAAGTTTCCGTCACCCCCTCAGATAAATGAAAGCATTTAGTTCATAAATTTCAAAGAAACTTAATTGTTTTTATTTTTTCATCTTCACTAAAAATAATGTATATTTTTAAATAGCTATATGATCCAAAACCACTTTACATCACACTTTATCAAACAGATAAGATGTGATGTTTCAGCATGTCAAAACTAATTTAAGAATAAAATTGAGATGGAAAATTCACAAAAATAAATCTTGCCTCACAACCGATTTGGGTTTTGACAAATTGACATTTTCAGAGGAAAAAAAAATCTACTAAAAACTTCCTGACCTTTTTCAATCCCCTCTACTGCACTTACTGCTGTGTGTTTGTGTAGTGTGACTATACGTCTATTCAGAGGAAGATCATTTTCTTGCTCATGCTGGCACATTGACACTAAATTCGTGGGCAGCCAATTCTTCACTTTGTTTACCTTCCCCTTGTATAGACACCCACAGTACTCAGAGTACTTCTGGGTTCCAAGGCAAACTTTTGGTCCCATAAAATTTTTGAGGTGTTTACATATCCTCAGGTTATTTTCATCATTTAAAAAAAAAATAATAATAAAAAAATTATGTCTTTGTTTACCTCTGCTGGTATTCAGGTGGAAGTGAGAATTCATCATTCCACATCAAGGTGTCAGTCAAATACAGAAAGGCCTTGAAGCCATGTTGGCACCCTCAACATTTCACCACTGACTCTGATTTACTTAAGAAGTCGGTCCTGAGTAATCAGTAAATTCACCAAATTGGATGGGTTTTTACAAAAAAAGAGTTTATTTCTCATGGATCAGCATTTTCCAAACAAAGAAGTCCTGGTGAAATATTTCTTATGTTATACAGCCACTAAGATCTAAATGTATGTTCTTTTGGAAGAGAGAAAAGATTAATAGTCTCCATCTATATGACAAACATTTCAGAAAGCTACTTGTGAAAACAAAGAGAGTGGATAAAATTGATTTTTATACTTAAATAAGTTAAAACATAAGAGTAAAACATAATCCTTAACATAAGGATAAAAAAAAATTAGCACTGTCATTTGTAATTAAACATGACATAAATAATATAACAAATCTAAGAGAAATACAATAAACAAAAGAATCCAGTCCTGTAGTGCTATTCCTGCTCTATGCATGCAGCTGAACAGTAAGAAACATGTTTCTTTGTACTTATTTTCTGTTTTATTATTATTTTTTAATTGCAGGGAAAATCTGTTATTACTGCATAGTAGTGAAGAATATATTATTAACATCTCAAAAGTCCTGAAAAATTGGCAAGTGAAATGTAATATATTTTAAAATTACACTACTGTGATTTCAGAGTGATGCATTTGGGTTATATAAAACTGCTTCAGATTTAAATTATTATTAACTGAGAAGGTAATTTACTTGTTTGTAGAAAAGAAACTATTCAATTTTTTCAAAAACCAAACAAGTACTAAATTAGAACACTACAAATAAAACTGTTCATTGATGTTAAATATTAAGTTTAAAGTATTTTCATGTAGGAAATATAAATATTAAGTTTAATGTATGTGATGTCAATGCTGTTAAATATGAAGTTTAAAGTTAGACCCTCGTTCTACAGATACTTTTTTAAAAAGTCAAAATAATTCTATAAAGAAAAATAAGATGCATTGCCTTGCCTCCTGAATAAATATCTAGTCTTACTTGTGGGGTTTTTTGCTAAGTCAGTTACAGATTTTTCACTCCACAGATAAGGGGGGCACTGTTCAAGTTAAGTTTTGGCCATCATGAAAAAATTATTTGGGTTTTATGGGTCATATAGGTATCAACTAATTAATTATTTTCTAGTCAAACCATGCCATTTTCATA
The DNA here is from genome assembly GCF_028858705.1 of Grus americana. NCBI lineage: Eukaryota > Metazoa > Chordata > Aves > Gruiformes > Gruidae > Grus > Grus americana. The sequence goes on along the minus strand of NC_072852.1, from coordinate 23,987,586 downwards.
ATGATAAGACAATATTTTTCTTTATAAATTATTTTTTTAACATAGAAATTATTCTAAAGAAAGAGTAAGCAGTCCAGTATCCAAAGCAGCAAGTTTTGGCTTATGGTTTTTTTGATTTTCAAAAAGGAGGAAAAAATCAAATAAAACCCATTAACTGGACAGTTTTAACCATAATTCACCCTCATTCTCAGATGATTTTTTTGACGGCAGTGCAAAATAAAGCTCATAAAATAGTCAATAGTCCTTAAGAGAATTCTAGACAAATTTTGTCCTAATTCCCCACCATTCTATTTTCGACTGCTTGTCTGCTAGAGGGAAGGAAAACAGCTCAGCAGAAAGGAAGTTCTTTGCAATTTACTGTTTATATGCTACCACAGTTGTAATTTTAGAATTAAAGGCTGTGTGTTTTGTGTACTACTACATCAGTGTCAGGCTCACAATGAAGTTCAGGTTAAACATCCTGCTGAGAAGAAGAAATCACAAAAAATTCACACAATCACATTCTGTAATGTCTTTAGAAACAGCATGTGACTGAAGTGGTTTTGGCTAAAGATAACTCATGTCTGGATTAGGTCATTAGATATTATAATCACTTTGTAGCACTGTTTTTCCTACTAGCTGTGGTATATAGTATCTGTTAGCTGCAAATGTGATGTTTTGTAATTGTACTTCCTCTTTTTACTCTCCTTAACAAAAAGATACTCCAAATGTCTCAATGATGTTATAACTTTCTAATCACTTGTAGCAATCAATAATTGTCTTGGAAGAAAATTCAAACCAAAGCATGCTAAAGGGTGTTTTGAAAGAAATCATTACTACTTATGTGTTCAATACATTAACAAAATATCAATGTATAATTATGTTGCTAATAACATTGAAAATACAGCTGTCTGCTTAAATAGAGAGCCTGCCTCTGGCCACATCCAACCATTCCCCTGCTCTGTAGTAGGTACACAGGAATTTGTCTGTTATTTAACAGAAGTTACTGAAGAATGAGACTCTTCGAATCTGTTTGATGTAAATAATTACTGAAGTTGGCAAAGGGAAAGGATGTTCTTCCTTAGCTGCCAATGGCAGATAACACCCAATGGGATGAGTCTGAACCACGCATATATGAGTACAGAAGTCATTTGTGGGGTCAGAGTGGCTTGAAATCACTTTTCTGTCCTAATCCTGTTACTGCACAAATGTAACTCAGACACGTCTAAGAATCAGTTTCAGTGCCTCTGGCTTCCTGGACTGCAGAACATCCTAAGGTAGAGTTAATGTATCTACAGTCAATGCTGTGCAAAGAGGCCTAAGCAATCACTGAGTGATTCAAGTAGGATATAGCTTCCCTGTAATGGCTGTCTTCTTGGGTCAATTAATGCTGCTAAACATCTTGCTACATGCAGCAACTTTGAAGACATCAACCAGAAGAAATCAACCAGTCAGACTCACCTCAGCGCCCGGTAAGATCGTGAACACATCCTCCTGGACGATATGTCAAAACATACAGAAGAAAGGGAAATTATTAGAGGCAGTCAACATGGCTTCACCAAGGGCAAATCATGCCTGACTAATCTCGTGGCCTTCTATGATGGAGTGACTCCAAGAGAGGACAAGGGAAGAGCTATGGATGTCATCTGCCTGGACTTCTGTAAGTTCATTGATATGGTCCTCCACAATATTCTTGCTACTAAACTCGAGAGATATGGGTTTGATGAATGGACTGTTAGATGGATGAGGAATTGGTTGGATGGCCATGTACAAAGAGCTACAGTCAACGGCTCAATGTCCGAATGGATACCAGTAAGGAGTGGTGTCCCTCAAGGTTCTGTATGAGGACCAATGCTGTTTAATATCTTCAATAATTACATAGACAGTGGGATTGAGTGCACCCTCAGCAAGTCTGTGGATGACACCAAGCTGGGTGGTGCAGTTGATCCACTTGAGGGAAGGGATGCCATGCAGAGGGACCTTGACAGGCCTGAGAAGTAGGCCTATGTGAATCTCATGAAGTTCAACAAGGCCAAGTGCAAGGTCTTGCATGTGGGTCAGGGCAATCTCCAATATCAATACAGAGTGGGGGAGGAATGGATTCAGAGTAGCCCTGCAGAAAAGGACTTGGGGATACTGGTGAATGAAAAATTGGATATGAACACAATAATGTGCACTTGCAGCCTAGAAAGCCAACCATATCCTGGGGTGCATAAAAAGAAGTGTGGCCAGCAGGTTGAGGGAGGTCATTCTCCCCTCTATTCTGTTCTCGGAGACCCCACGTGGATGGAGTACTGCATCCAGCTCTGGGGTCCCTAGTACAAGAAAGACATGGACTTGTCGACACAGGTCCAGAGGAGGGCCACGAAAATGGTCAGAGGGCTGTAACACCTCCCATGAGGAAAGGCTGAGAGACTTGGGGTTGTTCAGCCTGGACAATAGAAGGCTCCAGGGAGACCTTATTGCAGCCTTTCGATTTATAAAGAGGGCTTATAGAAAAGATGGAGAAAGAGACTTTTTACCAATAGTTTTAAACTGAAAGAGGATAGATTTAGATTGGATATAAGGAAGAATTTTTTTATGATGAGGGTGGTGAAACCTGGAACAGGTTGCCCAGAGAAGTTGTGGATGCCCCATCCCTGGAAGTGTTCAAGGCCAGGTTGGATGGGGCTTTGGGCAACCTGGTCTAGTGGAAGGTGTTCCTGCTCATGGCAAGGTGGTTGGACTAGGTGATCTTTAGAGGTCTCTTCAAATTCAAAGTATTCTATGATTCTGTGATCAGTTCAAAACCTTTTTTTTTAGAGATGGTGATCTGAGGAAGCAATGGCAGGAGGTCACAAGTTTTTAATTCCTCCTTTTTCCCTCCAGGAGGTGCTTTTGTAAGGCAGCTTTGCACACTATTAAATGCATCAGAATTATCTCCAGGCTGAGAAATGGCTTGTTGAGTTGTCATTATTATCCAAACAGATACATTTTCAAGATCATCTGCTGAACAGCACAAAAAAGGATTCACATCCGTATACAGTTATATGGATGAAATTCATTCAGCGTGGGTTCAGAGCCTGAGTCAGACCTGCTGTTTTAAAATTTATTTTAATTTAATTCAGTCCTATTAATAGCTTTTTAAATTGCTTTAAAGAAAAGTTTTTTTCTGATCTCCTTAGTTTCAGGCTTATGATCAGGAGATCAGGATTCTTTTACTGAAATGCATTCAGCCAATCATCTGTCCCTGCTTCGAGTCTGTCCATGTCAACCTGATTCTCATTACCAGCTCTGTGTAATTACTGTCTCAAGAGGTTTGTACTGTTACTGTATTGTCTGTCCTTTTGGTCTGGCTGCTGTCTCAAATCAAGCCAAAACATGCTCTAAATCAGATTTACAGAGGAGTTTATCATCATTGGCACGAAGCAAAAGAACAGAAAGACATTGGATCTGATATCAACCATTGCCTTATATAATGCTGTGCATTCAGGTCAGATTTAGCTAAACTACAGCCCAGCTAACCTCTAATCATTCATGCCACCATATTATTAAATTCTTACTGTTATGTCTGCAAAGGCCTGTTGACTTCACATCCCTCAAAAGGGTCATAGCTACATTATTTTTTTCTGGATCACTGAATCATTCATCACTTTCTCTAAAATTTTGAAGTTGGAATAAAAATGTCTCACCATTTTTTACATTACTACTTCAAATCTATTAGATATAAACTTACTTTCTAATCTTTAAAATTAGGATCCTAGAATTCTCATTATCTAACCTGTGAATATAGATGTATATAAAGCCTTGTTAAATATACAAGACAAGCTTTCCTACTTATTTTTATGCATGCAGCAGTATATAAAATGCATATTTAAATAAATCCATCAATGATTTCTTTTTTATTTCCTATTTCCTTCAACATTGTTTGATAATTCTATTGCATGTAAAATGAACATTCAAAAAGACAATAAAAAAAATCATGTCTTTCTTTAGAACACCAGAAGAGAGTTCAGTTCTGGCAAATAGCAAGGGAATTAGGAGGACAACTGTCAGTTTCCTGGAAGCAGATTTTTTAATATGTATAAGCCAAGAATGAACTGACTTGAACCTTTTCACTGTCTTTTATGCCCTTGTATTAATTTCAGAGACTGTAACCTGAGAAATCCTTAAGATGGAGATCAATAAGAAGAAGCACATGCAGCTACAATTTCCTCGGAAGAGGTTTATCTGTTGCCAAAGTGTGGTAATTACACAATGGACAAACCTGGGATGTTCTACAGGAGTCTGTAGTGTAGATAAGGAAGTACCAATGCCTTTGTTCTTTGAACAAAGTACTATGTCATCTGGAGCAATATTTCTGGTCATCATGATCATTCACTCAAGCAGCCGTATGTTCTTTTTGAGTGATATAGGCAATGAAGAGCTTTTTGTGGCATAGAAGTTATCGGTCTTTCCGATCTACAAAAGTGAATGCTGAGAAGACATGAATGCTGAAAAAATAGGCAGGATTTCAGCACATGCCTTAAGAAATAAGCTGAGGATTATGTTTATAATAATGTTGTATTTAAATTTAAATATATATCAGCAAAAAGAGTAGAAGAATATAAAATGATGATGCATAAATTTAAAAAAAGACAGTGAAAAAAGGCTTTCATTTACTAAAGCAGAGAGGATCCATACCAGCATTTCATCAGGAAAAAATTTGTACTTTTAAGATGGAGCACCGGCCATTTATAAAAGAAATTATGTTAGAAGTAAGAAAAAGAAGAGAACTCAGTGATCCAGTTTTACAGTCCATGACACTAAATACTGTTTCAGGGAGGTGTAGGCTGGTGATCATTCCAAGCTATGATGACTTTTGCTAATACTTGTATATTTACACCTCAGTGGAGCAGAGCAGATGAACTTTAAGATGAGAGCAGAGCCTGATCCAAGTTACACAATACCAGACATATGTACCAAAAGGGAAATCAGGTGATACCAGAATAAAGACTATTTTAAAAAATTTCTTTGTCTCTCCACATTCTATATTGCGTATATTTCAATTTATAATTTCTTAGAATAATAATAAAATAAATCATTCCTAGTCTCTGTTGTTCAATATTTTTTTGCTATTGTAAGCAAATTCTTTGCCTTTATTATGTTCAAGTTTTTATCTTTCATATTATTTCTTGCTTTGTTTTGACCTCTCCCTAACTACTGACCATCAGGATTCTGTTTTAAGTCTTATCGGCTACAAAATATCGTGATCTCATCTGTGCTTCGGTTGTCATGACAGTGATGTTATAATGCTGTACTATTTCAATGCTAAATTTTATATCTTGCCACTGATTATCTAGTTCCTGAAAAATGTGGACTTCAGGGACCGCAGTGTTTATTATATTAACAATGCATGGTCCTAGCCTTGTAGGCATAAAGTTAAGTGATGCCAATAATATTATGGTAAATAGCAATCTTGCTCACAGACTCAACCTGTAGCCCTTCCATATACAGTACCATAAGCACTGCTTATCATGTTACTACATTTAAAATCAATTCATTTCAGGAAAAATACTATATCCAAAAATAATCTGCACTCAGCTCAAATGTAGTGAGGTGAGTGTTCAAGTGTGAACAGAAGACAGCAAAAGTATCCAATTTATAAAGCTAACCTTTTATTTAAATAAAGTAAGACACTGGAATAAAATAAGTCCTTAAATTTTTAATTTCTCAGGTTGTTAACATACAAAATCTTCTTGCTGGTAGACAAAGAAAGATAATTCTTCCCCATCCTCAGTGTCCTGAAGACCAAAGTCTTTCTTCCAGCCTTGTTGTCCAGTCCAGTAATTTCAAAGTTTCCAGGGCTGACCAGATTCCTTATAGCCTGCACTGGGTGTCTGTCTTACTTTTCTTTGTATTTTAATTATTTTTTCTACCTACTGCAAGTTTACAGTCTGTCTACTCTGTATTTCAGTGTAGATGTCACAATCAATATCTTGAAATATACTAATGAGTACTTATGGAAAAATGAAGTGATTCAATGCATATCATCTATAACTTCATTTGTTACAGCAGAAGCTCTCTTGAACACCATCTCTGTGATTGAGAACATGAACCTTCATTCCTGTATGAAGAAAAGCAATGAAGTTGTCATGGTTATTATAGCCCAATTTAGGAAGCAGTACCCTTGAAATATTTTGACTTACCGAAGCTTTAATGAGATCAAAACCTGCTGTATGTAGGTTTTGATTATACTAACAGCATTTTTCTTGGATACGCAGACATGCAGAAAAATCACACCAATTGTACTCTGCTTAGAATGAAATCACATTATTTTCTGTGTAAGGCATTTTCCGCAAATTCATCAGTTCAGCAACTTAGCATATGTCTAACAACTATCTTCCTAGATGTAGTTGAGAGCAAACTATGACAATGATTGTTCCAAGAAGAATGATTTCCATTTTCTTTAGACAGATTGATGTTTTTGCAGATGCTGAACACTTGTAGGTGTGTAGGTGTCATAAGTAGGCTTGTCTCACCATTGTTTCAGCAAACCTTTTTTTTTTTTTCTCTCCACAGAAACAAGAACTGCTGCACGTGTTCAAAGTGTCTCTGTAAAGTGGCAGGCTGACTCAATATCGTCCACATCAGGAAATTAGAGTAAATTAGGAGGCTTGTGAGATTAGATAGCTAATTTGAAATACAAAGTCAGATACAAATGCAAAGCCAATTTTATACTCAGACTTTTTAGAGACTGATAATGTAGACACTATTGTGGTCAAGAAGGTAGTCTCATGGGAGGAAGGATATACCCTGTATATTCTGATATACGAAGAACATGTCAGTGACATAACTATTGTTTTATCGATATAGCCTCCTATTGTGTTGCTAGCGCACATTAAGGATTAATAATCAGGTAGTTCACAAAAAAAAAAAAATTTCTATTTACTTTCCTCTTTCCCATAAAATGTTAGTGCGGAGCAATTTTCTGCTACCTTTTCCAAAGATCACATCTGCTTGTCCTATAATACACAATTTAAGAAGCTTGTTTTCAGGAACCATATTTACTTTTTTATCTAGGGTTTCCTAACTTCAAGTTCTCTGCATATACCACTGCAGCTAACTATCTAAAACAGTGACAATGATTTTATAACAATCTAGTGCTAAACTTAAGTAAAGGTTATGAGTTACTTGTTTATTTCCCCCAGCAAGCAGTTGACATTTGAACTGCAAAACCCAAGCCCAACAGATGCTTTTCTGTCAATTCAGTGAAAAGCGTATCTAGCACCAGCTTTATTCACACTTAATTTTCTTGGAAGGAATGTTCCACATAATGTAGCTATGTAGATACAATATTTTCCAAATTCTTTTCACTAAGTACCTTGTTCATCTATGTAGCATCACAGAAAAAGGTACAGTTGTTCCACAAAGCTGTATCTAATGAAATGTTTGCTTAACAACTCTTTTTTTTCCACTGAACATTTTTCATTAGGTGAATCATTGTGGTGGGTTAAGCCTGGCTGGGGGCCAGGTGCCCACCAGAGCCGCTCTGTCACTCCCCTCATTCACTAAACAGGGGAGAAAAGGTATAACGAAATGCTTGTAGGTTGAGATAAGGACAGGGAGAGATCACTCACTAATTATCGTCACGAGCAAAACAGACCAAACTTAGAGAGGGAATTCATCTAATTTATTACTAGGCAAAACAGAGTAGAGGAATGAGAAAATAAAATCAACTCTTAAAACACTTCCCCCCACCCCTCCCATCTTCCCAGGCTCGACTTCACTCCCGGCTTCAACCTTCCCCCCCTCAGCGGCACAGGGGGATGGGGAATGGGGGTTACAGTCAGTTCATCTCACGGTGTTTCTGCCGCTTCTTCATCCTCAGGGGGAGGACTCCTCTCATCGTTCCCCTGCTCCAGCATGGAGTCCCTCTCACGGGGTGCAGACCTTCAGGAGCAAACTGCTCCAGCATGGGTCCCCCATGGGGTCACAAGTCCTGCCAGCAAACCTGCCCTGGCGTGGACTCCCCTCTTCATGGGTCCACCGGTCCGGCCAGGAACTTGCTCCAGCGTGGGCTTCCCATGGGCCGCAGCCTCCTTCAGGTGCCTCCACCTGCTCCGGCGTGGGGTCCTCCACGGGCTGCAGGTGGAATCGCTACACCCCCTCATCCTTCCTCCATGGGCTGCAGGGGGACAGCCTGCTTCACCATGGTCTTCACCACGGGCTGCAGGGGGATCTCTGCTCCGGCGCCTGGAGCACCTCCTGCCCCTCCTTCTGCACTGACCTTGGTGTCTGCAGAGTTTCTTACATCTTCTCACTCCTCTCTCCGGCTGCAAAAGCTCTCTCTCTCTAAGTGTTTTTCTTCTTCTTAAATATGTTATCACAGAGGCGCTGATTGGCTTGGCCTTGGCCAGTGGTGGGTCCGTCTTAGAGCCGGCTGGCATTGGCTCTATCAGACACAGGGGGAGCTTCTAGCAGCTTCTCACAGAAGCCACCCCTGTAGCCCCCCTGCTACCAAAACCCTGCCACGCAAACCCAACACAATCATCTAGCAAATCACTTATGTAGTGAGCTATGTTTAATGTTGTTTTTTCCTGTGCTGGTTCTGGCTGAGAGAGAGTTAATTTTCTTCACAGTAGCTAGTGGTTTGGATCTGTGCTGAAAACAGTGCTGATAACCCAGGGATGGTTTCGTTACTGCTGAGCAGTGCTTACACAGAGCCAAGGCCTTTTCTGCCTCGCACACCACCCCACCAGCGAGGAGGCTGGGGGTGCACAAGGAGTTGGGAGGGGACACAGCCGGGACAGCTGACCCCAACTGACCAAAGGGATATTCCATACCATATGATGTCATGCTCAGCAGATAAACAAGGGGGAAGAGGAAGGAAGGGGGCAGACGTTCAGAATGATGGCGTTTGTCTTCCCAAGTCACCGTTACACGTGATGTAGCCCTGCTTTCCTGGAGATGGCTGAACACCTGCCTGCCCATGGGAAGTGGTGAACGAATTCCTTGTTTTGTTCTGCTTTGCTTGCATGTGTGGCTTTTGCTTTACCTATTAAACTGTCTTTATCTCAACCCGTGAGTTTTCTCACTTTCACTCTTCCGATTCTCTTCCCCATCCCACTGGAGTGGGAGCGAGCAAGCAGCTGCATAACGCTTAGCTGCCGACTGGGACAAAACCACAACGTTCCCCCTTCCTCAAGTCAGGTGAGCGGTGCTGTCCCTTAAACTGGCTGCTGTGGTATAAACAAAGAATATGTGCTGAGGTTTTACTGCAGTTCTGAACACAGACTGAACACAACCAGATACCAGTGGCATGTTCCACCACGTATCTAGAACCAGACTGGCCTTGCAGGGTGCAGCTTGCCTCATTGGCCTTCCCAGAGAAACTGCTGGCTATGGAAGGTCATCCTTGAACAAACAAGGATGCCAGGAAAGGTGAGTTTCACTTGGGTTTATTAAAAAACTTCTAATAATTAGGGATATTAAATAAATAAGAGAACGATTTCAATTCTTGGGAAGGGTATTTCTGTGAAGTGACAAAAGATTCCAGAGAAGTGGGACAGGTATTCTAACTAGTGGAATTCCACACTCTGTGTCTGTGGAAAAGAATCAATAAACATGCCAAAAGATAAGTCACAATGTAAGTTTAGCAAGATTTTTAAATGAATGGTTTTTAGACATCTGCAGGGAAAAGGTCTTAAGCCCTTAAGGAAACCACTGTTAGCACCTTTCTCTGGCCAACTCAGCCTGCACTAAACAGGATTTGTCACAGTAAGGACTTCAGCCATAAAGAGATTGGTTTTAAAAATACAAAACCTGGAATGTTCTTTCTTTTTTTAGAGGGGAGGGGGACTTGAAGAGGAAAAAGTTTTTATACATTTGTTTTTAGGTTAAGACTATTTTATTTTTATTTTTATTTTTAAATTTGACCTTGATATCTGATTCACTCACCCATCTGCTTTACTGTGTCTGAAGTCCAGAAGTGTTTATCCTAGATTGTGACAAACTATATCTCGGAGACATGGAAGTGATTTGAGAGCAAATTTTCCCCTGAAACTTCCTGAAAATAAGAATTAATGTATTATTTAAATGTTGCTTAATAAAAAAGTCCTCTAATGGCTTTTAGAGGGCATTAAAATTTTAAGCCTATTTGTAAGAAAAGCACAGAATGTGCATGGCATTATTGTGTGTTATATGCTTACAGAGTAAAAGAAATAAAGACAAAAAAAGCCTGTTTTGAAACTCAGGGCCAGACAGTACAGTTGATTTACTGTCTACCAAAAGGCTTTTTATAGCTTCTTGGTGGGTAAAGTGTGTATCAGTTACACCAAACAATTGAAACATTAATTAATAATTGAAAAGGATGGTATTCCTTGGGTGGGAAATGTAACCACCGCTTTCAACACACTCCTGGAAGCTGAGTTACACCAAGGCCTTTAAAACACAGTGGGTTTTCTGCTCTTATCTTATTACAGATCCCTCTTCCTCTGTACAAGTGACTTATTGGCAATTAAATAATCCAGAAATTAAAAACAATTTCATTAATAAATCATTAAAAATTTCATGTACTACTCAGAAGCTTTTGTCAAATATGCAGCCTATCATTAAATCAGTAACAGAGATATATGGAAAAATCTTTTACCTCTATGTCCCCTGCCATTTCTTCTTTACGAGTAGAAATGATTCTTACAACAAAATCTCTCATGGAAAATGTTAAGGCGGAATACTCACAGCAAGAGTTTTTCTCACACCATGAACCCTGCAATCTTATTATTAAAATCAGTCCAATCATGTTATTTCATTATCACATTGAAAGCTCAGTGACACAGAAGTTATACTGCTCCCTGTTTTGTTTTTTCAAGTGTGCAAAAAAGGACAACAGTCCAACAAAATGTGTTGGACTTTTTTTTTTGTAGTAGTATGGGGGAGTTTCACAACATTTCTGAAATGGCATATCATTCTAAAAGTAAACTAATGAACGATAAAAATAGTTCACTGTATTTAAATAGCATTAAACCAATGGATAATTACTGTAATTTAACAGTATGCTCTCTAAGATGTCCTCCTTATTAAACCGATCTATCATCACAATAATCTCTTGTAACACTTTGCTGCGTGTTGGTTAACATTCACTTCTGGCAGCTGAGAAATCTAATGCTGATTTCTTCTGACACACAACACGTTACCTGGGGCTTACTGTTAGAAGGGATTATGCTACAGGTACTGTTGAGCATCCTCCACTTCTTGTATGCACCCACACTAAATTTTTGTGATGGTATCTGGGAAAGGAGCTTAGCCATAGTACACAGTTCTCTCCACACTCCTTATAGCCAATCTCTAGTACAAGGATTTCAGACTACATAAAAAAATGTATTGCTTCCTACCTCTTACAAAGAAGCGCTATACACATAAAACAGCATTATCTATGTCAAAGTGAGACTCCAGAAATATGGTGAAAGAAAAAAAGGATGTATTCAAGTAGAATAATTTAGACAGCTTATTTTATCACCTCTGCGTTAGAAATATTGATTGCTTATTTTAAATACTCCTAGGTTAGAATAGTATTTTACTTAGCCTTTTGAAAGTTTTTAAGTGTCCAAAACCATTTCTCAAAACATTATTTAATTCTATATTTACACTGAAATGCTACTACTACCACTGCACTAATGTATCCCCAACTGGGAGAAAAATACCAGGAATAGAAGAAATGCATTCTAAAGATTCACAGGTCCAAAGGCAGGTAAATTACACTGTTATATACTCAAGTAGGACACACTATTTCTCTAGGATTTCTACCAAGAAGAAGAACTAACATAGATTCAGGATCAATTAGGCCAGAGAATATGTACGTGGAAAGGTTTAAAATATCCAATATGATTTCTGCAATGCATAGTGAAGGTAATCCAGCTATATTTTATAGTTTTCTTGAGTCTGTGGTGGATGTCCTCATGCTTTCCACTCTCTAGGAACTGGTGTGATCATGGGGTATCCTATGTCCATATTCTGATCTGTTGGAGAAAAGAACCAATATTCCATGGAGGAGAAAAAATACCTTTCAGTACTGGTAGCTGACCTTTCTGCTCACTGGGTATGGTATTATTGGAGTCTCAGAGACTCGGGCAGACGTCAGCTTCTCCTCCTCCTACCACTTGAGATGTGTGTCTGAGAAAAATCTTCAGTGAGCTAAAGGAAAAGGAGAAATAGCCATGAATGTGATTTTATTAAATGATACATTTCTAGTAATAAGCTTAATAATCTTTCTCCTGGAATACTAGTTTACATCTTTCTCTACCCCGTCACATTGATTGTCTCTATTGAAGGAAGTGTGTTAGATATCAAGAACGTAAGTTTTCATCTTGCTGTTCTTCTGAACTCTTTGCCTTACTCACTGAGTGAGATGTGATGAAATATGCTGGTTATACTAAATAAATTTCTCATTAATTCATCAGAGCTCACATTCCTTCAAACTGTCTGCTATTTTTACCAGTCTGATTGTTCATTGCAAGGGTGTAACACAGCACAATTTCATTGAAAGTCAAAGGAAGTTGCTGAAATGAGTAACTGTGGGGAAAAGAGAAAACACAGGCCTTTATCTGTTATCAGTTCAATATGAGTAAATGTTGTGGGAAACCACAATTTAAAGTATGTTACAACACTGCTACATAGTGTGGTCTACACATAATCAATTAAAAATAATAATAAAGTTGATCTGCAAATAAAAATTTACCTATTTCAGTCCTGCAGATTTGCATCAACCTTGCCCAGTCAACAATCAGCAATCTCATAGGATGCAGGTGCCTCTTCCACATCTGTTCCTTTATTTACTGCAGTTTTCATTCACTCCTTTACTTGGATTTAAATATTCAAGCCTGGCCAAGTCAAGTTTTCTCTGGCTCTAGTTTGACAAACAGAGAGATATAGTAGATGACATTTAAGATTTTTGGCCTCTTGTTATGTGGTAATGTGACACTATCTGCACAGTGACTTGCAATAAGCAACAATTTCATTTTTGTTGCCACGGTCAGCAGTTATCTACCTATTTCAGCCTTCTGTTCAGAAATAGCCTAAACATGATGTGTTTATGAAAAAGTCATGGAGTGAAATTCAGAATTTTCCACTCCATGAAAAATTCCTGAACTGAAATGTATTTGCTCATAATGTAAAACTGATATTCACAAATTCCTTAGAAGCAGAAATTGAAAAAATGAGTTCTTTAATTCAGAATGCAAGAACACAGAAATGGTTGTAGTGGTTCAGATCAAGGTACTTCTAGCCAAGACTTCTCCCTTCAACAACGGTCATTATTGAATGTCTAGGGAATAATAATAATAATATACATGATATTTATCCCTTAAATTTTCCAGGCTTCAATTATTTTCAGCTCTGGAGATTTTCTAACCATGGTATCATTTGTTACTTAGTAACTCCACAATGGGTGTCTCTGACAAATATTTTTCCAATATTCCTGCAGACTCTTGTAAAAATTCTGGCAGCCATAATATCTTTGTAAGTCATTAGAAGGAAAGCCTTCTTTGATTTGTTTGAATCTGCCCAAAATTGTAAGCTTGGTGGCCTCTATTTCCATATCAAGATACACTGTTACAAGCTGATCCCTATTCTTGATCTCCAAGTGCTCATGCCCTGCCCTAATGCTTACTGAGTTTACTTATCTACTTGAATATGTAACTAGAAAAGAACTGTACGTTTCCACCAACAAGCAACTGACAGAAATAAGGAAAACCAAGAAATGTTACTGCTGTTTACTAAATGAAAGGTGACATTCATCAGAATATTGCAAGATAAATATTTCATCATTTCACTGTCTACTTATTGTAGAGTCTGCCAGACAGCAACAGAGAGGACATCCTCTTTCCCAAAAAAAAGTCACTTGCTGTATGATGCACAGGTTTGAGGGAAGCAGACCTGCAAATATGCAGAAATTACATTAAATAGATTTGTTACTTTTGTTGGTATAAAATGTTGTACTAGAGCATATGGTTTCATCTGTGTTACTGCCAATTCAAATTTCAGACATTCTAAACAGAAGACAACAGTAAATCCAGGTGTTACAATCACTGACTGTTTTGGCCAAACAGGGACTAATATGACCAAGGTCATAGCTAAATATATAACTTGCTATAGTTTGATCCAGAGACTATACTTCAAGGTTGAAAAAACCCCTATATTCACTTGGGAGTGGATCTAGACAAAAACATATAATGTAAAGAGACCACAGAGTTACATACACCAATTTTAAGGGTCAGAATTTCTATTACCTTAGTCTTTGGGAAAACTGAATGAAAAATCATCATTAGTGGTATTCTATTTTAGCAGTGATTTGCACTTTTCTTGTTATAAATTATAGACCAATGGATAAAATAGCCTAGATGTTTCACTGTCATTTTCAAGTTGTGTTAGCACATATCTCACACTCTAAGTTCCTGGCTAACACACAATTGGAAGTGGATTTGACCAAACATTCCATAGAAGAAAGTCACATCTCATTTCTTGCATAAGAAATCTCCTACCAAAAAGTATTTTTTCCAAAATCTGTAGCAAGTAGGAGTTAAGGCTTATAACAGAAATGCTTCATCAACCCAGCTTTGTGACTGTATGAGGTTATTATCCACAGAGATATTGTCAAAATGAACTGTTTCCAATCATTGTAACATTTTGCTAGAATTATAATTGGGGGGCAAAAAAGCCCCAACCAAACCCAAAAACCCAAATCAAAATTATGCTTCCCCAAACAACATTAATTTCACAAAGGTTTGCATTTGATTTCTTTCATGGCTATAGAAAGGAAAAGGAAATCTGAATTTTAATTACATTCAAATGTATGAATTTGTATTCAAACCCAAACATAAGAGAGAAGACTCCTGATGATACAATCAGCATATTTTGAGAACATCATACCATGTGGTAAGAATGCTCAATTGAGAGTTCCAACATCTTTTACACATATGATCATGAAGACTACTGGTACTTTTGTCTATAGACCTCTCAATATGCAACAGGTTGACTGATGGTTCGAATGCTATCATCAGTTATATGAAGAAACTTGTAGTGACCTTGTTCCTCACCTTTTCATTTTTATTTCATTTAAAAAAAAAAGCAAAATCTTCAGTGCTGAAAGAGCTTCACGTCTGGGACATTTCAGGAAAAAATCAAGTTAGGTTATATAGCTCTGTTGATAAAATTATAGATAGCCCAAGCTGGAATCACAGAATCACAGAATGGTAAGGGTTGGAAGGGACCTCTAGAGATCTAGTCCAACCCCCCTGAAAAAGCAGGATCACCTACAGCAGGTTGCACAGGATTGCATCCAGGTAGGTTTTGAGTATCTCCAGAGAAGGAGACTCCACAACCTCTCTAGGCAGCCTGTCCCAGTGCTCTGTCACCCTCAAAGTGAAATTTTTCCTCATATTCAGATGGAACTTCCTGTGTTCCAGTTTGTGCCCATTGCCGCTTGTCCTCTCACTGGGCACCATAGAGAAGAGTCTGCCCCCTTCCTCTTGACATCCACCCTTTAGACATTTATAAGCATTGATGAGATCCCTTCTCAGTCTTCTCTTCTCCAGGCTAAACAGACCCAGCTCTCTCAGCCTTTCCTCATACAAGAGATGCTCCAGTCCCCTCATCATCCTCGTAGCCCTCCCCTGGACTCTATCCAGTAGTTCCCTGTCTTTCTTGAACTGGGGAGCCCAGAACTGGACACAGTACTCCAGATGTGGCCTCACCAGGGCAAAGCAGAGCTCCCTTGACCTGCTGGCAACGCTCTTCTTAATGCACCCCAGGATACCATGGGCCTTCTTGGCCACGAGGGCACATTGCTGGCTCATGGAGAACTTGTTGTCCACAAGGACTACCAGGTCCTTCTCCGCAGAGCTGCTTCAGCCCCTAACCTGTACTGGTGCTTGGGGTTGTTCTTCCCCAGGTGCAGGACCCTACGCTTGCCCTTGCTGAACTTCATTCCTCTCCGCTCAACTCTCTAGTCTGTCCAGGTCTCACTGAATGGCAGCACAGTCTTCTGGTGTATCAGTTTTGTATCATCAGCAAACTTGCTGAGGGTACAGTCTATCCCCTCGCCCAGGTCACTGAGCCAGGGGAAGGCTCCTTGAAAGATCATCTGGTCCAACCTTTTGTGGGAAAGGAAGCCTAGATGAGATTATCTAGCACCCTATCCAATTGCATCTGGAAAACCTTCAGTGATGGGGACTCTACCATGTCCCTGGGGAGGCTGTTCCAGTGAATAATTGCTCTTACTGGAAGAACTTTTTTTATTATGTTGTCATGAAACCTCTCCTATGGCAACTTGTACCCATTATGTGGCTCCCTTGTGAAGAGAGAGCCTCCTCTTTCTAGCCACCCTTTAAGTACTGGAATACTGTGATGACCTTCCGCCCCAAGCCTTCTCTTCTCCAGGGAGAAAAAGATGTAACTCCTTCAGTCTTTCCTCATAGGGCAGGTTCTACAGTGCTTTGATCATCATGGCTCTCCTTTGGACCGTCTCCAGTCTGTTCACATCTTTCCTGAATTGTGAGGACCCAAAGTGGACACAGTAATCTAGATGTGGCCTGACAAGCACTGAGTAGAGTAGGAAGATCATGTCTTTGTCTTTGCTAGCAATGCCCATGGGGATGCAGCCCAGGATCTGATTTGTTGCTCTAACCCATCCACATTGGCCCCAAAAAAATCCATGAAAAAAACAATCAAGTAATTCTTTTCTTCTCTTTAACTTTAGAAATTGGACATAGTTCTCTATTTCAATCCACCTACTTTTCTTACTATCCTAACTTCTATCCCTTTCATTAGTCTGAGAAATTCAAATTTTTATAAATAGGGGTTCCATCATTAAGCTAGAAGGTTCAGGCAGCTCTTCTGTATCATGATTATTCTTACAATGTTAAACCTGGCTGGAACAGCTGTGACTAAATGTAATTTTATAGAAGCCAAAATGTTTCCTGAGAGGCATATTGGCTTCAATGAGCTTTTCAAAGGAAAGTTTTCTGCAGTCCAGGGCTCTCTGGTCACCTCTAATGAAAAAGAGAGAGAAAAAGAGATTAATTAAAACCCCCAGGTATTATACTGGGGAAAAAAATCATTTTTTGACAAAATTCCATTCTCAGAAGAACATTTGTGGCCATTCCAATGTGGAAGAGAAACAAAGTTTAAGGTTTTGAAAGTTCTTTTTCTGCCAAGCTCTCTACCACATGTGATGATTTTTACTGAGAACCATCATTTCCAGAATACTATATCAGTTCATGGTTCAGTGAAACCAGCCTCTTATGCTGTAGGTTGTCTCCTGATACAAAGAATTGTCCATATTTTAATACCTGCAACCAGGAACTAAAAAATAACAGAAAGTGAGTACAGAACATAGACTGCATTTCATATCACAGGTTCTTAATACACTGTCTGTTAACAAGGAAAACAGTATAATAATCCTCAGTAGATAAGGGCATGAAGTACAAAAGGGACTGGAATAATGTTCCGTTCTGGGTTTCACTTCCAGATCTAATGGGAAAAAAAAAAAAAAAAACCAAAACCAAAAAAAAAACCCCAAACGGATGGCAAAGCTTCACAGGTCAGGATTTATGTCCACTGTTATCTGGAAAGGTGATATAATTTAACATGTCTGAGAAAATATTCAGAATGTTATTTCCACTTTAATGTTATTGTAAATGTTTTGATGGCAAGATTCACATGGACCCTTACAGGTACATGAGATCTGATGGCTGCATCCAAGTAAACTGAGAGAATTGAACAAGGTCCTTGCAAAGCCACTCTATAGTTTTTGAATTGGTGTGGAGACTGGGTAGGTCTCTGCTGGCTGGAGAAAGGCAGCAGTTTCACCCAGCTTCAAAAAATGCAAACTGGCCAATCTGGGAAACCAGAAGTGGATAAGTTTTTTTCGGTTCCTGGGAAAGTCATAAATTTTCCAGCAGTAAATTGCACCTGATGAACCTGATTGCCTTCTGTGATCAGCAAACTGGAAAGGTGATTGCAGGGAGAGCAGGGGATATAATTTAACTCAACTTCATAAGTTTTTCAACACTGGCTCCTACAATATTCTTGTATCTAAGTTAGGATGGCCCATTCAAGGTCTAGATGGATGGACCAGATGGGTTGCATGATCCATCTGTTTGGATGATTTGACTCAGATGGTAATGGCTAAAGATTGCTATTCTACCCAGAGAGCAGTGGCAAGTCGAATAATGCAGGGGTCTACCCTGGGAGACCAGTCTTGTTTAACAGCTTCATAACTGATGGGGTGATGGAGTGCACTCCCATCAAGTTTGCAGATGACACCAAACTGGGGTAACCAGTCAATACGCTAGATGGTAGGGCAGAGGGACTTAGGCTGGAAGAATGGGACACTAGGAACCTCATGAATTACAAGGACAAATTAAATCACTGTACCTGGGAAGGAGGAACTTCTTGCAATGATATAGAGGACTGAATGCTGGGGGGCAGCTCTGCAGAAAAGACTGCGGCTCTGGCAGACAGCAAGCCGAGCATGAGTCAGCAGCACTCTAGCAGCAAGGAGAGCCAGCAGCCTCCTGGGCTGTATTAACAGGAGCAGAGCCAGTACAAACAGGGATGGCAGCCAGTTTTGGTCAGCCCAATGCAGGCAAGATATTGTTAAACAGGAAGAAGCTCAAAGGCAGAGCAAAATCCTAATGGCCTTCATCTTACAAAGTTTCAGGAAGAGCCAGAGGGTAACCTGCACTACATGGCTGGTCAGTCAGCACCAGGGATAATACCACGTGTTGTGCCTGACTTGTTCTACTATTCCATACTCACTGCTTTATAGTGAGAGTGTAAGGCCCCAAGGTTATAAGGGTAAAATTGTTCCATAAAAATTATACTACTGAAAAAGCTAACTTTGTCTGGGAAATAGCACTAATGGGTCTCATAAAGGAAATTGTTGTGAGAAGGTCTTTGTGCTTTTATTTCTAACAGGAAACTGGGACTTGAGTGAGGCTTGTGACAGCACTGTACAGACTCACCACCATGTGTTGGGTTTGCATGGCAAGGTTTTGGTAGCGGGGGAGGCTACAGGGGTGGCTTCTGTGAGAAGCTGCTAGAAGCTCCCCCTGTGTCTGATAGAGCCAATGCCAGCCGGCTCTAAGACGGGCCCGCCGCTGGCCAAGGCCAAGCCAATCAGCGCCTCTGTGATAACAGATTTAAGAAGAAGAAAAACACTTGGAGAGGGAGAGCTTTTGCAGCCAGAGAGAGGAGTGAGAAGATGTGAGAAACTCTGCAGACACCAAGGTCAGTGCAGAAGGAGGGGCAGGAGGTGCTCCAGGGGCTGGAGCAGAGATCCCCCTGCAGCCTGTGGTGAAGACCATGGTGAAGCAGGCTGTCCCCCTGCAGCCCATGGAGGAAGGATGAGGGGGTGTAGAGATTCCACCTGCAGCCCGTGGAGGACCCCACGCCGGAGCAGGTGGAGGCACCTGAAGGAGGCTGTGGCCCCGTGGGAAGCCCATGCTGGAGCAAGCTCCTGGCCGGACCGGTGGACCCGTGGAGAGAGGAGCCCATGCCAGGGCAGGTTTGCTGGCAGGACTTGTGACCCCGTGGGGGACCCCACACTGGAGCAGTTTGCTCCTGAAGGTCTGCACCCCATGGGAGAGACCCATGTTGGAGAAGTTCGTGAAGGACTGTCTCCCGTGAGAGGGACTCCATGCTGGAGCAGGGGAACAATGAGAGGAGTCCTCCCCCTGAGGATGAAGAAGTGGCAGAAACACCGTGAGATGAACTGACCGTAACCCCCATTCCCCATCCCCCTGTGCCACTGAGGGGGGGAAGGTTGAAGCCGGGAGTGAAGTTGAGCCTGGGAAGATGGGAGGGGTGGGGGGAGGCGTTTTAAGATTTGATTTTATTTCTCATTCCTCTACTCTGTTTTGCCTAGTAATAAATTAGATTAATTTCCTCTCTAAGTTCAGTCTGTTTTGCTCGTGATGATAATTAGTGAGTGATCTCTCCCTGTCCTTATCTCGACCCATAAGCTTTTTCTTGTACTTTTTCTCCCGTGTCTGGTGAATGAGGGGAGTGAGAGAGCGGCTCTGGTGGGCACCTGGCCCCCAGCCAGGGTCAACCCAGCACACACCACTACCCTTTGGAAGTGTGTCGGAGCTCTCCTCCAGCGTGGGGGCTGCAGCAGGATCTGCAGGGAGTCGGGCGCTGGCACAGCAGGAACACACAGTCCTGCAGCCAGGCACAGGGGGAAGGGTTCTTCTGCACACACTGCTCTTAAGGACCGTCCTTTGAACTAAAATTGTTTTGATGTGAGTGCAGGGAGTGAGGAGGACTAGCCCTAAGCAAAATGCATACTGCCAGTCTAGCTCAACTTTGTGTAAGACAATGAGAAATTAATGAAAAACAAAAACAACATGAAAACTTATTATGGTGTAATTAGGCTAATGCATAACTTCAAAGGCCTGCTTGGAAGTTTATGTAGAATGCTTATGAAGTATGCAAAAATAAATGGGAAGTTAGCTGCTTCTCTCTCTTTTCTGTGAATATGCTTGTTTCATTATCAACTTTTTTCCCTCCACAGCACATTTTATAGCCAAAGTGTCATTGCATTGAGAATTTTAGCCTCATTTGCATAATGTTAATAGCACAAAGGCAAGTTTGCTTAACTACCCATACAGGAACAGGATTGCTGCAGCCCTGGAAGAAATGGATCCACTTGCTAAGAAAAAAAAAGTAGCTAATACTAGACTGTCAGCCAGAAACTGATTTCACTGCTAATGCGGAGAGTTTTATTATCTCAACTAAGCAGATGTGTGTCATTAACTCAAAAGAAAACACCCTAACAATCCTCTACCTCACGATGCTCATATTGTGCAGTGGTATGTGGGGTACTTGTTAAAATTATATAACAGGGCTTAAGTTGACAGGAGACAAAAATCCAAAGTTAGGACACACTGTATGAGGAAATAAAAAATTTTCACTGGCCTCCAAATAGTGTTTCAAACTCTTGTCAAGTAAGATTAAACCAGAAGAAATACAGCATGCTTGCAATATCCTTATTGCTGTTAGTGGGAATTAAAGGCATGGAGTGAGGAAATCAAGATTTTCTGAATGTTATTATAAAGGGATCTTCTCATCAGGTCCAAAGGGTTAAACCACTTTTAACTGCACTGATTGACATCAGCTCTGGATCATTTCTGTTGAGGAAAATTTTAATCTTTTTAAGTGGTATAGATTGGTTTCCCTTTAAATAAACAAACAAGTCCTTCAACAAAATTATGAAACATTTCTATTTACTAGAAAAAGCATCTAAAATTTTCTGGATATTTCCCCACTTTATATAGTGATATAAACTATATTCTAAGGACAAAAGCGAAATTTAACCAGATTAGGCACCTTCTAATCTATAAAAAAGAAAATATTTTTTTGAAACCTGCTACATAGTTTTTAGCAAGTACTTGATGTTTGCAAATGAAAATGGGATCAACATGGACAAGTTAGTGTACAGCTCTATAAAACATACAAAGTTATATTTACTATAAAGAAAATTATGGTCATCCTGCAGAGGATGTTTTTTTTTATTTTCTTCCATTTTCCCCAGTTGGTGTTTGTAGTTTTTAATAACATTTTAGTAGAACAAAATAGTAGAAACCAAACCAAACCAAAAACTCATCCTTGGTTCTCAGAAGAAGTAGTCCACAGGAAAGAAAATATTTTTAGCAATGGATGAATATTATGAAAGCATATAGGCTCCTTTTTCAGGTGCACTAAAAGAAAATGATCCTATCGGTGGTCACAAAAGGAGTTTTCCTCTTTTTTTAAAATCATCTGATAATTTTGGACAGATTTTAAAGATTGATGAAACATATAAATTGTACATAGTGTTTATTGGTTTTAAATTATGGGATCAAGTACAGGCCATGGGTTTAAAGAAAGAAATATACAGAAGGATTGGTATTGCTTAGCAACAAGCACTATGAACTAATCATCTTGATGGGAGCTCAGAAATATGATATAAGAGCTTAGGAAAGAAAAGTTACAAAAGCCAGTAGTCTCAAAAGAATTTCAGAAAAGGAGGAAGAATAAACTCACTGAATTAATGATATTTTTTGTAAAGGAGGGTCAGTTCCTGTTCAAAACAATTTAACGTTCTTTCAATCAGAAATTACAATAGAGAGTAGAAAGAAGATACATGGGTTCTAATAACACCATGTGGTCCAAACCTGTCAGAATTGAAGGTATTTGCACTCGTTAACTCTTGAACTATGTTCAGTTGTGTTTTATGCACTGCTCCAGACAAGAAAGAGAAAAAGGATAACCAAATGGATTTCAAGCAGATATTCTTAGGGGGATCAGAAGGCTAATATGCTTGTAAAGTTAAGGAAGAAAAAAAAAAAAAAGGACACACAAAAAAATAACAACTAAAACCTTCAGTTAGAATCATTAGTGCAGGGGTTAAAAAAAGGAAAAATAGACTGAGAGGCAGAGAGGGGTAAATGAGAAGATATGGCAATAGTGATGAATGGATAGTACTGGCCAGGCAAAAAAAGTTAGAAATATCCTTTATTAGAGAACATAAAGCACATGATCCTGCCCCTTACCTCCTTTCCTCCTGTAGTTCTTCACTGTCAGTTATTGCTTCAGGCAGAGGTTCATTCTGGTTTTGCAGTTGGTGATACAGTAGAGTCAAGCTATGAGACTTTGTTCTAGGATAATAACTTGAAAATCAGTGGGACTTAAGGATGGGTTTATCTTTCTAATCCACTTGGCTTGAAACTTGGTTTTATATTATACATCCCCAAAACAGCAGGTAAGAAGTGTTCATTGAGAAAAGGGATTACAGTGGATTATTACAGGTGTTAAATGTTGTGTATCTAAAGGATTTAAATTTATTGCTTTCAGTATTGGAATCTGATGAAAGATTTTCTTTGTGAAAATTAATGTTTCTTATGATTAGTTATATAGTCTGTTAATTGTTTTGATTATGGAAATTTTATTTGATTTAGCCAAATTATTGAGAAGGAAATAACTGAATTAATATCTGAGGATTCTGCTTGACAAGACATGATGTTACAAGGTAACAGGATGCTTTTAAACATTTCCATTTAAGTGGGATGATTGGTAAGCAAATTGGCTGGGTTAAAGTTCAGACGTTTTGCAGTTAGAGCCTAAAGCCTTCTATTCACTGCTGATTTAGTTGAATTTCTTGAGTACAGGTCATGGATTTTTGTCTGGTGTTTCTGGAAATGAAACATCTGTTTATTCAATAAAACGGTAGCAAGTAGAAAAGAACTGAAGGCGTCTCTGTAGTAAGACAGTTCAGGTATGATATAGGACCCAAATGGAATGACCAGAATCAACCATCTGGTGTTTTTCTGGACATCTGTAAACAACAGACTACAAGTGCTATTTGGCATTGCAGAATTATTTAAGAGATCTTCACAGCTAACTCTAATGAGTGAGAACAAGGTCAACAACAAAATGGGTTAGTGTTAGAGTAGAAAGTTAAAATCAGTTAGATTAGCAAAAGAGACTATCTAGGCATCCTTTTCTTGGTGTATGAACCATATATTGAGGAAGCAATGTGCCATTCGCAGTATCATACTTCTCTTTTCCTGGCCCAGTTTTAACTTCATTTCTTGTGCCAACAGCAATGTCAGAAAGTCTCAAAGGCAACAGTTTTATACTTCAGTGTAACAAGCAAGTTCTCACTTAGAAGCAACCTGTTCTTTTTTTTTTTTTTTTTTAGCAGCAGTAGATTTTGAATTGTACTGACAATTTTCCAAGTGTCATTAAGGGAATGGGCACATAAAAAAATTAAATCATCTTCAAGAAGTATGACAATTTTAGAACACATCAGCCAGTCTATAAGAACTACATGCACTTACCTCACATTAAAAAAATTCATGGGAAAAGAGTTTTCTACTTTGTTTTTCCTGCAAGACACCATTAAAACCTGTTATTGTAGGCTACCTACCAAACTGCAGTTTTGTAGTTTGCCTAATGTGGTAACTTGTTTGTGTGTTTATAATAAATAAGCTATTATGGGTTAAATGGCTTAATCTCATCTGGTTTGCACATGTGACTACAGCAAATTCATGCAACGTTAAGTTTACAGTTTGAAGATGAAATGTCAATGGGTTTGGGCTTTGTAAAGAAATATGGCTGGAGCTAGGGAAACCACTTTAGGAAAGGAGACAGACTTGCTTGGTAAAAGGCAAACTTGTAATAACTGTGAAAGACATAGGTCTTCCTGAATGCTGACTGTACATATCCAGCTCCTGGGGAAGATGACCTCAGGCATCTTTGTCAATATGCTGATTGTATCTCAGTTCTTCTTATCTGGTGTCCCCCCATTTCCTAGCCAAACAGAAATCACTTACCAAATATCTAATCTTTGATCTACACAGAGTTGCAATTATATTTTATAACTTTTTGGACTGCAGAGGACTGTAAGGCAGGAAAGGTTTTTTTCTAAGAAACATTCTAAAGGACACCTTCAGTAGTCAACTTATTATTTGATGCTACTTCGTGAAGAGCTGGAGGAAGATTTTTCAGGAAAGAAGTATCCATAACTACTTATTCCATGACTACTTAGGGAGCTCTTTGGCCCGAATTCACCTTACCTAAATGTAGACATTTAACTGCAACGAATGATGAAAGAGGCTAGTCATCAAGGGGAAGAGACAACATGCATCAAACTTCAGGTGACCTAAATGTCCTCTAGATTGCCTCTTCTGTAGGCTGACTAGCCTCTTAACGTCATGCTATGGTTAGACTTCTAAAGCCAGACAGAGTGAATTCATCTCTGGGCTGCCAGTTGGTCTATAGCAAGAAGGTTAAAAAGATGCATAGAGAGGACCATCAGTTAAACTGCAATTCCTTGATTTTCAGTAGACTTTTTAATGTATGGGAGCAGCAGTCTGAGATTATAGTATAATTCATGTTTGCAAAAAGATTTTGTTTTGTTTCAGATTGTTTTATACTAGCTACTGTTATTTTGTAATTTCAGTAGTCTTATTAAGCTTTTAATTTAATAAGAATAAATAGCAACAGACATTGAAAGCTGGCAACTTCACTCACAGCTGACCTCAGAAGAAATACATCCAAACAAGCATAGGATAATCTGCACTACCATATTGTGAAAGAACTTTCCATGACAGAAAGTTTGACAAATGAAATAAAGAACTGTGTTATTTAGCTGACAAATATGACTAAATATCCATGTAGAATATTATTGCCAATCTCAGTTATAATGCTAATCAAGGCAATGCAAACAGAGAGCTATTACATTTTTAAGAACAATGTACTGAAATTACAGCCTCATCAGGTAGTCTTTAGTAAAAAAAAAAATATATATAGCCATTTATTTTATTAATTTGTTTGTGTTTCACCTTGAAATAAGTATGTAATCTCCCCAAATTATAGGGGTCATTTCTACTGTATTTACAGAACTCAGAATTATTTAGATTTTCTAAACACGTTATTTTCAAAATGGTGTCCTAAAGGATACAGAGGCTGAAGACAATATTTGTAAAACAGAAAACAAAGAAAAACCCTAATATCTATTGTAAAATTAATTTTAAGCAGAATTTCATTGCATTACTAAAGTACTCCATATACTGTCTAATTCTATATGAAACTAAGTTCCATAGGCACTGTAGCTTTTGATATTTCAGTCATTCAGGCACTAAATCCTGGTCCTGTGCACACTCAGATGAGTAATCTATGCAGGCATTCTCTTAGCATGCCTAAGAGATTGTGCTCTGCACAGAATTCAGTAAGAGATTCTAATATTTGTTTTTTCCCCACAGGACAAATGAAACCACCTCTGCTTTTCTTTCTCAATAGCTCAAATCTTACAGCAATTAGCCAGCATGTTGGAAACTCAGATTCAAATACTTTCTCTATGTTATGGTCCTTGAAACCATGTGTTTTTATTTTACAGAAGTGTCCAAGCTAAACTCTCACCCTGAGAGAGTCATTCTAAATGCATGTAGTCTCAATAACTTTTGTTGGAGCTATTATCTTTATTCTGGTCTGGCAATGATTAATATAAAATATATAACAGTCCTGAGAGCTGAAGCTAGCTCTGAAGACTTCTTCCTGTCAAATAAGTATTGCAAGCAAAATTCACACTTATCTGTGTCCCAACAGGACCACCACAGTAAAGTAGTCCAGAGAAACCCTGGGGAGGAGATGGGGTGGGCGAGGCAAGATGGGTGCTGTTGGCTGCAACCCCTGTGGCTGGGGAGAGCAGGGTGTGTGTGTGTGTATGCGCCCGCGTGTGTGTATGAGAACTGCTAGGCACTGGTTAGCAAAGAGTGTTTAGTAATTTGTGGGTGTCTATCAATGATGCTAATGTCCAGTATTTTGGTTTATATTTTGGATTATTTATTTTTGTCATAAGTGCATAGTTCTCTGATTAAATATTACCTGTTAATTATGGGCCGTTAATAAATCAATGCAACTCTTCAGTCCAGAAGGATTAAAGGATGTGAACTGAACATTTTTTTTCTCTGCAAGAACTAACCTCTAGAGCCCATAGCCGCTAGTGAGGGCAGTGAAGTACTGAATCCCCTGGTTTCCTGTGCTGTGGAGCACGGTGGTCTAAACACATGTACATTCAGGAAAAATGTTTTGAGTAAAGCTTACTTTAAAGAAAACAGTGACCTTTGCTTCATTTTTGAAAGAAAAGTAGGCACACCCTAGTAGAATAATACTGTAGACTTTGAGTCCTGAATGGTTTTGAGCATACAATCCTATCTCAACAGGATTTACTTTTTGCCAATATCCAGCTCTAGCTTCCCACACATGAGCTGGGCTTTTTGGGCTTCAGTTTTGAGTCATCCTCTTCCTTCCATGAAAATCTTGACACTTAATGCATTGATCTGCCTAACACTGTGGAGAGAAACATGTCTATGGTTAGATCATGGTTAGATAATGGCTTGAGAGCAGCCCTGAGGAGAAGGGCTTGATGAAAAGCTCAACATGAGCTGGCAAGGTGTGCTTGCAGCCCAGAAAGCCAACAGTGTCCTGGACTGCATTAAAAGAAGAGTGACCAGCAAGGTGAGAGGGGTGATTCTGCGCCTCTACTCCGTTCTTGTGAAACCCCACCTGGAGTACTGCATCCAGCTCTGGGGTCCTCAACATAAGAAGGACATGAAGCTGTTGGAACAAGTCTAGAGTAGGGCCACGAAGCTGACTGGAGGGCTGGAGCACCTCTCCTATGAAGACAGGCTGAGAGAGTTGGGGTTGTTCAGCCTGGAGAAAAGAAGGCTCTGGGGATACCTTATAGGCAGCCTTCCAGTACCTAAAGGGGGCCTGCAGGAAAGATGCAGAGGGACTGTTTACCAAGGCCCGTACTGACAGGACAAGGGGCAATGATTTTAAACTGAAAGAGAGTAGGTTTAGATTGTACATAAGGAAGAAATTATTTACTGTGAGGGTGGTGAGGTACTGGAACAGGTTGCCCAGAGAGGTTGTGGATGCCCCCTCCCTGGAAGTGTTCAAGGCCACGTTGGATGGGGATTTGGGCAACGTGGTCTAGTGGAAGGTGTCCCTGCCTGCAGCAGGGGGGCTGGAACTAGATGATCTTTGAGGTCCCTTCCAGCCCGAACCATTCTATGATTCTATGATCACATCTCATTTCTGGACCTACTTGTCTCACGTATGCCCACAATTAGTAGAGAAACAAGAAATTGTTGTTGTTGTTCTAATTACCAAGATTTAGAACAACTTTAAAAATGGGACATTTTCCCTCTTTACTTCATTGTAGTAGTTTGATCATTCCTATTTTTGTTCTATGTACGTTTTATTTGTATTCCATTTCCAACAGGCTTTGTATAAGTTTTTATTAAATATTTGTGCTGAGTAACAAGAATGATGTAAGCAAGATCTGCCTCAAGAAATTAAAATTTAGATTTTGATAGAAGCAATGTATCTAAGCCATTTTAAAAATATAGATGAAATGACTAGGAATTTGAAAAAAAAAAAATATCAAATTTCACATGCTTAGAAAAAAAGGCATGCTGAACTGACCTTTAGTCAAGTCAGCTAAATATCACCTACACAGAGAAAAAGACAAATTTTTAAATTATATTCAATTGAAAATAGAGGTCTCCCCACAAAAATTCATGGTTTTCATTTTTACAAGGGCTTCTAGCAAAGCACCAGAATCATATAAAAACTTTGGATGAAAACAGTCCATAGGTCCTTTCTAAGTCTGAATATCCAAGTGCGCAGAGATCAATAACAAGGAAAACATGTATTGTTTGAGCTCTATTATTAAAACTTCAGTTTCTACACATTAAACAGTTGGTGCTCATGCTTCAACTAAATACAAAGCCTGCTTGAAGGAGAGAAGTTAGTATAATGCAGAAAATTGAAAATCTGTGTCCTCAACTGTGCAAGATTACAAAACCTTTCTTCTTTCTAGAATCTGCTTCACAAAGATTGTTCTTGTTGATAATACAATGAGAGGCCATACAAAGGGCTTATTGATCTTTTCATTGGGAACAATTCAATGAATAAACTTTCAGCTCTTCACAACTTACCATGCTTAATGCAACTAAGCATGTTATGTTTAACAGGTTCATGAGCTGTATTGTATCAAAGTTTTTAGCAGTATTTGGGTCCACTGTTGAGCTATCCATTCTAAGAAGATTATGTCTAGAGGATCCTCAAGTAAAATGTTGGTCTTGACTGGTCAACAGCAGTTCAAACCAAAATTTCACATACAGTTTGGAAAGTGCCATTTGATATTAATGGCAGACTGATCTAATACATATACTCTGATTTTAATTTTGAATCCAAGTTTTAATACTTTTTCAGGAAACAGAAATATACAAATGATTTTATGATTCTCATAAAAGGATAATATTTTGGTGATGCATATAGCAGCAGTGACCAGATGATTAGGAAAGGTGGATTTTTTGTTTATTTGTTTTCTTACGTAAATAATCTATAATTTTTTTTTTTTTAAATATATGGAGGTAGTGAACAGGGATAGGAACATTGTTTGAAATCCATCAATTTTTTTTGTTATATGGCATACAATACAAAGAAAAAATAAAACAAATTATACTGTATTATCATATCGTAATCAATGAAAAAAAAATCATGCAACAAAGGAGAATCTAAATATATTCCCCCAAAAGGCTGAAATAAGTTTTTTTTCTCTTTATCTTACTTTTAATCAGTTTTACTTTCTGAAAGACACAATCTCAAAATCTGTGCACATAGGTTTTCAGACAATCATCACCTTCTGACCTGCTCTTTGGGTCATTTTTACCCCAGTCATGTATATCATGCTCACAGTGTTTTTCACTCTCCTACCGCCTCTTACCTCTCTTGTCTTACTTCAGCCTGAGCATTCCCTATTGGCAGGGTTAATGTTTCGCATCTCTTGGATGACGGATGCTTGTCAGAGCATCATTGGTGAAAACCCTTCATTTTGATCATACACCTCTGTGTACTCATCTCTGTGTTGTCAGAGTTTGACTACCCCTTATTTTCTCAACATCCAACTGCAGTACAACTTTTTACCTCATATTACAGTGATAGTGTGTAGTGACTCAGAGCAAGGGATTTTCCCTTCTGCAGCTGTTACTTTTCAGCACTCCTGATGCTTAGTGATAACTTGTCTGCACTCAGCTCTTTTTTCACAGAATACAGAACACCACTGTACAAGGGGACTGTCTGAGCAGCAATTTTTAGCAGAAAAAAATATTTATTTACATACAGCTCTGCTATTATCAATTAAATACACCAATTTATGCAACTTTTAAGTTCTCTGAAGACTAAAAAAATAAACAAGATTTAAAAACCCACAAACTTCGGGTTACACTACCAAGGAAATTTCCTGAAGTCCATAGCGAGGGTAGGTAACTTAGAGGTTAACTTAGTAACCATGTTATCAAGATTGTGACACAGTTTTCTCCTGTTTTCATAGTTTTCGCTGAAACTACTTTGCCTTTTCATCCAACAAAATAATGTTCTTTCTGATGGCATTCAGATGCAATATTATGCTGATTTATTGGAGTATCTCCCAAATTAAAATGCTTACTTATGTCATTAAGGAAATGAGATTATAATAAACTGAGGTGTTTGTGACATGGATCATTGTGCTAATGATCAATATCTCGGTCTTGCAGAATTTGCCACTCCTGCAGAAGACTTTTGTACATGCCAGTTACAACCAATTGAGGTGTCATTTCAAGCTAGTGTATTGCAAATTCATTAATATTAGCCGTTTCAGAGAAAAGACAAATACATCTATTTTAAAAAGTGAGACACTGAATCATGAGTGAAATAACACTCATGCAGCATAGTGTTAAAAACCAACCAAACAAACCAAAACACCTAAATATTTTTACTGATGGTTAAACAACAATTTTTATTAAAATTATGAGGTGTATGCAATATGGTTAACAAGAATACGCACACATGGGCTGCATTACGTTGCAAACAGAGAGAAAAATATGAGCTATTAAAGTGAGGATTTCTTTCCCTTTCATAGGTCTAATTAGCATGCTTTGGCTCTTTGGAGAAAGAAGGTCATGTTGTGACAAAAACCAGTTATCGGACTAGGCAGTGGAAGCACCTGTGACAGCTGAGTTTAGCATATGTGACTATTACAGAAAGTCTAATAAATTATTTTACAGAGTGATTTCAAAGAGAAGGTGGTTGATTAATGAATTTTATAAACTTGACAAATACTTTCATAAGGTCATGCTGTGACACTGTTTTCGTTCTATTACAATGGCTATAAAATAACACCATTCAAGTACAGTTGCATAGAATTTACTACATTAATAACAATGGGGCATATTGTGCCAAAACTTTCATTTCTTTTCCCTTCAGAAAAATACAGTGTGACCATGAACAGCAGACAGAGACTACTTATCAGTTTGTACAGAACTAATACTTATTGCTTTCAGCAATGAAAATTTATATTCTAAGACTGAAAACTTTGCTATTCAGACATAACAGGGAATAGAACAATTTAGGTGGTGACAGATATTTTTAAAAACCTCATCCTTTTAAATTACATCTTTTTTATTTAAGATTAATTTTTAAAATTTCAAAGCCATCCATCCAGTCATTTTAATTATCATTCTTATTTCATCTTTCTTCTTTTACTATTTAAATGCAATCATTCTCCTGGCAAGTCACTCATCCACCTGTTAGCTGAGATAAAAAAATACTCACAGCAAAATAGTTATGCATTGACTGGTGGTGTCTTTGCAATATTAAGATTAAAGACCCCAGAAATATTTTAACTGTTAGTACCTATAGAAGAGAGAGCTGTGATAAAAGAAAAAAAACCAACCAACCAAACAACCAACCAAACAAATGCCAACCCACAAACATATACATATATGAGACATAATGCTTTGATTTTTCACAACAGAGACTGTCAGTAAACAATGACTGGTTAATTGGGGTTTTACCATATTGCATTCTGGTCTCCAAGCTATTTTGCAGGTTGATTTTACAATTTTATAGAGTATTTTATGGCTTAGTATACATTATCTCTCTTAGACCAACATTTTCCCCCAGATATGTTACATACAAGTATATCTTGACAATAGTGCCTCTCACAAGTCCTTTGTAAAGCATTCTTTCATTTCTGCAAGCTGATTTTCCATTTGCTTCAGAAATCTTGAAACTCACTTTCTCATAGGATGATTTGGTCTGAAGTTTTCTCTTTAATTTTACCATAAGGCCATAAGGCCAAGCTGCATTTCCGTGGCTAATTTTATTGATTTTATTTTAAGGCATCTTAGGATACTTGCATATCTAAAGTTCTACCTAAACAATTGTTGTATAGTATTGAAAAATTAACAGTAGATACTAGTGCAGCCCTTTTTTTTGCTGTATCCTTCCTCTGTTCTCTGCTTTTTTGTGGCATTAATTCTCAAATTCCTACTTCTGGCTAAATAGAAAATACCTGCTTCAACATTTCTGTGTCAGATAGGTACAGAAAAATGCATAGGACTGCAGATTACAAAGCAAGTATAAATTCCAATTGCCCTAGGGTGGGCTGAGAAAAGGAATCCATCAGAGATTGAGACAGAATCTGCAGCACAGACTTAAGAAATATTTTCACGCTCATTGCTCTCTCTTTTATCTTCTCTCCTTCTATTTCTGTGTTTTTTCTTCATTTATCTATTAGTAGTTTTGCTGTGCAGAATACCAATAAAACAGTATTTAATGAAATCTCAGAAGTCTTTGGAAGTGATGCATTGACAACCTGGGTTACTCTATTACAAATGCTGACCCCAAAATGTAGAGACTGAGAGCTAAA
Source organism: Grus americana (assembly GCF_028858705.1). Taxonomy (NCBI): domain Eukaryota; kingdom Metazoa; phylum Chordata; class Aves; order Gruiformes; family Gruidae; genus Grus; species Grus americana. Next base: position 23,955,347 of record NC_072852.1, on the reverse strand, counting down.
ATTAAAAAGCACAGCTGTTCAACTTCAGTCCTGTTAAATGTATCATTGATTTAGCTATCTTGTATACAACTGGTATCAGTTAATCAAGTAACTCAAGTTTAAGAGTGTATTAAGGATGAATTTAAAGAACCATTCATAAAGATACACTCCTCCATCCAAATGTTTTTTTCACACGCTCTTTATTTTTCAAAAACACCAAAAGGTTTAAAAAAGAATTTATCCGAGCGTATTGCCTTTCCATCCATAAACATTCCATTCTCAAACATTACAGGTGTGATCCTTGTAGGTCGAACTGACTCTTTCATTGTGTTGGCTACCCGAATTGTAGGAAATAATTCTGAAGCTCAATTGCTTCTGTTGACCAGTAAAAAATTAAGAGAATATATCCATGACATTTGCTAAATGTAATGTGAAATTTTCTAATGAGTTATAAGTAGTAAATACAGAAAAAATCAGTTCTATGGTTATAGATGCCAGGGAAGGTCATGAAACAAATTCCAGTGGTAGCTCGTTACGTCAAGACATAAGAACGTTAAGTAGATAAAGCTAAAATAGATAAGAGTTAGCAGGAAAATCCTGTTTTAAGTGGCTAGAGCACACAAAGATTTGAAGATCTATACATGAGTACTGTATGTACTTAAGTCTGTTTTGACTTTACACCAGATCTAACAATGAGCTCTATGTAGGAGAAATAGCAAAAGAAATGGTTGTCATAGCATCATAGAATCATAGAATGGTTTCATCTGGAAGGCACCTTTAAAGATCATCTAGTCCAACCCCCCCTGCTGTGGGCAGGAACATCTTGCACCAGACCAGGTTACTTAATGCTCCATTCAACCTTGAACACTTCCAATGATGAGGCATTCACAGCTTCTCTGAGCATCCTGTTCCAGTGTCTCACCACCTTCATCATAAAAAAATTTCTTCCTTCTGTCCAATCTAACCTACCCTCTTTCAGTTTAAAACTATTACCCTGTCACTATGGGCCTTGGTTCAGTCTTTCTCCGTCTTTCTTATAACCACCATTTATATACTGAAAAGCTGAAGTAAGATCTCCCTAGAGACTTCTCTTCCCCTGTCTGAAAAACTCCAGGTCTTTCAACCTGTCCTCATGGGATAAGAGATCCTGCCCCCTGAATCATTCCCCTTCATCCAGCCCTCTAATCATTCCCCTCTGTTCAGGTAAATATTTTGCAGTCACTGGGCTTGTAAGAGTGCCTTTGGAGAAAGTTCTTCACTGGTGTGAAGTGCCACCATGCTTTTCTAGCCAGGAACGTGTGAACTGGAATAATTTGGTTTGGTAATAGTCATCTGTCTTGGTTTCTATTTGGTTTACTAATAGTCCTTTTTCTAGTGATCAAGTTTGAAAAAAAATGTGGAGGCATACTCTCTATCCCTCTTTCCAGAAATGTCCTCTGAATCTCACAAGCTCCTCCTGGTCATAGGATATATATGCTCATTTCAGTTTGGAAACATCTAGAAATGTCCTAATGACAATCAACATAAAATGTTGACACTCAGAAACAGAACTGAGCTGGAGAAGAGAGAATTTCCTCCTTGGTAATTTTTATTTCCTTTTACATTTCTTTAATAAGTTTCAGTTTTGGGTAGTGAAGCAATTGAGGCAATTTCATCAACAATCATTTTACCATGGGCTTCTCAATATATATATTTGTGATGACTTTCTGCTAAATAGTATAACTTCTGCCTCTAACTCTCTCTTTTTCCCAGTCACTCCAGAACTTTGTAGCCTAACAGTATTTTCCCCAGTATGTTATCGTCTCACATTTAGAATCATAGAATCATAGAATGGTTTGGGTTGGAAGGGACCTCAAAGATCATCTAGTTCCAACCCCCCCTGCCATGGGCAGGGACACCCTCCACTAGACCACGTTGCCCAAAGCCTCATCCAACCTGGTCTTAAACACTTCCAGGGAGGGGGCATCCACAGCTTCTCTGGGCAACCTGTTCCAGTGCCTCACCACCCTCACAGTGAAGATTTTTTTCCTTATATCTAATCTAATCTAAATCGACCCTCCTTCAGCTTGAACCCATTACCCCTTGTCCTGTCACTACACTCCCTGATAAACAGTCCTTCACCATCTTTCCTGTAGGCCCCTTCAGGTACTGGAAGGCTGCTGTAAGGCCTCCCTGGAGCCTTCTCTTCTCCAGGCTGAACAACCCCAACTCTCTCAGCCTGTCCTCATAGCCCTCTGATCAGCTTCGTGGCCCTCCTCTGGACTCTCTCCAACAGCTCCATGTCTCTCCTGTACTGGGGCCCCCAGAGCTGGACACAGTACTCCAGGTGGGGTCTCACAAGAGTGGAGTAGAGGGGCAGGATCACCTCCCTCGACCTGCTCGAACCTCACGCTTCTTTTGATGCAGTCCAGGATACGGTTTGCTTATATTTTTAAATATATATACACACACATATATACAACATATATTTCTCATATAAGGTCTTAAACCTCACAGCATACTTGCCTTGCTGTGAATGAAAGGGCTTTGTCCTGTTGCCCTTGCAATGGGAATAAGGCTCTGCTGTGGGCTTTTAGGAGCAGAAAGCTGCATCCTCTTTGAAAAATCTGTAATATTATAGTCTCTCTGAATGTAAAGGAGATGAGAAGAGGTAATGCAATGCTGTACTGGGATTGTACATTGATGAATATGATTCCATTGCTGGAAACAGAAGAGTAAAACTTGTTTTCTTCCTTTCATTTTCCCCTGTTGCCACGTTTCCTACCTGCAGTCAGGTCTCTATGTTCAGGCACTTTTGCTGGCATAGAGAGAATTCAGCCCCGCCTGAAAACAAAGGGGCATGAGGTTTGGTAATGTACATTCAGTGGATGGAAGAGGGAAATGTGAAGTACTGGAGTGTTAGGTTATAACAGTAGGACGTGCAACTTCTGAGATGTGTTGGTTCAGTTTGTTCACTTTTTTACTCATAGACTTGCCTCCTTTACGTGTTTTGGATTGGTATAATTTGTACAGAAAATAGTTAATGCAGACGAGAATCTGTTTGGGGTATGGGCTATCATACGTCCCCTTGAGGACCTTAATACTTGTTATCTGAAGAACAGCATGTTTCAGGGGCACTATTCCTATATATCTATGAACTACAGCTCTGGTTGCCCTGAAAAGCAAAGTTATTGAATTTAAGATGGGAATACTCAGATCTGAAAATGGCCTATTAAAGATGGAAATCCTTCTGGTAACTTGTATCTAGATTTCAGTTATGAACTCCCTCTAAACAGGTCTAGGCAGATATGAAGTTAGGTCAAATCATCTTTAATTCATTCAAACAGTACATAGAAAAGAGATATCTACTGTCTATATTCTGCATGACCTTTTTTGTCATTTAAACTACAGTTTCGTTATGTTAAAGGTCTGTATGACAGCCCTAATGTTCTACAGTATAGCACTCTAATTTTGATTAGCTGGATGTACTGTGTGGAAGAATATAATTAGATTCATTTTCTTATTAAGTACTACTTGGACTTATTTATTTATTTATTTATTTATTTATTTATTTATTTATAAGACAGCTGCAGCTTACAATATGTCTGCTGGTGGGTATGAAAGTAAATATTATTTTATTTTTGTATTAAAGGAAGACTACTAAATAGTGTCTGTGTGAGACAGACCAACACAGCACAAATAACAAAAAGAAACAGAACAGCAGAAGCCAATTTCTGAGAAATCATGAAAACCTGATAATAAAATTTTTAAAAGTCATAAGTATACCTTTAAACACATATGGTAGTGGATCCTTGAGGAGTTTTGGCTAACTAAGGTGCAATATTTGAAGGACCTTTCCTACGTTCTGAAGCAATATAAGTAGCATATCTTTGACAGCTAGGATATAAGCCTGTTGTTAACACAAACAACATAACACAGCAAAACTGCTTGAGTAAATGCAGATGTGACATAAGCAAGGCTGTGACAGAAGGAGAAGGGGCAATTTTAGATTGTCCTGCAAAAAAACCCAGGTTGGTCTAGCAATATTATGATTTAAAAATACAGCTTTGTGTTTTGAAGGAGAGAAAACCCTTTTTCTTAGTCACAAATAAAAGAAGAAGAAAAAATCTGAAAACTATTATCCATCATCAGGAGACTGATTTTCATCTCTGACTGGTTAGTTTTCTGAGATTATACATCCAGAAAGCTAATTTGCTGTATTCTCTCAGCAAAACAGTTGCTATTTTCTTGCTATTTCCTATCAATTTGGCCTTTGTTATTTCTCCATTTCTGTTTTTCTTTTAATTTCTGCCTATCAATCAGCCCTTCATGTTTAGATGACTATTTTTGGTATCAGGAAAGAGCTTTTTTCCCCCCATTTTTGTAGAGTGCCTACCATGATGTGCCCTAGTTCTAGGTAGTACACTATTATTTTTATTAGTGTTAATATCTCTGGCCATGACCTTTCTTACAGTATTGGTTGAATGAGATGACTTCACTCAGAAAAGCAGAGAAGTGGAAGTATTGGCATTTTTTGTCACATACTGGCAAATAGCGTGTTCTCTAATGGTTATCTACTGTTACTCTAGTCACAATTTGGAGTAGGCTGACCTAGGAACCTAAGAACTACAAGTTCTTGCCATTGTATAAAATGTGTGAAGGGCTTTTCTTCTGGTTGCTTCCTCTGCTGAGAGTTCTGTCTTCTTTCCGTAGCACAAAGTGTCTCTGAAAAGAAAGTCTGACTGTGCTAACAAGGTCTGTTATCTCTGACTTTTATTTGGGACTGACCCTAAGTGTATATGCGCATGCTTGTATATTTGCCTGTAATATGTTTCCATGCCATTTACTTTCCTGTGATGCTCATCTTCATGGGTCTTGATAGAAGGGACTAGGACTATATTGTTACACTGTCTACCTTAAAAATGAACCTAGTACAATCAAAATTGAGGATTCTGGGCCTTTGAACATTGTTTCTATTTGAACAATAAATATATATCTGGAGGAGGTTAGATCTGATTGATTTTAGAGCAGGCTGTCAGACGCTGTTTCTTGAGAAGGCACTGACATAGAACTACTTGTCTTCTGGAATAAAGATGTCAAAAATAAGAGACAAGAACAGGATGGATTTACATGGCTGTCTGTTATGTTAATTCTTCTGTTTGATAATAAGGGTAGAAGGAAGCAAGGAAATAAACTGACAAACAAAGGTATTCCAGGAAGACTGATGAGGGGGCCACACAACTACAGCTTCAAATCATTGAAGAGAATCAAATAATAAAGAGAATCATAATAACACAGGATGAAATGTAGGGAATAAAATGTGGGGAAGGAAAAAAAAAAAAACTAAATCTGGCTTAAAGAAGAAAAAGGATGCTGAAGGAAGAAGACTGGGGAAATAAAGGACAAAATGGACTGGACATGAACAGGAGAAACAAGCAAGAAGGGAAATGCCAGTGTGGCTCACAGAGAAACAACCAACAAAAAGACAAAAGTTTTGCATACTGTATTTGGACAAGATTTTCAAAGAAAATAATGGAGTAAAAAATAAGAAAGCAGTACAAAATGGTGTCTTACAAACAGTGGAAACTAAGAATGAAAAAAGTCAGGAGGTTCCCAGAGGAGCTATATCTTGCTCAGGCACACAAAATGGAGGAGATGGTAGTTGCCATCACCTTGGAGGCTCCATGTTGAGAAAGGAGACTGGGTTAGCACTTTGCTCATAACTTATGCTTAAGCACAGTCACTGATAGAAAGGAACATTCATGATCTTTTACAAAGACAGGTAGTTCAAAGCCCACAGTGACATTTAATGTTCTGGTTTACAGATTTTTAGTAATTTTTTTCAGATTAGTTTTTCTGGACTGCTTGATAAAAATTCTGCACATGAGATAAAGACAAACACCTGATTGCATAGGCCAGACTGTCTTGTGCTTTCACCAAATATGTGACTGTGCACACAAGTACTCTGTGTAGTTAACAAAGTTTGTATGCTCGGACAGTAAGGTATTAAAGAAAATGTTGAGTATGGGAATATGTTTGGAGAAATAATATTTTTGTGCTAATGATACTTTCTCTTCAATATCAGATGTTTAACTGCATATTTTTTGGACTGCATTATATCAAATCTCCTTCTTGTTATGTGGATCCTAATCCATCTGTTACTGACCATATAATAAGAATTCTGTTTGGTCAGCAATATGCAGACACTAATATGATGTATTTCTGTTGCAGAGCAGCTATCACATGGTAGTCATCAATACGTGATGTTTCTACTCTTGCTATTGGAGGTGTCAAATCATATGCTTTGTTTCAACTTGTAGACCATTTTGAATTGACTGTATATTTCCATCTCTCAGTGCCAATTAAGAACTGTGCATAACATATAGTGATGAAGAGAAAATTCTATTTTTACAAGTAGATAATCCCCTAAACTCCTCTTATTGAACATCTCTTCTACAATGCATGCATAATCATAGCTCTGCTAAAGAAACTTTTACATGCACGAAGTGAAAAAAGCATCAGTCTAGCTAGAAAGCAGTTTGTCATTCTTTGTGAATTCGTTCAGAAATCACAGAATCACAGAATAGTTGAGGATAGAAGGGATCTCTAGAGGTCATCTTGACAAACCCCTCTGCTCGAACAGGATCACCTGGAGCCAGTTGCCTAGGGCTATGTTCAAATGGCTTTTACATATCTCCAAGGATGGAGACTCTACAACTTCCCTGGGCAACCTGTGCCAATGCTCAGTCACCGTCATGATAAAAAAGTGTTTCCTCATGTTCATAGGGAACCTACTGTGTTCCAGTTTGTGCCCGTTGCCTCTGGTCCTGTCAGTGGGCACCACTGAAAAGAGCCTGGCTCCATCTTCTTCACAGCCTTCCTTCAGATATTTGTACACGTTCATGTGAATCCATGCTGACTACTCCTGATAACCTTTTTATCCTTCATGTGCCTGGAAGCGGTTTCCAGGATTAGTTGATTCATCACCTTCCCAGACATTGAGGTGAGAGTGACCAGCCTGTAGTTCCCTGGGTCTTCCTTCCTGCCATTTTTGAAGATAGGAGTGACATTTGTTTTTCTCCAGTGTCAGGCACCTCTCCTCATCACCACAATCATTCAAATATTATTGGGAATGGCCTCAAAGTAACATCATCCAGCTCCCTCAGCATTGATGTGTGCATCCCATCAAGGCCCATAGACTTACACACGTCCAGTTTCCTTGGGTATTCTTGGACCTGATCATCTTCCACAAAGAGTATATTTTCCTTGCTCCAGACTTCCCTCTGGTCTCCATCTTCTGTATATTCCTTTTTATGTCTGAGTTTTGTCCAACTCAAACATAAGACAGCCAGCTCCTTTTTCATCAATGCAGGCCTTCTGGCATTTTTGCCTGACTTCCCGCTTGTTGGGGTGGACTGCTCTCAAGCTTGGAGGAGGTGATCCTTGAATATTAACCAGCTTTCTTGGGCATCTCTTCCCACCAGGGCCTTATCCCATGGGAATCTTCCAAGCAACCTTTCATATTTTTCATTATTCCATCCTATTGAAACAACCATAGAAATTATTTCCTCTAGACATATGGCGATTTTCAAAACCTTGCTTATGTTGACTTCTAATTGTCATCTTAGAAGCGAATTCCACAGGTGGTTTTGTTGTTATTTTGTGGAGGTTTTGTGATGGTTTGAGATTTTTTTGTTGGTGGGTTTTGGGGTTTTTTTAGTCTGATTGCCCGTGTGTTACTAGTTTATGTGTAACACATAAATTACTTTTGTCTGATTGTGTTACTAGTATCCGTTTGTCACTTGACCTATTTTCAATTTCAAATAAATTTTACTAGTGAGTAAGTTTCAGAGATACCTGTTCCTACAGATTTAATAAAAAACAGCAGCTGGCTACGAAGAAAAGATTATATTAGCATTTCTATGGAGAAACAGTCCAAAGAATTCAGCTGTTATTCATTCGTGATCTTTGCCAGAATACTAGCTGACCAGTTAGCTCACACATGTCTCCACGGGAGCCATACCGCATTGCTTTACTTCTTCTTTGCTGAAACTAAGACAGATATGGAAGTGAGATGATAAGTTATACGAGTTAGGAATACAGGAGTAAGATAAATTAAGTCTAGGTTGAAGGAGGGTGTGGAAATACCATGCGAGAATAAGCCAGAGGTTTAGAAAAAATCTTAGAGGAAGGAGCATGTGGATATTGTGAGCCAATGAGATGGAAAAAGACATAGCTAAATAAATAATTTGGGCTTTACTAGTTCCAGTACCCATAGAAAACCTTCTCTGTTCAACAAAATTATATTGTAAAGTCAATGATCAGACACTGACCATTTGGAAAATTCACATCTACATGCGATAAATTCAGATTTATATAGGATAAAAACATTTTAGTGGTGATGATATTAACATTTTATCCAAAATGTTAATGACTTATTTAATGAAAGTCTAAAAATGAAAAGTAGTTTTAAGTAGATTCTGGTATTAGTGTTAGCATTATATTAACATTAACTTATGTTCCTCTATATAGGGATTGGAAAGCCATAGAAAATGAGGGCATAATGGGGGTATGAAACATCTCTTCATCAAGTTCATTACAGTTGCTACTTATTTAAAGAATTTCCTGTGCAGAGGAGGGGAGATAAAGTTTTCCTGTTGAAATCTTCACTTTATTTGAACAGCCCAGATATCTATAGATAGGACTGAAACCTTGGAATTGAAATAGATTTCTCTCCATTGAGGGTTATCTTTGCTTGTTCCAAAGAAAATTAGGTTTCATATGACCTAGCTAAAAGCCTCTGAAAATCAGGAAACAAGGACGTTCATTTTATTCTAACTGGGCTTATAATGTGCACATTGACAAAAGGGTTCACTTTGCTTTCTTTTGGCGCCATTACTCTTTATATAATGATCTTTACTCTGCCTGTACAGTAATTTAGCTTCAACAGGAATTGTGACGAAAGACACTCCATTCCTTCATCACTGTATAAAGTAAGACTCATGGTCCTGTGAGTAAGGAACTAGACTGCATCAGATATTGAACCAAGTCTCAGTAAAAACAGCAACTTCCTGATTTAGGGGAAATCACTCAATGAGATGCATCCCAGTTAATGAATACCATATAAAAGTAAAACATCTAATCAAAGGGGTCTAGAGTAAACGGAGAAAGAAGAGCACCTGGAAAGGTTGATTCATTATTTCTATCTCAAATGCTGACTTTTCTTTCTTTTCAGCTTTAGCTCAAGTAATTTAAATATGAATTATAATTCTTCCTTTTTTCTACTTCTTGTCTGCTTTTACCAGTTTGATTTTTAAACTTTAGGGGGAGATAACTGTTGGCATTTGTTTAATGCTTTATACTTGACGTCAGCAAACCTTAACTGGTAAATATGAGGAGGTCGTAAAGTAACTGTACCACTTAGTCTTCTGCAGGATCAGTTCAGGAGATTAGGAAAGTACAAAAATTGCATTTCAGAAAATGCAGTTCATGATTGCTTCATTTGAGAAATAGCACCTGGTGATTTAATTGTAGTGCATGTTTATCGTAATGCATTCTATGGTCCGCTGCGTCACCTGACAAAAGGTGTATAATCATTTCATAAGACATCAGAATATAATGTATTCTGAATTATTATATTTCTAAATATTAGCAAAACAGTTTATCTTACATGTACAATATTAAAAATGGGATTTCTAGACTTGTTTATTGAGTCTTTAAACATTTTTTTGTAAAAATGTAAATGTCCTTTCATCCTACCTCTTGTAGTCTATTGAGCATCAATGTACACAATCAACCAGCACACTCTGCTTGACCTCTGCTGCTTCCTTTGACAGCAGTAGTTTATAATCATGACTTGTTCTCCTGCATGGTGCTTAAACAGTTAAAACAAAAGTGTCTTTTTCTTGTTGCTCATAACAGATTCCAAAAGTTCAAAAGGTAACAAGAATTTCTCACTGTTAAGGAATTATAAAATGTATTTGCAAATATGTGTCTAATGTCAGTTGTCAAAAGCAATTAGTTTCAAATACATTTCACAGTTTAATCATGCTGAGAAATACTTCTGAACTTTAAGGATCCAGACTAAATGATACGGGTACAGTTTCCTATTAAAAAGCATGAAAAATACTGGAGGAAGATTAATTGCCACAGATTAAATTAGTGTATAGTATTTATGTCTCATTCATGAATTTATAAACTCTGACTCCTTAAGAGAGCATCAAGTGTTCATATAATGACCCCAAGTCCTAGGATTTTCATGTAGAGAGCTTTAATTTAATGGAACACATGTAAAAAGCTTTTTATTTAGGTTTACTTTTATATCTTCAGATGGATCATGGGTCAACTAGTTATTGGTCAGACTAAAATTATCATCTGCATCAGTGTTCATGATGTTAAGGATTCTATGACATAATGCAGTCTTTGCTTTTTGTCCTTATCCAGCATCCTGGCTGTTAAGAGTCACAAAGAATAGAACCTGGGAAAACATGTAGAATGCAGGAGTTTCATGAAAAAAAAAGGAAAGGGGGAAAAAAAGTGCTTATTTTCATTTGAAAAATGCAATTAAGGGAAGCTACTAATGGGAAATGGAGATGGAAGAGTGATGTTGGAGACTGGAGACATTCTGAGATGAATGTGTAAAATGAGAGAGGGAATATTTTATAAAAAACAGACAGATGATGGAATGGACCTAGTACTGATAGGAACAGATACAAAAGTAAGAGAAGGAAAGAAAAATAAAAAGAGAAATGAAAGTGTATCTCATGTACTTAAAACCAGCCAATAGTTGAAAGATAAACTGTACACAAAATAGTAATAACAAAGGTTTATGGGACATATATTGCTTGACTGTAATATATAGGGGAGCTTCATAATGTGAGTGCATGGGGAGTGTTCCCTAAAAGATTAAAGTAGTTTTTTCTTGCCTCTAATTGATTCAAACCATCAGGTCATGATGCCAGTGATTTCTTTAGAGGACTCCTTCCCCCTATTTCAGAGCCTGGGGACTGTTTGTAAGCAAAAGATGGAAGCTGTTCCAAGATTTCTTAGTAGCTGCTTAAAAAGCTTCTGTCCAAGAGAGGTATCGAGCTACAGAAGAGACTCCAATGAAGGGCCACTACAGTGATTAAGGGAATGGAGCATCTCTTCTTTAAGGAAAGGCTGAGAGAGCTCATGGTATTTAGCCTAGAGAAGAGAAGCCTCAGAAGGGATCTCATCAATGTGTACAAATATGTGAAGGGAGGGTGTAAAAAAGATGGAGTCAGGCTATTTTCAGTGGTGCCCTATGACAGGCAAGAGGCAATGGGCACAAACTGCAGGTTCTCTGTGAACATCAGGGAAAATGCTTTTACTGTGAGGGTGACTGAGCACAGGCATAAGTTGCTCAAGGAGGTTGTGGAGTCTCCATCCTTGGAGATACACAAAAGCTGTCTGGACATAGTCATGGACAACTGACAGTAGGTGACCCTGCCTGAGCAGGGGGGTTCGACCAGATGTCCTTCAGAGGTCGCTTTCAACCTCAACTCTTCTTTGGTTTTCTGATTATGTGATACAGGTCAATTCACATAAACACATCTTTTTGTCCATTCAGGAACTTATGTAGTCATAAAGCATTTTTTAAATCTTAGCATATCATGTTAGGTTGACCTTGGCTGGCTGCCAGGAGCCCACCAAGCTGCTCCATTACTCCACCTCCTCAACAAGGACAAGGGGAGAAAATACAACTAAAGATAAGGATACAGAGATCACTTACCAATTACTGTCATGGGCAAAACAGACTAGGCTTGGGGAAATTAATTTAATTTATTGCAATTTAAACAGAGTAGGATAATGAGAAATAAGAACAAATCTAAAAAGACTTTTCCCTCACCCCTCCCTTCTTCCCAGACTCAACTTCACTCTTGACTCTTCTACCTCCTCCCCTGAGCCATGTAGTGGGGCGAGGAATGGGGGTTGTGGTCAGTCATAATGCTTCATCTCTGCCATTCCTTCCTCCTCATTCTTTCCCTCTGCTCCAGTGTGGGGTCTCTCCCACAGGATACCCCTTCATGAACTTCTCCAACATGGATCCTTCCCATGGGCTGCAGTTCTTCAAGAACTGCTCAAACATGTGTCCTTTCCACAGGGTACAGTCCCTCAGGAACAGACTATTCCAGCATGGGTCCCCCACGGGGTCACAGGTCCTGCTCCTGTATGGGCTCCTCTCCATGGGGATGGAGCAGGAGCCTATTCCAGTGTGAGCTTTTTCCCAGGCTCCAGCTTCCTTCAGGGCATATCCACTTGCTTCAGTGTGGAATCCTTCATGGGCTGCAGGTGGATATCTGCTCCACTACTAACCTCCATAGGCTGCAGAGGGACATCCTGCCTCACCATAGTCTTCTCCATGGGCTGCAGGGGAATCTCTGCTGCAGTGCCTGGAGTACCTTCTCCCCCTCCTTCTTCACTGACCTTGGTGTCTGCAGGGCTGTTTCTCTCACACAGTCTCACTCCTCTCCCAGTTATTATTGCACAGTATTTTTTGCCCTTTCTTAAATATGTTATCACAGAGGCACTATCAACGTTGTTGATCAGCTCAAGCCTTCGCCAGCTTCTGGTGTCTGCTCACAAAAGCCATCCCTGCAGCTCCTCTACTGCCAAAACCTTGCCACCTATATACCTATATGAAAAGAATACAAAACCAAGTTCAGGGACGACAAAATGAACAACAGGATGAAAGACAGACTCCATCATGCAGAATTTAAGGAGTTTTCCTTATTCAGCTTACTGAAGAACAGAAAGATAATAGAACTGATCATTGCAATTACTCATATGGTACTTAAAATGGAGAAAACATTTTGACAGCGGAAATAAGGCTATCTAGCAGGTAAATCATTTGGGGACCAACAGTGATAATGTACTGCAGCTCCAGGAAAATTTATCCAGCCGCCCTACAGTTTCCTCTCTTCTTTCCAGCTTGTCTGATCTTTTATACATCTGCTTTGGGTTGATTTACCTGCTGAGTCTTACACAGGGAGCAGGGGGAAAGAACTTTCAGCAGCAAAATACAGAGGGAAACAATTATGTAACGTGGGGAAGAAAGAGGATGATCTGAAACATTGTGAAAGCGACCACAGATTTTATATTGGGGGGGTGTGGGTGGGGGTGGGTGGGTAGATAATAGCCCTTTGTTGATTTTCAGCACTACTGAAAAAGGATTAAAAATAAAATATCAGGGACTTGTAAAAAAGCCTAGAAATATTTATCCTCAAAACAAAATGTACCTTCCTAGCAAGGCGACTGGTTAAACGCTGAAATAACAGATCAGGATGGATTGCTTAGAAATAACCTTTCAAAATATATAGTACTTTGGACCAACTCTGGGAGTAAATTTTTGAATCTCTTCGTGTAATGCAGGTGATTATGAAAGCTGACACAATCTCTCGGAGTTCCCCTGTGTATCCTCTTGCCTTTTGGGCCTGGTTGTACTAGTAACACTTACAGCTGTCTCCAAATTCTGTGTTTAAGCAATGCCACCTTAGGGCTTCAGCTGGTCACGTTAAGGTATTGGGAGCCTTAATTCACTGTATAGTTTAGCTTTGATTACTTATGGGTTTTGGGGGATTTTGTTTTGGTTTGTTTTGCTGCTTCTGAAAGAGTGAATATATGACGTACCTAGAAATATGCTATTGAGAAGGTCTCTCTAAAAGGTGCTTGTGAATTCCTTCAGATTTCTGGTGCTTGTGTCTTGCTTACTAAAATTATATCCAAAAGAGCACTGAGATCAAAAGAAGATGCAAAGAAAGCTCTACTATGCACCATATCTACACTTTCTCAGACCTGTTTCAGGTTTCTAACAGTCTTCTGGATTAGATGCTCTCTGATCATATCACACACTGAAATGGTATACAAAAGACACAGGTAAATTAGCTTATATTTTCACAGACAATTCATAAAAAAACCTCTTCTTGGCAAAGTTCTTTCCTCAAAAGCACAAAAGCAATTAGCACAGAAGTCAATGTGAGTTATATATCTCAGAGTACAACTGCTTCAGATGTAACTTTAAAATTTCAACAAGTTGGTTCCTGCTGTGGCCAGTTCTATCACACTGACGGGATTGATGAGACAAGTCAATGACAATACTCATTTACTTAGGAAGCATAATCTAGAATGGAAATGTAGACAATTCATCTGTCATCAAAAATCTACATCATCCATCGACTTCATATTTCCTTAGGCGGTCTGAGCACTTGGTAGCCTGTTATGAATGTACAGGCTTATTTTTCGCCTTAGTAGAGTTCACTCATTTTGCATATATGTAACTACAAAAGTGTTGCAAGCACAGCTGGTGCCATCACATCCTCTGATATTCATTTTATGCCTGTATTTGGATCTGTTGGCACAGACTGAATGACTTATCCAGGATTGTCCTAACAGCAGCTCTCATTTCCGCTTTGAAGTATTGTTATATTTATATTAACATTTCATACATTTTAACATATTGTCCCCTGATCTTTTAAGACAAAATGTATATTATCCTGACTGTTTAGCTCTAAATCTAATATAAGGAAATACCAAAGAATTCTCTAAAGTCGCACAAGAAAGTTGAGATTCATATCTTCTAACTTTAGCTAGAAGGTGATTGATGCTACTCTAAAATAGATGTGTCTGTGACAGAGAATGATTTTTTTTCCTGGATCTAAAGCCTAGACAGTTTGCTAGACTATACACCCAACTTTTAGATGCCTAAAGCTGGATGAGATTAATCTTTTGGAGGGTTGTGCCTTAGTTCTTGGATTGTCTTGTGATCCTTCCCTCGTTGCTCTTTGCTGTCACAAGGGTACAAATGAGTCAGTATTTTTATTCCATCTATATATACTATCTTACAATATCGGCCTTTATCTTCATTATCAAGTATTACTTTGAACTAATAATTGTTGACATAGGAGAATAGTCCTCCAGGACATATATATCTTTTCTATCTGAGGTATATTCTTCTAGGAGACAATTTCATGTCTTTAAAGAAAGAACTCAGTAACTAAGACTAAGCTATTCTTGCTGATACTAAATTAAATTACTCTTATGATCTTCAAAAGAAAAAGGATATTCTCTTATATAATACATATACTTCCATTTATTAGATTATTTATGTAATATAAGAGATTTTAAATAGCAGGTTATATAATTAGGTGCCATTCGTGTTGACTGTTAGATTATTCAGCTGAAATTAGTAGTACTTTACAATTGAAAAAGAAAAGCAGAAGTTTCAGGTTTACCCACATGCAATTTAACTTGAAAACTGCTTTACATTTGGGAATAATGGTTCATTCTCGTCCCCGAATCCTCAGCCTAAATTCTTTTTTTCAACCCTGTCTTCAAGAAAAAGAGGAGGACCAGAGGAAGTATAGGCCAGAAAAATCCATCTCAGTTCCTGGAAAAGCAATAAACCAAATTCCCCTGGAAGTAATTTACAAATATAGTAAAGAGAAGAAGGTGGTTTGGAGCAGTTAGCACAGATTTACAAAGGGGAAGCATGCTTTACCAACCTGGTAGCTTTCTACAACAAAATGACTAGTTTGGTGGAAGAGGGAAGAGCAGTAGGTATTACTTATCTTGACTTCAGCCAGGCTTTTGATACTGTTTTCCATAACACTTTTATGGACAAACTGATGAGTTATGGGCTAGGGTAGTGTACAGTGAGGTGGACTGAAAACTGGCTGAACTGCCAGTCTGGAAGTGTTGTGTTAAGGAGAACAAAGCCCAGCTGGAGGCTAGTCACTAGTGGCGTACCTCAAGAGTCAATACTGAGCCCAGTCATGTTTGACATCATTAATGGTTCTTCATTAATAACCTCTTCCCTTCATGGTGAGACAGAGTACATCTATAGAAGCTCTGCAGATGATACAAAACTGGGAGGAGTGTTTGATAGACGAGACGGTTGTGCTGCTGCTATTCAGAGGGACCCTGACAGGCTGGAGAAGTGGGTTGACAGGAACCTCATGAAGCAGAACAAAGTTTTGCACCTGTAGAAGGGTTGGACTAGACGATCCCCAGAGGTCCTTTCCAACCTCAAAAATTTTGTGATTCTGCAATTCATTTAGGCTATTTTCTGAGTGAGGTACTTGCCGAAGCATATAAGCATGGCCAGCAATTTTAAAAAATTTATTTCTTTTCAGTTTTCACTGCAGTTAAAAGAGATTTGAAGAGTTTCTAAAGATCAGTATAGCAGTTAAGAATTCATGTGTAAGGCATGACTAAACTGGGCATTGGAGTGCAGTGCATAGAACCTTCTATTTTTAGCTTCGGACTGAGAGAGAAGTCTGTATGATATGGCATAGCCCTCCTAGCATGGGTTCAATGATGTGCAAGTACAGTTAGGCTGCTTTTAGTCCCAGGATACTTTATATGAACACATTACTCTGCAATCCATTTTCACTAGTGGGACAAGGTCACATATTGCCAAGGCAGGAGCTGTCTGTACCAACAGCATAGACATTATGACATCACAATTAGGCTGAAATCTCTTCTCCATTTGAAGTGGTAAAGGCTTTGTTATTAATTTCAGTAAGGTTAAGATGCTAATCATAACTTCACCAGGGCACACTACCACACATCAGAAGTGAAGATTTTTAAAGCCATTCTTTCCCATTGCTTTCTGGACACATTCATTAATCTCTTCTCACATACCTAATCCTCACTTTCTTATCGCAGTCAAAAGTTCATGCTTTTTGGCACACTATTATCTTTCTTGGAGGCAAGTCCTTTCCATTGCTATAAGTATCATCACTAGTTTGTCATTTCTTTCCTTAAAACTACTGGTGGTGAAAGATTATTTAAAACAGTTGATTGCAAAAAAAATTTATAGTCCTAAAAAAAAGACCAAACATCAAAATAAGATCAGACCTAAAATCTGGAATGTTTTGTTTTATTTTAGAAACTGAGTTCCTTAGATTCAAATTTTTAATGGAATAATTGGCATTACATTATTTAAAAGAAGTTAAAAGTCTCCATTAAATTATTTATTGAAATAAACCATTTTACTTTGATATTTTTCAATTTAATATTCTCCATAGTGTAAGCTGAGGTTCTGGACAATCACACTTTAATTTCTACAGAAAGTCATACAAACAAAGAAGAAAAGCAGGCATTTCTATATCTGAATTTTAAAAATAAATAAATAAATAAATAAATAAATAAAAAAGAATTGCAAAGCAAAATCTTGTTATCAGCTTATTAGCAATGTCAGAACTTTTTTTTTTTTTTTTTGACTTGGCCAAAGAAAATGTTTAACAGATTTTAAAAGGAACATTTTCAGGAAAGCTTGAAAGAGGAATTGCTTGTATATGTATATACTCCTTTGTAACCTTCATCACCTAATGAACACCTTCATTTAAGTTTAGAGGTAGTTATAATCTCAGAATAGGGTACCTTTGTACCTTATGCATTGGATTGTACATATTAGGTCAAAAGAATATTTCAGATAACATAATATCCTGTCTTCATCTGTAGTTATTCTATGGTGCTTATAAAAAGAGTGTAAGAAAAGCACAAGCAGATAGTGATAGTTCTCTGGTATAACCTCCCAGCTTTACGCTGTCTGACTCCTTGAGTCAGAATTGATATCTTTGTGCTTAATAGCCCTTGATATATTTGTCTTTCATGAATTCATTTAATTTACATCACTTCCATATCTTCATCCATCTTTAGGACCACAATGCCTTCATAAATATCTTGTCAAAATTCTTCAGTGTCATGGTGACCTTAAAAATATTCAGTAACAATCATTGGTGTCAAAAACCCACAACCTCATAAATATTTTATCAAAATCTCCTTATCACTCATTGTCAAAACAGCATTATTACTTACCACATTCACATTCTAATCCAATAAATTAACATATGACAAAGCCTTGTTTTTGTCTAATAAAATGAGTTGAATTTGCTGTTGTTAGCTTTACAGTTTTCTTTTCCTTCTCTTTCTCAACTGTGTGTTCTAAAGTCAAGACATTTAGATTACCAAATCCTTGCAATTATTAAATTAAAGGAAATTAAAGTAAAATTAAATACTCAACATGGATGTTAAAGCAATATGCCTCCCAGTATGTAATAGGCCACCACTGCTCAGTCCCCCTGAAGCTGTCTTCTACAGGCTAAACAAGCCCAGCTCCCTCAGTCTCTACTCATGCTCCAACATCAAGCCATTGTGGTGGCCCTACACTGGTCCAATTAACTGATGTTTTTCTGATAATGGGAGCTCAAAACTGGATGCAGTATTTGAGACACTGTCCAAAGTGTGGTGAGTAGAGGAGGATAATCCCTTTCCTTGATCTTCAGGTTCTGCTCCTGTTAACACCTCTTTGCTGCCAGGTGACTACTAGCTCATGTTCAACTTACTGTCAGCCAAACCCCCAGGGGCTTTTCTACAGAGCTGCTCCCCAACCAGTCAAGCCACAGCCTGTATCTGTTGCAAGGGGCAATTCCTCCCCAGGTACAGTGATGTGCATCTGACCTTCCTGGTTCTAATGAGCTTCCTGTTAGCCCATTCCTCCAGCCTGTCTAGGTCCCTCTGGATGACAGCACTACCCTCGCCCGTACCAGCTGCTTCCTCAATTTGGTGCCATCTGAGGTGTGATAAGTGTATGCTCCATCACCTCCTCCATTGACAAAGATATTAAGCAGGACAATTCCCAGGACAGACCCCTGCGTTACTGCATGTTACTGTCCTCCAGGTAGATTATGACCAATTAACCATGTCCTCCTGAGCCCGATCATCCAACCAGCTTTTACCTGTGTAGTTTTTCACCCATCCAGATGGTAGTGTTCTAACTTGAACAAAAGAATATTGTGGGAGTCAGTGTTGAATGCCTTGCTGAAATAAAGGTGAATGGTTACCCCCTGCTCTCCCCTCAATCACACATCCTGGAATGACTGGCCTTTTTTGAAGATGGGTGCAACGTTTTCTTTCTCCATTCATCCAGGAACTCTCCTGATCTCCATGACCTTTCCAAGATGATAGAAAGCAGCCTTGCAAGAAACATTTCTCTCAACTTCCTTGAATGCAGCATGTGGATTGGTATGGGTCAAGTAATTGATCTTAATCCTCTGCTGTGTATTCTTCTCCTTGAACCCTGCTTCTAAACAGAGAGGCCTGTGAGACTTTGTTGATGAAAACAGAGACAAAGAAGGCAAGGAGTACATCAGGCTTATCTGTGACTGCTGTCACTATGTCTACTCTGAAGCTGCCTTGGTTTCATCTCAAAATTAAAAAAGAATCTTGAAATCTGTTACATCTAAGATGACCTTCTCTGAACTACCCCATGTTGAATCATTGGTAGGTCATTCGGCCCATATATCAAATTATTTATAAGCTATTTGTAACACATAGGTTCATAACAAAGCTCTAGATTTTCATCTCTAATGCTGGATATTCCTAATTTATTTAGGACTGGAGTTTATTCGGACTTCACAAAACTTACAGATTAATAATGAAATATAGCTTTTATTAGGAGAGAATTAATCTTCTTTCATAGCAGACATTTTTCATGAAGGCTTTAGTGTAATTTATTGTCTAGTGAACAAACTTTCTGAGAAGCAATTAAGAATTCAGCCATGTTCACTTGGCATTTAGTGCTTTGTAGCTACAAAATCTGTTTTCTCATATGATTTCTTCTGAGAGCAATATTGCAATAATATTTTTCCACTCACGTCAGCAGCCCCAGCACACAGCAGATTTCTTCAGTGCTACCTTCCCTATTAATTTCACAGAGGAGAGGTACTGTTTGTCCTGAAAAATAACAGTTAAAAATCTCATTCAACATTGATCCAGGTTTGATACTGAAATGATTTGAACAATGAAAAATGTTTGCTTGATAAGTTCCCACTAGCCAGAGGAGACTGTGAAGTATGCTGACAAGCCCCATTAGAACTTTTCCTGTTTACTTCTTTTATTTATTAGCAGATGCTGGGTACTGAGTAATCTAAGATCCTATTCCGGAAATGGGACATCACTAAACATCATTATTTACTATAATTTGCCATACCTCCCTATGGCTTCCAGAGTCCTCTGTGCTATCAAGACTGGTAAACTCATTTTCACAATCACCTCAGTAATATCATTATTACTCAGGTTATTCTCAGACAGCCAAGGTCTTGTGCTGTAGTGCAATAGAGCCTAGTAAACCAGCCACTGTGGCCCACAGGATTATGTCTTTACAGAAAAAAAGTTCTATAATCAGAAAAGCATGGAACAATATCTCAAGTGTGAAATCAGAACTTCATGGTGGATTTTGAGATTTAGCCCCTCAGACTTCAACTTCGTAGTGCTGACTGTGCTCTGCTGTGTAGAGTCTCACGATGTGTTGGGGTGAGGATATAAGATACCATTCTAGTCAAGGCCTGTACCTAAATGAACCCTTGTACTCATCATAAATGAGGAGCATGTATGCTATACAGCATGCCACTGTTAGGATTCACCAGAAAGGCTGACTTAGAGTGAAGTCTCTACACCAGCATTTTGTATGCCATTTAGAATTATTATCATCCCCTGTGGGAATGCTTTTGCAGCTCCCTGGAAGAAAATTCAGATGTTCTTCTGGAAGAAATTCGCGTATATGATTTTTGGGACCTTCTACTGGGGTGACGGATCTCTACTTTTCTCTTTTACTAGAGTCACACATTAAGGGCCCAGTATACTTCTTTAAAGATAGTTTAGAGCAATAAAGGCATTTATGGGTGCAGAGTATCAAATTGTCTGTTCAATCTGAGCAAAGGGAAACCTGTCACCAAGAGAGAAGGAAGGGGAACTGGATCTAGGGTTGGATCAGTAAAAACAGGTTCATGTAGCAGCAACTGAGCTGGACCTCCCCATCTCTGTGGTTGGACCTCCCAGTCCATGTGGTAGTGAAGACTGATGGTGGTTTGGGCAACCAGAAGGCTTTGGAATCTCAGGTTAAAGCAAACAAACAAGCAAAAAGCAGAGCTCACAGTTAAAACATCTAAGTAGCAAATGAATGAAATGGGAAAAAACAAACACACAAACAAAAAAACAAAAACAAAAACCAAAAACCAAACCAAAACCCAAATACAAAAGAAAACCAGTAAGATATCAAACTAGTAAGATGAAAAAAATAGAGAGGCTTGTGAAGTAGTGTTAAGTATGCTGGAAGATTTTTCCTTTAACTGAGCTTGTACTTTGGCAGATATGTCTAATATCCAGTCTAAGATTGTCTTTCCACAGTTCAAGTCCATTACTGTTTTTCTGTTCTCTGATTAATGAGTCTTTCTTAAGATGTCCCTGTACATATTTCCAGGGAGAGTTATCACATCCTCTGTCGGTTATCATTTTGGCAGAATATTCTTGATTTTCTTATACTTTCTACTTGAAAGGTTTTATATTCTAAAACTGTTAACTATTTTTTCCCCCCTATACAGCAATGCTGATTGCTGATTCAATGTAATGTTTCACTTCAGGGCTGAAGTATAGCAGGATAATTGTTTTCTGTACTTAATATTCACTTCTATTAAGACTAGCCACTGTGGCAGTTTCTTTTTCTGCAGTAGTTACGCAATGAACTCATACTCAGTCTTTAATCTGCTTTAATTTCCACCAGCTGAAACTGTTGCATCTTCCTTGTGAACCAACTGCATTTTGAAAAAGAAGTTACTGAACTTGGCTGTGAATTATTACCTTACTGAAGAAAAAATAAAGAAAAAAAAAGATTATTATGAAACTTCTTGTTCAGGACATGAGCAACAGATATTTTTTAAGGAGTAGGACCACTGCTCTTTCGTCAGTTTTGGTATTGCTGATCCATGACTTCATGGCTCTTGAGACAGCTACATAAAGGACCCTTGTGTCTCACTTTCTCATCATTGTAACTGAGCTCGTTCAGAAGCTGAATTTGCTTTCTCTACTTTTGCTTCCCATGTTGTACTGATTTCCCAATATCTGTTGAGGCAATAAAGAAGCATACAGGTGGAAACAATGCTACAGCAAATCTCTGTCCATAATGCACACTTTTGCCCTCTCGAGGAGTACCAGTCCTCCTTTCTGCAGCTCCTATCTGGCATGGCCTCCTTGTCTCTCTGCCTTGCTGAACGGTTGTGTCAGGTCAGCTTGTGGCAGAGCTGCAGTCTGGACCTATGCTGTGCCAGGATCCTAATCCAATTGTCTTTCCAACCTTCACAAATGCCTTTGTTCCATTTAATGGTGTTATGGTTTAACCCGGCAGACAGCTAAAAAACCCACACAGCCATTTGCTCACCTAGTGGGACGGGGGAGAGAATTGAAAATGAAAAAGGGGAAAAAAAAACCCTTTGTGGGTTGAGATAAAAACAATTTAATAGGACAAAACAAAACAAAACAAAAAAAGGATGATGATGATGATGATGATGATAATAATAATAATACAAAACAAGTGATGATCAGCACAATTTCTCACCACCCGAAGTCAATGCTCTGCAAGACCCCGAGCTGACGAGCCTCCTGGCTCAGTCCCCAGCTGTAGACAGAACATGTCTTATGGTATGGAATATCCCTTTGGCCAGTTTGGGTCAGCTGTCCTGGCTGTGTCCCCTCCCAGCTCCTTGGGCGCTCCCCATCTTCTCATTGGCAGGGCAGTATGAGAAGCTGAAAAGTCCTTGACTGCTTGGCAACAACTAAAAACATCAGTGTGTTATCAACATTATTCTCATCCTAAATCCAAACCACAGCACTATAGCAGCTGCTAGGAAGAAAATTAACTCTATCCCTGCCGAAACCAGGACAAATGGCCCTGACTCGAATCTGTATTCCTTGCCATTACATATATTTCCACACTTCCATACCAATGTCTGGGGCAGGGATCACACCACAGTTGATTTAATTCTGATTACAAACATAGCACCAAATAGAGTGTGATACAGCAACAAAGCAATCCATGAGAGGGAATGAGGAAACTTCAGAAAACTTTTGGAGCACAGCCATTCCTGAAGTTTTTGTAATATGCTGCGGTAGATCAATGTGTTATTAATGCTTTCAGTCTGCTACTAACTTTGGGTGTGTGGACACAATTAGTGTTGTCAGTAGGACATGGGAATTTTGCCTCATTGTTCCTTTCTCACTTAATCAAGGCATGGAGCATATACCACTGCCCAAACTTCCCACCCCCGAGTGGCATAATTATGCTCAGTTCAGCATGAGGCACTGCTGTGTTTAATTATAAGTCAGCCACAAACATGGAAAGAAGAGTCCTAACCTATTTCCTGACATAGCTGTCCCAAGACTAGGAACAGCCTACCTTTAAATTCTAGGGAACTATTGCTCGAGTCATGCTTGAATTCAGCCTCCTGAATAAAGCTGAGATGAGTGTGTAACTCTAAGATAAAATGTGAATAAATTGTTTGCAACTGTGCAAAACAAATAGGTGACAATGATTCAGAGTGTGTAAACAATACAGCTTTTTATTAACTATAAACTTCAGCATGCTTTTTAGAAAAGTAAGGGAAAATACTACAAATCTCTTGAATTTAAGTTAACAACCACTTGAAGAGAAAAAGGAAGGAAGTTTGATTCAGGAATCCATATAAACACTAATTAGTTTTCATGTGCAAGTACAGAACTTTAAATTCACAAAGTTAATTAGCTGTTTCATGATTCCATAATGGATTGTGTGTTTACTAGGCTCATAAACAAGTCTTTTTATTAGAAATAGATGGGTGTTGAAATAATTGCATAACAGAAGTATATCATACTAAAAAAGTATGCAGGCAAATCTTCATCATAAGACTGATTCATTTACAGGACTTCATGGCTGTTAAACCAATTGACTGACAAAAAATCCAATGAATGGAATCACTGTTAATAAGTGTGGTTAAAAAAAAAATTAAAAGCCACAAACAAAAAATGAATACTTATGCACTTAATGATTGACAGCTCCACTTTTGAATGTGAATTCATATTCTGTTTTAAATAAAATCCAAATTATTTTCCATTTACAAGTGTGTCTCCATTGAAAGGTCTTTGCAAATTTTGTTGATCTGCTTCTGAACATTCATTAAATGGCTATATCCTGCAGTATCTGGCTACTCATTCCTCCCTATGTCAAAATTATTCCAGTTTAGTAATCCTTCCAAATGCACATTGGTAGGATTATGCCACTGATGAAATGCACTGTAGCTGTTCTTTTCCTTGAATTTTACAGGCAGTAGCTGCCAGATAAACATCAGAAGTAATTGTGATAGCAGAGACAAGAACCAGGACTCCACTTTGCCAACTGAATACCCAAGCTAGAGAATTATATTCCTGCTGATGCTCTTCCCTTTTGGTCCATGAATCATATATTCCTTTCTAAACAGCACACCAATTTTAACAAGATGGCTACACAGCATGTTCTACTGTTGTATGGTTTAAGATGCTCTCTTCCCCCCAGGACATGTGTTGACCATGAGGGTGAGAAGGACTTGGAATACAAGTCTCTGTGTCCTTGAGAAAAGCTGCATCCATCTGGTACTTATAAAAAGAGTAGGAAGAAGGCACTGACATAATTTCTTCTGGCTATGTTTTAGTAGGAAACCACTAGCCTTGATTAGTCCTTTGGAAATATAGTTACTAGAAAAATTGTCAGTTTCTGCACAAAATGATTAGTGTCACATAGATGTAAGATATCATTTCAGCTCTAAAAAACAGTGGGGAAGGTTGCTACATCCAATGCTTTGTTTGGACTTTATAATCATCCAAGCCCTTTATTTGATTTGTGTGCGCTTATATATTTCTCAAAAATATGCACATTTATTTTAACAATAACCTTAGAAATATTTTATGGAACTAACAATTGACAGTAAAGAAAACATGAGGCAGCTCTAACAGTAAAGTTATGGTGTCTGTATATATCCTTCTTTCACAGCTGCAGAGCAACGTAAAAGATTCTTAACACAAGCCTAAGTGAGCACAGCAAAATGGGCAACCGAGCTTGGCTGTCTCTTAAACAGAACTGTAATACTCAAAATTCACATATAGTATGGCCCTACATGCACCAAAATAGCTGTTCTTTGTGCTACTGAAATAGCTCAAAGAGCGCTCAAAACTACTTCCTACAGGCAGTTGAATGTACTTTTATATTTTTCCTTTAATTCAACAGGTGTGTCCCTCCCACAGTGTGAGCGAATCTTTAATGGCACAGAGCTGCCTTAACAGAACTTTTTCTTTTCTGTCTAAGGAAGGGTATCCCAAAGTCAGGTGGCATAATCGGGGCTGAGCCAGCACTAGTTGATCTTGCCAGGCAGCAAATTTCTTTGCATCTTGTAGTTCAAACGTCCCTGATTCAAAGCTAAGGGTTGAGGCAGAGTTTCCTATCATGTTGCATCTTGCTATTTTGAAGATTATAAATGAGTACGGATACTTCCTTCTGCAATGGCTGCTCTAAGGGGTCCGATTAAGATGTCTAAGGAAATCTAGAATCTGCATTCCTGTATTTCCACTGATAGTAAACACAGGAAGAAAACAAACAAACAAACATTCATAAACATTACAATTGCAGCTATGGGAGGTGGGAGGTGGGGGTGGTGGTTAACATGGTAAGTCATCAGATGTATGAGATGTCACTGATTCACTATTAGACTCAAAGATCTCTTTGTCAAAAGGGATGTATGCTTCAGGTTGAAATACAATTGATTTTTATACCCGACTGATGTTACACTACAGTGTTCTTTTTTTCGTTTTCCAGCAGACAAGGAATATCTTCTGAGAGCACCTACTATAATGATACAGTCTTTAAAAATCTCATACTCTGCACATGCTAATCCTGAGTGTAAAATATTACTAGGTTTGTGCCCAGGAGTGTTGACTCATGAATTATTGGTGAATGTGTGTGTCAACTCCTTCCTCATTTAATGGGAATGTCTGGACGTGAGGGTATATTAATCACAGATTAGTTGAGATAACAGTTACTAAAAAGTATGTTTTCCTTCTTGTCTACGGTTTTGAACCATAGTAGATACGGATAGAGATGGATAGATAATAAAGTGAAAAGATACTAAGATATCAGGATGAATTTTAGAAAGCAAAAATTGTCACTGTCACATGTGAAAAAATCCTTACATAGCTTCCTTTATTGTTTCTTGTTAAAGAAAATTCAGATAAGAATCAGGGGTTTTTTTCTTTCTCAAATGATATTTGTATGTGTACATAGCAAAATATACATGTTTCATATGAATGTATATATATATCAATAGATAAGCATCAGAAATACATGCACATGAACACACAGTCTTCCTATATGCTATTATTGTATCTGAACTGCTGCTTCTGCTTTTTGTAGCTTTCATATCAAAACACAATGTGGTGCACAGTTATCCTTCTGCTTTGGTAAAACACTCAAAATTTGATCCTACTAGCAGTGCTGTACTTGCTTATTTGCAATTAAGAAAAAAGCTGCCTCTTTTAGCATGAAAGGCTGTTTCCTTAACACATTTGAAAGAGCAGGTCTTCTTGTGACAATTGTAGTTCAGCTTAATTAGACAAAATTGTCACTGAGTCCAGAACAGGCATCAGGCATCATTTATGTAGAATCAGGAGATTTCAAGGGATGCTCATTGTGATTATTTCTTCACTCCTTACAAGTTCAAGCACTGCCTTCCTACTCATGTCTAGTTCAAATAAAAGCGTGATCCAAACAAGATAACAGGATCACAGAAGTGTACAGAAATCCAAATTTTGGAGCACTATGATATATTTGAAAGGTCCTGGATAACTAAATTTGACAAATGCCTGCAGCCTCTTTATCTGCCCTTTCTTCAATAGTTGCCACTTCTGTTTTTTCTCCTTCTGCTATTTCAAGATGTGACATTCCCTTTGGTCATTTTTCACACATTTTTATGTTTTAGTTTGGGTGCAAAATTAGAAAGCTAGTAGCTGTAAGATAAAATA
This sequence comes from Grus americana, assembly GCF_028858705.1. NCBI lineage: Eukaryota > Metazoa > Chordata > Aves > Gruiformes > Gruidae > Grus > Grus americana. Next base: position 23,928,512 of record NC_072852.1, on the reverse strand, counting down.
ATTAACCTTCATATTAGAAAAGAACCTTTATAGCATTTCTAAAATAAATATTTTTACAGTATGTGTCATATATGTATAGTAAATCATTGTGTCAGATAATGGTTTCATTGGCACTTTGATATCTAACTGGCAGATCTGCCCAAATTTCTATTGTATTGCTGTTTATTACTCACTAGCTAGTTATAGATACACTACACTTACTTAGAGTATTTCCTGTCTGTTTTCTATATTTATGTATTATGAATATGCATCACATGCAATAAGTATAAAAGTTCAACTGATTCAGACAAGCAAAGCACACCTTTTTAAGAGGACAGGAAATTCACAAGTAGTAAGTACCTGATGCAATGAAAAAGGAAAGGTTGTGTCTACACATATGAGGAGGACAGAGCCCAGCAATCCCTGTGCCCATGTTTTGGGTCAGATATTACTTTACGCCAGTTCAGAAGCAATGTAATCCCTAATTATGCATTATTTGCTTGAGCTTCCTCTGAAGTTTATAGACAGTATAAATGTTTTGTCATCACCTTAAATTACCACATGCCTGTTGGAAATATGTAGCAAAATTCCCTCTGAATTATAGCTTGTAATAAGGTATCATTTGCAACAAATTTCCATAGGTTTTTGTTTGTGTTTTTTTGGGGGGATTACTAACACATAAACACATTAGAGGGTTCTTGTGAGCTCATGTGCTTGCGCAGTAGCCCCCTGTGGTGATTTGTCTAGCTATCGCCAAGTATTACACATATGCATGAGTACACAAGAACCCATGCAGATGTACAGCAATACATCCATACATGTCTATTACAAAATTCTCTGGCTAAAAAACATTAGAGCTGCCGCTGTTCAACTGTATTAGTGCCTAAATAAGCCATGAACCTGGTAGCAAAGGTGATTATTTGGGAGATAAGTGTTTTAATGCTAAACCTGGCTCTCCTATTCATAGGCAAAGAAACCAGAAAAGTAACTTTGTAGGAAGGAGTGATAAAGCAGTCTTCCAGGGTATTTTAAAAGAAAACATCATTGCCAATGCACTTGGTGGTATTGATGTCAATAGTGTGTCCTTAGTATGCTTTAACAATTTAATAAGCAAAGCCATAATCAAGCCAGACAAGTCACAGGAGAGCAACACCTATGTACTGGCCTGAGCTTGTTGTTATTGAGTTTCTCAACTTGTCAAGGCTGGTGCAGTTCTGCCCATATGCAAAGGTCTACCTCTAGGAGCAAAAGGTTGAAAAAATAGTTCAGATGTTCTCACAGAAATGACAGAATACTCGATGTTGGTAGGGATATCTGGAGATTGTCTAGTCCAGCCTCTCTGTTCAGAGCAGGGTCACCTGGAGCAGCACCCAGTTAAGTTTTGTATAGCTGCAAGAATGGAGACTCCCAAACCCAAACTCCCAAACACCTCTGAGCAACCTGTTACAATGTTTGACCACCCTCAAACTTTTTACCTCTTGTTCTTGCACTGGAAATCACTAAGAAAAGTCTGACTCCACCTTCTTTGCTGCCCCCTAATCAGGCATTCATACAGATGGATAAGTTGTCACCGCCACTGTCGCTGTTACTGTCACCCCCCAACCCACCCCCTTGTCTTGAGACTAAACAGCTCTACTTCAAGAACTTCAGTTGCTAATCTGGTTTAGCCATTTCTTTTTGCACCACGCACAATATTTATTTATGAAACTATTTTTGTTGCCTCAAAACTTAACATTAGTTGTCTCTACTGAAGACCAAATAGAAGAATGACTAGGTAAAGAAAAATCCTCTTCTGGTATCCACTGATACAATTATTTTCTATACATGCACTCATATCACACTCTGATGAGGCATGTGGTGGTTTTATTTCCCTCATGAAAGGTGGAACAACAGATTGCAATGGAACAGAATTGTCTTCGTTTGCAGAGTAAAGCTTTATTCTTATTCTTGTGTGTCCTCGTGAACTGTTGCTCTGCTTCAAAACCTCTTGATGTTTGAGTAAAGATTTCTATATTTTTAACTTTCTGTTGTGAAATCAATGTAGTCTATTTGTCCACCTCAGTTTGAGAAGCTCAGTAATCTTTCAAACTAAGCCCAGTGAAATTGCTCCTGTGTTTTAGCAATGCATTAAAAAAGAGAAGAAAAAAAAAAAAGAAAATTTCATTCAGCATGCTCAGATCATATCAGGACTGCACAGTGAAGCTAGGCAGCTGCTGTAAAAAGTGTTGGCAGAAATACCAACTGCATAAAAGTTCAGTTGCGGACTGGACTTCAGCCATTCCAATTTTGTCATTAGATATGAAACTATTTCACATTGTTGCTGTATCAGAAATACTGATTGAAGGAATAAAAAGTTCTCTTCATTTAATTTTGCATTTATACAAAGACATGAAATTTATAGTACATGTTGAATCTCTTAACATTAAACCTATGGATGAATTTTAAAAGAGAAAGCAGCATAATGAAATATTAAGATTATGTGATAGAAAGCAGACATCTAGTCTCTAAGTTTGACATATAATGATAAGAAATTCAGAACTGAAAACCCCAAGAACAGGACAAATATCTTAAGCTAAGCAGTTGATAAATACAGTAGCAGGAATTAATGTCACAAAAAGAATAAAACTGGTGACAATAACACAAGAAGTGTTAGAATTCATATGGAGTCTAACTTCATTGTAAAGTACATGAAAAAGTTTGGAGTCAAGCTATTATTCCCTTTTAACATAAACTGTTAGTCAGCAGTATTGTAACATACAGTACCAAAGCCTCAGAGGGATTACACCCGCCTGTAAACGGGCTGGGGAGAACTGCCCCAGCTTTTCATTTCCTTCCTGTGTGAGTTTGCCATACACTTCATCTGGTTTCAAACTGATTCTCTTGGATCAGGGTCAAATCCCCTCAATACTGCCGGTAACTCTGGGACTAGAAGTTATAGGTCAGGTCAAGGTGGGGTGCCGAACATTCAGTGAGTCCCTGATATTGTTCAGAAATATTATGAATATAATATTCTACTGCAGTGTGATAGAGTAGGTAAAAAACTCTTCAAATATTGCCTTGTAATGAGGAAATATAACTATGGTCTGTCTTTCCCAAATGCATGTTACTTTTATTGGAACTGTCTGGAAATTGTACGACAAAGCAGATATTTTTTGAAAGTGTAACTTTTCATGAAAATGAATCTTTTTCAACTGAATTTTCCTGTCTCCGCAAACAACTTGAGTGCAAAAGAGCAGAAAGCCCTCCTTTGCCAGTTTAGAAACAGAACCAAGCTTTCTGGCTCCCAGCACCTTCCCCAAGCTGCCAGACCACAGTTACTGCAGTTCCTATTACTCCTTCAGAAGCCAGGAAGATCTCAGTCTGCTCCAAAGTGCTGGTCAAGCTGCAGTTAGCTCAGCGTTCTGGCAACCAAAATTCCTCTTGCAATTTCAATTTAATGCATTTTTCATCAGCTCCCATTTTTATAACTTGTTGTATAATGCTGTTACTCAAAAAATGGGAGAGTACATTTCAGCAGGATAAACTGGATCTTAGAGTGAATTATGATCTCACTAACCATCGTAATATATAAATCAAAGACGGACAGTTCTGACTGAAAAGGTAATTCTAACCTCCTCCCAATATTTTTCAAAAGGATTATGGAATTTACTGTCATTAAAGTACGTATGTTCTTGTGTTTCATTATCTTTGAGATGGGTAAAAATTGGTCCTCAGCAAGGTCTTTCCTTTGAGAAGAATACCTTCTTCTAGGAAAATGACTATTTCTAGGGGTTCCCCGTCAACAGCAGTGGTCATCCCTCTTCCACCCTCAGAACAGGAGGAGTGTGTGATTTGTGGGCATTTGGCACTGACTCCTTCAGTAGCCCCTGTCTAGAGGGGTAGTTGAGGACTAGTGGGTGCTGAGTGTACTTTTTTAGTAGCTTTTTAAAACACAGACAAATTAAAAACCTTGTGCATGAATGGTTGCACAACCAGTCTTTATTCATCGTATATTAAATTCCAGAATACAGAAATAGATACTGAGTTATATAGTGAGAAATGTGCCTAAAAGTTAAGCAAAAGTGTAGTGGAAGTAACTGGAAATCTGATTTTCCCTCTTTAGAGGAGATGTTCTTAAACATAATAAAGCACATGAGTATCTCTACTTTCAGATCAGTGAGGACAAAAACAAACCGTAAGGTCTTTTCATTTTCTTGGCTAGTTCTGCTGTATCACTTGTCCCTGTTGCAGGCCAGTCCTATTTCTGGCTTAAAGCCATTTAAAACCTCAGCACATATCGGTGGATATTTGATCTATTCTGCCAGTGAGCTTTTGTACTGTTCTTCTGATAGTCTCTGGTTTAGATTCCCTTTAATCTGGATTGTGGCCTCTGTATGCCTTGAGGGTTTTTTTCCTACACCAGAGAGCGAGCCCCTGTACACCTCAGTGGTATACAGGATCAGGGTCTGAATGAAGCATCTATCTTCCTACACTTCCAGTGCTAATTCTATAAAAGATACAATCAAGGGTTGTTGAGATATTTTGGATAGAACTGTTTTTCACTGAACAAATGCAGTTTCATCTGCAGAAATGTCTAACAGGAACATAGTTCAGTAATTTTTTTCAGTGGGGGAAATCTGAGTTTGTTATTTTTACTAACATTTTGACTAACTTTATTCAGATATTTGCATTAAATAAATATGAAAAAAATCAAGGTAAAATTAGCATTATGCATGTAGTTATCCTGTCATTTTATCATACCAGGCACATTTAATTTTCTCAGGAAATTTTGAATTCTTTTTCCAGGACAAGGTTTGCATGGTTTTTTTTCTAAAATGTCAATATTTCTTATGAAAGGAAAATGTTGACACCTGCTTATCCTTCTAAATTGACTGGTAAAATGTGGAAGTAGAAGAGGGATGGATGAGCATTTATTTCTGAATGAGTTGTAAATATTATGAAACACATTAAAACTTATTTATAAAATATAGTTAATAACCACAATAGCAGTGTCTGAGTCATAGCATCACTCCTTGCATACTAGAGCTGTAGTTGAAAAGTATTTTCTTTCTAGCAGAGGGTCTATTAGATCTAAATGTGAAGATGTTAATTGAATTATCTCCATGAAAATAAGAGCCTATCAGATTTAAAAATAACCATAAAGGTCACTGAATTAAAACATTTAAAGAGTAGAAAAGGTACTTGGAAAGTTTATGGCCTTAACAAACAATGCAAATAAGGTAACAACAATGAGGACTTTCAGAGATTTTTCTTGTGTTATTATGGGAGGAAAATGTAAGTTCTGCGAACTTTACTGAAAATATTGCCATGATAACATCAAGTGGTCAGTGCTTTGTTTTGTAAGCAGATGGCCACATACACTGTAAAATGAGCATAGTTATAAAAGTGATATTTCAATGGTTCACCTTATTTTTAAGTGAGAACATTTTTTACACAAACATGATTGTTAAGTAACAACAGGATGATAGGATCAGGAAGATCTGAACATTTACATGAGCATGTAAGTAAGTCAGAACAATGCAGCCTGCTCCATTTACTTCAGTAGATGCTCCCGTAGAGACAATGTCATGTCTTCATTCTTTTCTTCCTTCTTGGAATATCTTCCTTCTTGGTGGTATCTCAAGAGAAAGCAGTCTCTGTGTGCAAAAATGATAGCAATAGCAAGGGGCTTTTCCTTCCCTTCATACTACAAGGCGATTGCATTCTCTTTTATGTCATCATGAACACAGCCCTTCCAGTGCTCACTAGAGTGAAATTAAAGAAAAGTCAGGTTCAAACATTTTCATTCAGTTCATGGAAACTAGGACATCAATTTTGTATAGCTAGTCATTATCTTCACATTGTTTCATATGAGAAGGCTTTTTCTCCCACTTAGATCTATGTAAAATCATTGTATGCAAAGTAAGAAATGTGGGAATCTTCTTGAAACATTATGATGACATTTTTTCATACCTGAGTATGCTGAGATCAATACTTATGTGCCCTTGGTATCTCAAGACAGTAGGGAATGAAGACCTTTGGATTTGTTCTGACTACTTAGGAACCTGCTGCAAAGAAAGGAAGGAAAAAAAGGGACACTTTTATTCTCACAGTGAGAGAAGAGCATTTCTTTGTATTGTGCCTCGATCAAGAATACTGCATCCAGCTGAGCCTAATCAAACAGAGAGAAATATGTGGCAGTGTTTGTGTGCAGAATACACGCACACTCCAAGACACAGTATGAGACATAATGCCTGCTGTCAGCCTTTCTCCCCTCTGCAGTGTATTATTTTTTAAAACCCATTTTATTGCACACAGATTTTGTTAGTGATTCTGTAATTTTTTAATATTTTTTTTTAATTTTTTTTTTAACTGTATGCATCTACTCATGTTTTAGAGATCCATTGAACAGGCAAGGCCTGCTTTCTGTCTCAGGAATGAAGCACAAGGATTACAGCCAGGAGACAATTATTTCTTTTCCCTATCTCTGATGTTGATTGAGTGTGTTACCTTGGAGAATTCACCTTCTCTCTCTGGGCCTCAGTTTCTAACATCAAAAAGCGAAAAAGCACCAAAACCACAACATGGCTATTGGCCAGCATTTATGTGAGGTGTTGAAAAGAACTTGAAAACACAACTAGGTTATACCACTGCTTCCTGCAATTTCGTCATGTGCAATGCTCAGTAACAGGAGATGTTTAAGCCTATTCTGAACAAATCTGTTTTTAATACTCCTCAGCTGTTTTTCTATGATTTTTATACAATTCACACACTCCATGCTTGAACCCATATAAATTCTTAACATCAACAATATTCTGTGCCAAGGATATACACTGAATGAAGAAATTGTTTACATACTACCTTCTTGTCTTTTTGGATGTTCTTTGGTTCTTATATTATTCACCTCCTATGCATTTTCTTCATGACGTACACGACTTCATAAATCTTTATATAACCCCCTCACTTGTGTCTTATCTGGGCTGGGAAGCCGTAATCTCTTCAGTAGCTCCTTCTACAGTTTGATATTTTTAAACACTTTTGTTTTGGCCACCTGACCAGGAAGACCAAGGGGATGAGGCCCTCTCTAGGCAGATAGGAGCAGCCTCACGCTCACAAGCCCTGGTCCTTATGGGGGACTTCAACCACCCTGACATCTGTCCTGGTAGGGGACGTGAAGCTCAAGGACAGCCTTGGCTGCAGTGACCACGAAATGGTGGAATTCAGGATCCTCAGGGCAGCGAGGAGAGCACTCAGCAAGCTCACTACCCTGGTCTTCAGAAGAGCAGACTTTGGCCTCTTCAGGGACCTGCTTGGTAGAATACCATGGGACAAAGCCCTGGAAGGAAGAGGGGCCCAAGACAGCTGGCTAATATTCAAGCATCACCTCTTCCAAGCTCAGGAGAGATGCATCCCAACAAAGAGGAAACCAAGTAAAACCACCAAGAGGCTGCCATGCATGAACAAGGAGCTCCTGAGCAAAGTCAAACAAAAAAAGGAAGCCTACAGAGGGTGGAAGCAAGGGCAGGTAGCCTGGGAGGAATACAGAGAAACTGTCTGAGCAGCCAGGGATCAGGTTAGGAAAGCCAAAGCCCTGACAGAATTACATCTGGCCAGGGATGTTAAGGACAACAAGAAAAGCTTCTATAGGTATGTTAGTGATAAAAGGAGGACGAGGGAAAATGTGGGTCCCCTCCGGAATGAAACGGGTGACTTGGTTACCCAGGATATGGAGAAGGCTGAGGTACTCAATGACTTCTTTGCCTCAGTCTTCACTGGCAAATCCTTGAGCCACACTGCCCAGGTCACAGAAGGCAGGGACTGGGAGAATGCAGAACTGCCCACTGTAGGAGAAGATCAGGTTCGAGAATATCTAAGGAACCTGAAGGTGCACAAGTCCATGGGACCTGATGAGATGCATCCGTGGGTCTTGAGGGAACTGGTGGATGAAGTGGCCAGGCCACTCGCCATCATATTTGAGAACTCCTGGCAGTCCGGTGAAATTCCCACTGACTGGAAGAGGGGGAACATAACCTCCATTTTTAAGAAGGGAAAAAAGGAAGACCCAGGGAACTACAGGCCGGTCAGTCTCACCTCCATGCCTGACAAGATTAAGGAGCAGACCCTCCTGGACACCATGCTCAGGCACATGGAAAACAAGGACGTGACTGGTGACAGCCAACTTGGCTTCACTAGGGGCAAATCGTGCCTGATAAATTTGGTGGCCTTCCATGATGGGGTTACAGCTTTGGTGGACAAGGGAGGAGTGACAAACATCATCTACCTGGACTTGTGCAAAGCATTGGACACTGTCCCACATGACATCCTTGTCTCTAAATTGGAGAGACATGGATTCAATGGATGGACCACTTGGTGGATAAGGAATTGGCTGGATGGTCGCATTCAAAGAGTTGTGGTCAACAGCTCAATGTCCAAGTGGAGACCAATGACGAGTGGTGTTCGTCAGGGGTCGGTACTGGGACCGGCACTGTTCAACATCTTTGTCAGCATCATGGACAGTGGGATCGAGTGCACCCTCACCAAGTTTGCCAACGACACCAAGCTGTGTGGTGTGGTTGACACGCTGGAGGGAAGGGATGCCATCCAGAGGGACCTTGACAGGCTGGAGAGGTGGGCCCGTGCGAATCACATGAAGTTCAACAAGGCCAAGTGCAAGGTCCTGCACATGGGTCAGCGCAATCCCAAGCACGACTATAGGCTGGGCGAGGAATGGATTGAAAGCAGCCCTGAGAAGAAGGACTTGGGGTATTGATTGATGAGAAGCTCCACATGAGCCAGCAGTGTGCGCTTGCAGCCCAGAAAGCCAACCGTGTCCTGGGCTGCATCAAAAGAGGTGTGACCAGCAGGTCGAGGGAGGTGATCCCGCCCCTCTACTCCTGTCTTGTGAGACCCCACCTGGAGTACTGCGTCCAGCTCTGGGGGCCCCAGTACAGGAGAGACATGGAGCTGTTGGAGAGAGTCCAGAGGAGGGCCACGAAGCTGATCAGAGGGATGGAGCACCTCTGCTATGAGGACAGGCTGAGAGAGTTGGGGTTGTTCAGCCTGGAGAAAAGAAGGCTCCAGGGAGATCTAATTGTGGCTTTCCAGTACCTGAAGGGGCCTACAGGAAAGATGGAGAGGGACTGTTTATCAGGGAATGTAGTGACAGGACAAGGGGTAATGGGTTCAAGCTGAAAGAGGGTCGATTTAAGACTAGATATAAGGAAGAAATTCTTTACTGTTAGAGTGGTGAGGCACTGGAACAGGTTGCCCAAAAAGGTTGTGGATGCTCCATCCCTGAAAGTGTTTAAGACCAGGTTGGATGAGGCTTTGGGCAACGTGGTCTAGTGGAGGGTGTCCCTGCCCATGGCAGGGGGGTTGGAACTAGATGATCTTTAAGGTCCCTTCCAACCCAAACCATTCTATGATTCTATGATTCTATGATTGCTACACATCTCCAGGCCTTTTCCAGTTCTACTATAATATTTTTACCAGCAAGAATTTTACACAATATTCAGATGTGCATATATCATGGATTTCTACAAAAGAGGTATAATGAGGTTTTCTATTTTTTTTTCTATTTCTTTCATAATAATTCCTAGAACCACATTTGTCTTCTTGACTGCTGCTGCACTGACCTGACATTTTCATAGAGCGATCTGTTATGACCCAGAGATCTCATTTCTCAGTAATAATTGTCAGCTGTCAACCCATTACTGTATACACAAAATTTGTCATTGTTTTTCAATAATCATGTTCAAGTACAAGTTGTGTCTGATCCATAATCTCTGACAGGATCCCAAGATTCTTCTATTCGCAGTGACTCTGCTAATTCTGATGTGGATTTTATTATATTCATTATCCCCCAGTGACTTCTCTTAGAGCTGTTCCACTCTGTATAAATAACTCACTGAGGGAAAGATTTAAATATGCAAGGCAGCCCCTCTGTGTTACCCTGGGAATGGCTAATTATTTGTACAAAATGAAATAATTCCAAAGGAAACAAGACAGACTGGAAGGAGATTAATTTTCATAAAATTCCTCTATCTTCAAGAGAAAGAAATTTGTCGAAAGGACTACCTGAGGTGCCCTAAATTTGTCTGCACTGGCTATTAAGGACATTTTACCTCTTTTATGAACACCTACTTGACTCAGCTCAGTGAACGGAGCATTCATCCGAGCATTTACAGAGGTAACAGAGGGATTCCAACAAAAGTATCCATCATTCAAGGTAAATTCCCTGGCTTCTGGGAAAGTCACCCTTTTAAGGAAAGTCTTGTTCTTTCTCTGGTTTGGACAACACACTCTTTACTGAATCCAAGAAACTTTTCCTGATGAAAGTTATGGGATATTAAATTAAGATCTACTATCACAAAAAAGTGAGTACGCAATAGTAAGAAAGTAAATGAGCAGATGAAAAATAACTCCTCTGGAGTTAAAAGGGATATAAATAAGATATCGTAACTATGAAAAGTTAAAGACTTAAGGCAAAACAAGCTCAAAATTCTATTTGAAATTTTAAACTTACTTACAGCCACTGATGAGGCAAACTCAACCTTAAATCTGAACTTTTGGTTTTCATTTCTGTGTTTTACGTTGGATTCACAATGAAGTCTTTGTAGTAAATGCAGCCCTGGCCAGGGGCACCGGGCAGCTCTGTGGGCCCCCAGGCTGGGATGCTGGCCCGCAGGTGGTTGTTGCTCAGTGGGACCCATGACCAGGCACATGGCTGCAGGATGGCAGGAGCTGGAGCTGGACCTCTGGCAGGACCAAGGCGAGAGCCTCAACTAAAAGCACCTCCCTGGACCAGGGTTCCCTATGGCACCTGGGAGCCTCTCCCAGGGCCACCACTGGGAATGGGCCACCCTCGGTTGTACTGGCTCTGAGATGGCCTAAGGTCCTGTCAACCAAATCTCCAGGAGATCCCAGGGATGCTTTCGTGGCCCTTACAAAAATCTTCTACTCAAAAACTTCCTAAGTAGATAGCAAAGCTCACTGTCATTGTGCTTGATATGAACTGTAATGTATGCAAAATATTCTGAGATTATCCACAAGATGAAGATCATTAAATGTCATGGACAAGGACAAACTAATTTCTAAGTTGTCATTGGGCAGGTTTAGGTATGGATCTATTTAAAACTGTCCAAACTGAAGCATATCTTGGCAGCCTCATAAACAGAACTTCAAGTGTGAAGGAAATGCTAACATTGAAAATGTAAAGGTTGAAAGATTTTGGCTGGTTTGGAATGAAGCAGCAGATGAGACAGAAAGGTAATAGTGTCATAACTGAGAAATGAAGTACTTGGATCCCACTTCAGTCATTTGAGGTACCTCATTTGTCTTCTGGACCAAAGTTCTTTGGATCCTAATGAAAAAGATGAGCTACAGTTAGTCTCCTTGGCAACATCCTATCTATGAGATGTCCCTTCCTATAATACTATTTACACATTTTGTGTAGTTTCTGGATAAAACCCCAGATTAATGCCGGGAATAGGGGTCCTTCCCCTGAACACTTGCTCATGGAGTTTTGCTGCTTTGCTTGATTTCTGTCACCAGCAAAGTTGCATTGTTTGTTATGTGATGACAGCTTTCATGAGCTTGAGGAAGAAGTGTAGGTGCTCCCACACTCAACTGCACAGCAGCTGGTGTTTGCTGACAGGAAGGAATGCTGTCAGGCTGAGTACTGAGGTGTGGTTGCTCAGTGTCCTGGAGAGGTCCTTGCCTCTTTTATTATGAGCAATGTCCTCCTCCCATGACTGTAACAAAAAAGAAACAGGTTGCAATTGCTTTTCATGATGGCTCAGTCATATCAATTTAGACAGAATTTACTTTGCCCAAATTCAGGCACATAAGGTTTTATCACAGGTAAGACAGAATATCAACAAGCTGAAGTAGAGCTGGGTACCAGGATTTATTTAAGGGTTTTTCATAAGGGTTTTTACCCTGATTACCTCACACACTTACTTACTCTACAAAGTGCTATGTTCACTAGGTCTCAATTTCCCTTCCCCACAGGGAGGTCCCTGCTGCCCAGGAAGGTCAGGCAGAAAGTCATGTCATTTTGTGCTGTATAGCTGCTTGCAGCTACCAGTTTCAGCCCAAGTCCCTGGGCATCCCTCAGCATTCTTCTCCACACAGTTCTTTGATCTCCAGACTCATCCCCCACTGCCAGTCTTTTTCCTCCAGTCAGGACATTCACCACCTTCTTTTCAGACTCTTTGTTTCCAAGAAAACTTCTCAGGAGCCCTTCTTTTGTACACTAGCTTTCTTTCCAGAAACCCAAACCCTGAGCTTTCACATCTAAATAGTGTATGTGCACACACTTAGCTTCCTAATTGGTGGTTCTCTCTCATGTCTGTTAAATGTAGGATTCAGGATGTGTCACTTTTGTTCAGTTGAAGTGTTATCAGCATTTATGGCCAGTCCACACTGGTTGCAGCTACCAAGTAGCAAGTTTCTGCTTGAAAATACAAAAGCTTAATTTCAGACATTCACCCATACACACACACACTCAATTACCTGCTGTCTGTTAGCAGTTTAAGCTATTTTTATCACCTACAACAAGTTTAGACAGCTGCATCTGTACTAATCATGGCATAGTGCCTTTAAAGGAGAGAGGAAAAGACATTTTTAGGGTATCTCATCTACTTTAAAAGTGCCATTTGAAGATGTCGTGGACTGAGCCGTTGAAATGCCAGTTGTCTTCATCTGTAAAGTAAAGGAAACACTGGGGGCTGACCTCCAGCTCACTTCATAGAATCGTAGAATCACAGAATCATAGAATACCAGGTTCAAAGGGACCTCAGGAATTGTATGGTCCAACCTTTCTTGGCAAAATCACGGTCTAGACAAGATGACCCAGCACCCTGTCCAGACAAATCTTAAAAGTGTCCAATGTTGGGGAATCCACCACTTCCCTGGGGAGATTATTCCAATGGCTGATTGTTCTCATTGTGAAAAATTTTCCTCTAGAGCCTAATCAGAATCTCCCCAGGAGTAATTTACACCCATTACCCCTCATCTTTTCCATGTGACTCTCTGTAAAAAAGGAGTCTCCATCTTCTTTGTAGCCACCCTTTAAGTACTGGAACATGGTGATGAGGTCTCCCCTAAGCCTTATTTTCTCAAGGCTGAACAAACCCTATTCTCTCAGCTTTTCCTTATATGACAGGCTTTCCTGTCCTTCCAGATCTTTCCTGGATCCTCCTTTAAGCCCTTCTTGTAGATGGGAGTGACATTAGCCTTCTTCCAGTATTCTGGGATGTTCCCTGATCTCCACGACTTCTCAAAGATTATGGAGAGCAGCCTTGCAACGACGTCAGACAGCTCTCTTAAATCTTCGGGTGAATATTGTCAGGGCCCATTTGTAAGGGTTAAGCTCCTGTAATAGTTTGTGTGCGAACTCTTCCTTCACTGATGGTGGGTCCATGTTTGCATCGACCTGGATTTTTGATCCCAAGGCCTGGGGCCCAACAGTGCTGGTAAAGACAGAGGTGAAGAAAGGGTTGCAGACCTCTGCCTTTCAGTATCGTTGGTGACTAATTCACCTCTCCTGTTTAACAGTGGGCCAATATTTTCCCTCTACTTCTGCTTGTTGTTTAGATGCTTGAAGAACCTTTTCTTGTAGTTTTTTACATCTCTGGCCCATTTCAATTCAAGCTGAGCTTTTGGTTTTCTAACTGCATCTCTGCGTGCCCTGGCAATGCCCTTATAGTTCTCAATGGGTATTTGTCCACTTTTCCATCTCTGATATGCTTCCCTTTTGGTTTTTGAGCAGACTCAGAAGCTCGCAGTTAAGCCAATGTGGTCTCTTGCTTCGCTTACTGCCCTTAATTTTAAAGGGGATGAACTGTTTTTGTGCTTTCCAGCAGTCACTAGCACTTTTGTCCTCCATGGAAGCTCCCCTCAGAATCCCTCCCAACTGAGCTCTGAGTGAGCTGAAGTTTGTTCTCCTAAAATCTAAAACTTTTGTCTTAGAATTAACCTTCAGCATGCTCACAAACTCCACAATATTGTGATCGCTGCAGCCAAGGCTTTCACTAACTGAGATATTACAAAGCAGGTTTTCTTGGTTTGTGAGTAGCAAGTCCAGCAATGCCTCATTCCTTGTTGGCACATCTAACATTTGTATGAGGAAGCAGTCCTCTACGCATTCCAGGAATTTGATGGATGACATGTGAGCTGCTGTATTGTTCTTCCAACAAACGTCCGAGTAGTTGAAGTCACCCATGAGAACCAGGTTCTGTTAACACAGGAAGTTCCATCTCAATATGAGATAAAACTTGTTCACTTTGAGGGTGACAGAGCACTGGAAGAGGTTGCCCAGAGAGGTTGTGCAGTCTGCTTCTCTGGAGATATTCAAAACCTGCCTGGACATGATTCTGTGCAACATGCTCTAGGTGATCCTGCTTTTTCAGGGGGGTTGGACTAGATGATCTCCAGAGGTCCCTTCCATCCCCTACCATTGTGTGATTCTGTGATCCGAAGCTTGCTTAAGTGACCTAAATATTGCTCCATCGGCCTTATTGTCTTGGTTTGGAGGTTGGCAGCAGATGCCTTCGGTAAGATCTCCCTTGGAGATGACTCCTCTGATCTTGACCCAGAGGCATTTGATAGGGCTTCCACAATCATTGTAGGTGACTTCTATACATTCAAGGTTCTCCTTAACATAGAGCATGATTCCTCCACCTGTCTGTCTTTATGAAACGGCCTATAGTCTTCCATCACAATCCTCAAATCATGTGAGTTGTCTCACCATGTTTCAGTTATTCCTATGATATCGTAATTTTCTGACTGGGCGCAGAGCTCCAGTTCCTCCTGTTTCTTCCCCAGGCTGCGTGCATTGTGTGTATATACACTTGAGGTGGTTGGTCTTCTGGTTTACAACTTGGGAGGCAGCTAAGGAACATTTGGTGCTGCTCTGGTTGGCCTGGCTTATTCCCCAGTTGGTTGCAGTGGCATAAACATTAGCACTTTGGACTTTACCCCCCGCCCCAAGTCCTTCAGTTTAAAGCCTGCCACTTGATCAGGTGGCTTCTACTTTTCACAGTTGACTACAATTTAAAGATGTAAATATTATTCTGCCTAGTTTTTGAAGCCAAAGGGTTGGGGGTTGAGCAGGTCTCATCAGGTCTGAACACAGTGCAGTATTGCAGGTGTTAAGAGGGCAGCTTCCTAGGTGGTTTGGCTTCTTTACAATCAGGCAATGGCTAAAAGAGTTTTACGTTTGAGCATGTAAGATCCTTACTTAATCCCTCTTGGTCCTTAAGTCACTTTTCAGAACTGGCTTACCTGTTGTTTTTGTGGTTTGTTTGGTTTGTTTTTTGTTGTGGGTTTTTTTTTTTCCTCCTCTGCTGATCTGTTTCTAGTTCTTCAACAGGAAAAAAACAACAGAATTACAACAAGAAAAACCTCACCTTTTCTATTCTCTTTAGTTAGGCCCTGAACTCGTGACTGTTGTATTCGTGCATAACTATTTTAAGTTGGAGATTTTTTTTCTAAACTTTCACACTAGTACAGACAGTGCATAATTTCTGTTATAAGTATGTAATGCAGCATAGTGAACTAGAGAGTTAAAACAAAAGATCCTTTTAGCACAATAGGCTTATTATGTCTATGCCTTTGGCAGGTATTTTTATGTATAGAGAGATAAGGAGACACACACTCCAGTACAGGTATTTTGTTATTCCTGTGGACATTCATATCAGACATTAAAGCAGTTTATAATCAGACTGAACTTTTCTAATGGCTTTAGGGAATGGCATATGTACATTTTTTTTCCTTTTCTTCTTTGGCTACTATTCAAATGTCTATTTATTTAAAATTCAAGGTGCATTTACTAATTATTGCCAGAGGCACTGTAATCTTAATAGGTCATAATAGGTCATATATGTCATACTGGTTTATATGCACCCAGGAATCTCATTACAGCACATAAAAATGAGATTAATAAGATTTTTTTTATATGTCAGATTTGATAACAGGTAAAATTGTTTATACCTATGACTTAAAATTAGAACAGGAGTCACATGGAAGCCCTGTGTAAGCCTGTTAGCATAAGTGATTGAGGTCTCAAATAGCAGTCCTGAGGGAATAGCTTAGTATTCTCTTTTCCTATGCTTAGCATATGTAGTAAATCAACTTCAGTATATTTAAACAGGGGTTTTTGTATCTGAGATTTTATTTTCTGAATGTCTGTTGGATGGCATTGCTTTAGAATATAGGAAATGAGGAAAAACAAACTCAAAATGACAAAATGGTACTTATTCTACTTGCTGTAAAATTATCACTTGGGAAGGAGGAATGAGAAGGCAGTGTCATGCAATTTTTGTACTATAGAAATGTTTTAATCTGCCTGTGTTACTACCATAAGACACAGTCTCTCTATCTATGCAAATATTAAAGCTCATTTACTGGAAGCAATGGAGCAAGTCTAGCTCTCCCGTTAGCACTGCTGGGGCAAAAAGAGTACTCCAAGTCATCTGAAGAGGGTCATGGGGAAATACGGTACTCCTTCCCCTAAGACAGTACTCTTTCCCCTGAGACTCTATTTCACAAGCTTAATGCATATGCATTTGTGAGTTTGGGAGATGGAATATTTGTGAATTTGGGAGCAGATGCTCCTGATGCAGAGTGATGTGTGCCAAGGCTATGGCTTCAGTCTTCTTCTTCCTTGCTCTTTTTTGTGTGAATGGCCCCTGTTCCAAGGAAGGGAAAGCCATGGCATTTGCTGTGGGTAGTAGGGGGTTCCTGAGAAGTGAGCACATGAGAACTGTAGTTTTTCAAAAGTTTGTACTCTGGCTTTGTAAAGACAGATTTTATGTGCCTGGCAAAATACATATTACTTTGTAAAGGTGACCTCTCTGTCAAATTGTTCTGGCACCACATCAAAGACAGGGCTGTTCAGAAAAAGACCTCTGCATGTATTTTAAAATGGGTAATACCACATTCCTCTGGGTTTTATTGTTAAAGTACTTATCATGTTGGATAAAAATGTTTCAGAAGGGTACTCTGACTCTAGGCCTGTAGACCATTAGTGTGAGCATTAAAAAAACTCGACACACCAGAGACAACTTTATTTTGCCATTTTGCAGAGCCTTAGAAGGGATAAGCCGTGTTAGGTCATCTAGAAAATATTTCTTCCAATGCAGGAATTCTTCTTCAACTAAGCTTTCCAACTCTAACTGTACTCATCATCCACTCTAGTTTTAAATGTTTCAAGAGACGGTTTCTACTTATATTCTAATCTGTGTCTCATTCTCATCTCAGCTTCTTATGGCAGTGTGAAGTAAAGAGAAATCCCACAAAAATCTAAAAGAATTGGTTCTTTCATGAGAGAGAATAAATTTTTTTTTCCCAAATTCACTATTGGGTATCTTGGCTTAGTGAAAAGGACATATTTCAAATTTAATTTTTAAAGGAAAAATTTTTAAAAGCTGATTTTTATGTTTATTTTTAAGAAGCATATTTAATAAAAACCTTGCATGATTCTAGAGGTAACGGATTTTTATCCATTCATTCTATTATTTATTTATAAAAAGTGCTCAAAACTTCTGGTACTAGATAACTAATTCCATTCTCAAAGATTAAAAACTTTTGAAGGGACGCAGCATGCAACAATCCAATATCACACACCATCTCCCCTGCCCTGAGAGACCATCATGACAGATGGAGCCCAAAAGTCATGAACTAAATGAACTCAATGGATATTTTAAAGGCATGGCCCACAGACTGAGGGAATGATATCTGTGTGTACATATCAAAAGACAGGAAAAGCGATGGTGATTAATCAGAATCTATTGGGAAGTACAGGACCCAGGCATTATGTATGGAATAAGAGGTGGATACTGCCCTGGTTTCAGCTGAGAGAGAGTTAATTTTCTTCCTAGTAGCTGGTATAGTGCTGTGTTTTGGATTTGGTATGAGAATAATGTTGGTGACACACTGATGTTTTTAGTTGTTGCTAGGTAGTTGTAGCGCCTGCACTAAGTCAAGGATTTTTCAGCTTCTCACACCCTGCCAGGTGCACAAGAAGCTGGGAGAGCACAGCCAGGACAGCTGGCCCAGACTGGCCAAAGGGACATTCCCTACCATATAACATCGTGCTCCCTATATAACTGGGGAGGCTAGCCAGGAGGCAGATTTGTAGCTCAGAAACAGACTGGGTGTCCAATTGTTTTATTTTCCTTTTGCATGTGGTGAGCAATTGCATTTGTGCATCACCTGTATTTTTTATATATTTATATATTTTTTAAATATTTTTATATATATGTATTTTATACATATATATAATTATTCTTTTCCTTTGTTATCCTATTAAACCTTCTTTATCTCAACCCATGAGTTTTCTTTTCCATTCTCCTCCACGTCCCCTTGTGGGGGAGGTGTGAGCAAGCAGCTGTGTGGTGCTTGGCTGCTCGTTGGGGTTAAACTACAACAATAATCTACTCTATCATCCAATGGAAAAGGCATTAAAGGAAAAATGAAAAATGTATAGGAAAAAGCAAAAACTGTAGAAAGAAAAAGATGGAAATGCCTCTGGGGAAACTTTTGAAATTTTTTGGCTTATTGTTTTTAAAAATGAAAACTGTTCTGAAATTCATTTATCTGCAGCTACTGATAACTATTTCACTGCCCCATACTTTAGCACAGGAACAGGTGCAGAATCTGCTTATTACAGTAAGGTAGACTCCTGCTGCCCTGGGAGGGTTAACATTCCTGAACTAGAAATCTACAGTTTCTTTCTTTTCACTTCAACTCTGCAGTGTAGTTTTGTTGAGTAGAGGTTTCTACTCACCGTGCATATATTAAAAAAATAAAAATAAAAATTCTTTTTACAAGTCTAAACATTTTTATTGCCTCTTTACAGCTGTTAAACTAAATTATGTCCACAGCTATGCCAGTGTAACTGGCTTCAGCTCAACACAATTAGTCAAAATTGTGCTTGTGCAAATGAGAGTAGATTTTTACCCAATCAATTCAAAGAAATGGGACTGATAAAAGTAACAGTGTCTTTATAACTAACTAAAATGGCTTTCGCCTGCTGCTAATGTACTTTATCATCTACCACTATAGATACCATCTACCATTGTTTCAATGGCTGTCTTCCCCTGATTTTTGAAGTTACAACATTGATCTGAGTCTATAATTCCAGTCCTTCCTGAAAACTCTATGTTGCCATCTTAAAGATGAAATTTGAATTCATGACAGTGAATGGTTTAAATTGGTTTATTCTTTATATTAATATTATGAATTTGAAATCAGTTCCAATGACACTAAATATACTTTAAACTTCATGCTGTATCACCATAGCAAAAAGCTATTCTTTTCCTTAAAAAAAAAACAAACCAAAACCAACAATCGGTTTGAAATACTTTTCCTGTTTCAATACTTGTCATTAGGATTTGTTCCTTTTTCCAGGGCAAAGCAGTATTTTGCAGTTATCATGGACAAATGTGCTGACAGACTACACTAGTCTATTAGGAACAGACTAGCAGATATTCTCTGAAAGGTTGGGCTGATAATCTGGCTCCAGAGCATTGCTGCTGGGTTAAGAAGACAGCCATAAAACTGGCATTTTCTTTATTTCCTTTACAACTTCAAGATCAAATATTATGAGTATTTCATCTGACTTGACACCTGAGAATATATTTTTATATTTTTGTTCACTTTCATTACATATAGAAAGTAGTTCTAAAGTTAGTTCAAGTTTCTGTTACTTCACAAGTGAACATTTGCTATTGCGAATAACAAACTTTATTCAAGTTATATCGCAAAGCCTTATGGGAGCTGTGGTCCTTTATGCTGAGTATTTGCCAGAAACTTTTAAGACATTACTTTTGGTCATATGTATGACTTCCTGATATGGTTTATGATAAACATTGGCTGAATATTGTTTTTATAAATACTTCTAAAATATTAATTTTTATCTGAAAAATCCTATATGATTGAGGACCTAGTTGGCTGAAGTGTTTAATGTTTATGAAATATGTTAAAGGAATATACTGCGTACTTAACAAAGTAATCATAAAAGACTTCCATTTCCCCCACTTTTCTACCTGTAACCTAATAGAAAAGCCTGCTACAAGAATCATTAGTCAGTCTAGTTTTAATTTATATCTCACGCAGAATACAGTGGCAAACTTGACTATATCGTTTATAAGTCTGCCACTGTGGCTGCTTACTAAACAGAGCATAAAATTAAAACTTTTGCTTCTTTTTTTTAAATTGCTTTATACAATGATTTTTATTACTATTTATTATTTTCAAAACAATAGTCATGATCTTTATTCAATGTATTACATTCAGCAAATTTCTTACAGAAACCTACATAGACACCTTAGATCCCATTGACCGCTGTCAGACAACCTCCCCTGCAGACCTTAACCAGGTAACTAAAATTATTTTAGTATGACTCTGTTTCTTTCATTCTTAGACATTCTCATCAAATATTGCTGAATGTCTAGCTCAAATGGTTTAGGTCTGTTCACAGTGAAAAGAACCACACCACTGCTCTGATCAACACTTTGAATGGACCACTAAGAGAGCTGCTAGAAATACTTGACCTTACGAGTCATGTGTGGACAATTAACTTATTTACATCAGCTGAATTAATAAAGAATCAAGTAATCAAAACAGTGCCTTAATAAGACCTGGAATGGAACTGTTTAGAACATGTAGGTTTTGCAATAGAGGGCACAGAAAGATCATTTAACTTGCAAGATCCAGAGAGGCAAGCCAGCAAGTTCTTATGAGGTAACACAGTCTTAAGCAAGTGTAAAGCTCACAGGCAAGGCCAGAATGGGCAGGGTTTCTAAACTGGACCAAGATGTTTCTGCATGTACACTGATGTACAGCTGACTTGTTGTGTCCCTACATTATGTTCATTGGTGGTTCGAGTCCTACGTTTAATTTGGTAGTAGACAATACAGGTATCAGTATATGCCATGAAAAAACAGTTAGTGATAGGAGGAACTGTACAGATTTGTTGCATTTAATTGTATCATACGAGATCAGACCTCAAAGCGTTCACATCAGTGGATAAAGGACTAGTCTTGCTTGCTTTAAGGGCGCTACAAGGTTGTAAGGACAATCTGACCTCAGCCTACAAAAGCTGTCTATTTTGATAACGCCTAATACCAGGTCTCACTTGGAAAGGTGTGGCAGGCAACTCCGTCTGTCCACATGACATTTGCATAATGGTAGATGAGAGACACAAGCCTTTTGTAAGCATGCACCAGGGTCTGTCTAACAAAGATGTTATTTTCCTATTTTATTATCAAACACCATCTGAGAATGGCTTCTGTTTGCACAGCATGGGCTGGGTGAAATTTAGACTCATTTGTGGTCCTGAGCCTTTGTTAAAAGTACAACACAGAATCAGATCAGTGGTGTATCCAGTCCAGTACATCACGGGAGCACAGAGCAGAGCTGTCACTGCAGACAATGATGGAGCCTTTGCAACAGGTAATTACAATGTCAGGTTCTTCTTCATAAATCATAAGCTTTACAGCTTTTTGAGAGTCTTGACTATATGGGATTTGCAGCTATTGTAATTGTTCTGGACTGAATTCTTGAGAGAATGTATTAATCTACACAAAAACTATTACATTCATACATGGTGTTTCCCTCTGTTTCCCCATTATTGTCAAGTGTACTTTAGAATAGTTATCTTTCATTAGTAACTATATTAATTTGTATTATTTTTATTACTTTTTTATTACTTTGTTTAGCTTTTGAAAATAATTTTATTCTTTGGCATTAAGTGACACAGATTTCTCTATATTGTGATGAAAAGCACTGCTTAAATAATTTCTACATGTATTTGCCTTTCATTTTATCCTCTTATTTTGCCTAAGAGTTGAAAAATCAGCCCCCTGTGTAACCCTCTCTCCTCTGCCCATTTTATTTCTTAATCACGCCCTGCATGCTTTTTTTAAGCTAAACCTCAAAAATCTCTTTAGTTTCTTGTCATATAAAAATACATGTATGTCTCCTCAGGACTTTAAGTCCATATTGCACCTTTGAAGGAGGTGAATCAAGTGAGTAATGGGCCCCTCTGCACTTGAGATCTCTGAATTTTACACAGTGTGATTAACATGAGCCTCAAAACAGATGGTCATTAAACATTACCATGGATAAAGGCACGGAGGGTAATCATCTGCTAATTTAATGCATTTACTGAATTAATATCTTCTGTGGCTCTGCAGTTTCTGGTGTAAGTAAAATCACCTCATTCATTCAGAGGCCCTGTTTAATATCTTGTTATTTGCATTAAGTATAACTAATTTTATTCTCACTATAATTTGTTCCATGGAGGTGCCTAAGAGCTGAGAACAAAACCTTTTGGTGCTTAAAGCTGTTCAAACACAAAGTGATGGATTATCTGTATCCTGAAGATCCTGTGTTCTAAGTAGATGATAAAGGTAAAGTGAAAAGAATATGCCATTAAGCCCAGAGAAGAAAATAATCACCATTTCAAAATGGCCTTTTAATAAGGGCTGATCTGCACAGATATTGTATTGACTTGACTATACTGGTATAGAAGGTGCTATTGAAAACTCTTTGCAACCCCGTACTACAGATGGCATTTTAAAATGTTTTTGCCATGACCACTACGTTTAATGGAGGTTTCACAAAATATGGAGCAAACTCTCAGATGAAAAAGTTATAGTGATGAATTCACACAGCAATTTAGCTGTACTTATTTTGTGTAAAAGCATTTTTTCTCCCTTCCTTCTCTCTTCCATCCCTCCTTTCCTCAAAATGGTCTAGAAAAAGAAAGTTTTCTTGCAGCTTGAAAGGAGACAAAAATGGTTGTGGCAGTGTATCTCCTAGATTATCTTCTAGATCTCCAATATAACTGTGTGCATGCTGACTCTTTTGGTTGTGTTTAGGAAAAATCTCTTCATTTTGGCATATCTGCAAAAATAGTAACCTCTGTCAGCAAGACATGGTTGAACAGCTGTCAATGTGTTGAGGACAGTAATCTTTTCTTTCAACTCAACAGCAGCCAAGACAGCTTGTCAGAGTGTAGCTTAAAACAGTAGACAATTTCTGAATGAAAAAACCCAGACAACTGAAAGTAGAAGTAATTAACTTCATTCTGGAGGAATTATCTTTTGGTAACATTGAAGATTCTTTAAATTCAGATCACGGAATTTTGCCTTGATATTTTCTTCAAAACAGGATGATTAAATTGAGTTCTGCTAAGACTACCATACTCTTCCAAGTAATAGACTACAAGATAAGAAGCATGGCAATGGGAGATCCACTGAGTCAAATACCCTGTCCCTGGTAGCGGCCAATATCGAACATCTAGCGAGAGAGCATAACAGATAAGCATGCAGCGACAGCTTCCTAGCTTCTAGCAATCCATGATTTAGAGACAAATTGTTACATTTATCTCCGTGTTTAGCCTTTGGTGGAATTCTGTTCTACTAATATACATAATTCCTTTCTGAGTCCATTTGTGCTTTTGACATTCACCAATATCCCAAGGCAGAGTTCCACAGCTTAAGTATGTGTCTGCACCAAAAACTTTCATTTGATGACCTCTTAATCACTGTGAGTAATTATGAATAATCACTGTATATTCATCTTCTCCTTGTTAACTGTTGGTTTTGTACTGTTACCATTTCATTCATCCCCTTTTTAAAGAATGTTAATCAATTTCACCAACACATAAATTAATCCACAGCAATGATAAGTTTTTTATCAAATTTCCATTCCTTTCTCTATTTCTACCAAAAATTTCAGATGGAGGAAGCAGAACTGTACATAGCATTTAAGATGCATATAGTCTAGAGATTTATAAAGTATCATGCTTTCTGCTTTTTACTTTATTTTATTGTTAATAATTCCTGATCTTAAGATTTCTGCTGAACATTGATCATTTTGCCATTAAACAATCAAAAATCAGTTAAAGAAAACTATTATGAACTGAACTAGTTTTATTTAGAGTGCACGACAAAGTGGCATATTTAGGGTTGCCTTGTGTTTTACTGTGGTTTGTTTTTACCCATGTGCACTACTTACATTTCAACTGCGACTTTATTTCCCACTCTTGCAATATTGTGAGGTCAATTACAATTAAATCCTTCTACCAAGTCTTTACAGTCAGCCTTTATTTTAGACATCTGGATATTTTTATATGTTATTCACAGCTTCACCAATTATACTCTTCCCAAACTATTTATAAATATATTGAATATCACAAATCTCATAGAAGTGATATGGTGGGATTTATTCCCTGTATTTGTCAACTGACAAATGCTATTCTAGATTTTTTTATGTTATCTTTTCAAATATACTGATGGCAATTAGCCAAAAAGTCTTATTTCCCAGCAGTTTATGGTATGATTAACATTAAATTAAACTGAAAGGGATAATTCATAGATTAAGACACAGAAATTCACAGACCTACATGAGACAAGTGTGAGATCTTCCATTATAGTCAGTGAAGAGCAAATCCTACAGTCTGAAGGGCTTATATTCTTACACTAGACACTTATGTATGCTTCCACAATAATAGGATAATTTTTGTTTACAACATCATTGTGTCCTTCAAAGAAATTTAGGAATTTTTTTGGGGAAAAAGTTCTTTCTATAAACCCCATCTTGATTCTTCCTTACTATAATGCATTTTTCTTTATATCATATCCATGTTTCAGTTTCTTTTATCCTTTATTATACTTTGTTCTAATTTCCCTAATACAGAAGACTAACTTACTGATCTGTAGTTTTCCAGATTCAACTGAGTTCTGTAAAAAAAGTAAATATCATATTTGCCACATTTCATTCTACTGATAATGAGTTTAAGTGATAGGTTATGGGATTAGTAATTTGCCAATTTCATTTTTTAGTTCTTTCTGGGCAGTGGATGAATACTTGAAAATTTCTTGCTATTCATTTTACCTTTTCGTTCTAAAATATCTTCTAGTGATATGTTAGTCTGCAACAGTTTTTTTCGTTTTACTTCATTTAAAGAAAATATCCAGGAAGACCCCCCCGTAGCTCCTTTGTAGTGAACACCAATGCAAATAATGCTTTTAGTTGTACTATTCTTGTCTTATCTTTCTTGAATATTCCTATTACAACTTTCTCATCTATTGACCTTACAAACTTTCTGGCAGTCTTTCTGTTTTTGTTGTATTGGGAGGGGGGGGAAGGTTTTATTAGTACTTTTCATGTATTTAGCAAGCTGTTTTTCAAAGCATTTCTGCCTTTTTATCATTTTATATTTAACCTGCCAGAATTTACACTAATTTTTATTTTGTAATTTCTGTATTATTTCCATTTTTTAAAAAAGGAAGTAGTTTTAATTATAACAATGTCCTTTAACTTGTCTTTTAGTCAAGAAGTCTTTTGGGGAATTAGGCTAGTTGTCATTTTGAAGTCCATTTTAGTTTGTCATATTTATGTATGCTGGGTAAAGTAGTAATTTTGAACAGTTTCCAGATTGATGGGAGGATTTTTAATCTTTTAGCACCTTTTTTTTAATTATTATTCAATTATCTTTCTCATTCATTGTAGATATTCTTTTTGAAGCAAAGCATTACAGTCTTGGATTTTCTGGATTTCTTTTTGTTTGCTCCTAAGTTTAAGTACATTGATGGCAGCAGACCTTCTACCCTCTCATTAGTTGCTCCATACAGAAATCTCTTATAATTTCTGATTATCTAATATCTGCATTATGTCTCATCATGATATTACCCCATCTCTATGGAAACACTGAGATTTCCTGTTACTACTGTGCTTGTAGCTGTTGCAGTGTCTGTGATTTGCTTAGTATGTCATAGTCATATGACATGCCATTTAGGTACCTGACGGTGAAGGTGTCCACTTGTTCTCTTCCTATTTATGCATACAGTCCATATAATATTTGTGTTACTTGCTGACCCATTAAGGGTTTGACTCTATGCTTTAGTGATATGTGACACTTCTGAAATGTGTCAGTCTTCTACTGAAAGGACACACTGTGTCCTGGAGAAAGAATTCTGTATGATCGATGTCTATGTTTATTATTCTTTTGGTTATCATCTTCCTACCATGTTTCTGGTAAAATCTTTGTTTAAAATAGCTATTATATTTCACCCAGACTTAGATTTTTACTTCTGGCACTGTATAGATGAAAGAATTCATATCACCTCCTGCCATAGTAGTTGAAGATCCAGGGATTTTGTTTCCTGTGCTAGAGGATGACTCATCACCACTGGATGAGGAGATATATTAACCATAGTTTCTGTTATATGAGGAAGCTTGAAGTGACTCAAGACTCAGAATCCAAAATAAATATCCATACTCCACTCCTTTTTTTTCTCATTCAATCTGGAACATAGAGGAAGAATCCACTGCTAGAACCAAGCTAATGTAATTCAAACTAGAATTTGGGCTGAAATGACAAAATGGTAGCAGAAAGGTCTATATGGAGAAAACTACTGATTTTTGATGGTGGCTGAAGACAAGACATTAATGATTTTTACCTCTTTCCAGTCTTTAATTTCCATGCCTGAATGGTTAAATGTTAAAAAAAAAAACCCCACAAACAAACAAGGAAACAAACAAAAAAGAGGGAGAAAGAAAGAAAGAAAGAAAGAAAGAAAGAAAGAAAGAATAATTAATATTTAATTGCTTTTATCCAGTCAGTCCTCATACAGGAAGGTTTCTCACATCCAGACAGCAAGAAATATTTTTTCATTCCTCAGCTTTGCTTTAGAAACACAAGCTCATCATTTTCCTGGACCCAGGCACAAGATATTTCAAAGCAGTTGCCCCTCTACTTCCAACATACAGCTATCTCCCCATTGTAAGAACAACTTCATATCAATTGCTAAGTTTTATCATAATTTTTCAGAAAAATATCATAAATGTAGATGTAAGATTAAAGTATTTTCTTTTGATTTTCATTTTTTAAGACTTCATAATTCTTTATTTCTACTTTTGCATTTTAGATATGTATGATTACTAAATACATAGCAAATAGCATCTGTGGCCATAAAAGAAAGGCAATTGAGAGGAGGAGAGGAGGAAGAATGAATGCGGATACTCATGCATATTTTGAGACTTGTATGTCAAAAGAAAAAAAAAAAAGTTTAATAATTTTATGTTAAGTCATGAACTTCAAGACATTTTCTAGTCCCTTTATGTATAAAGTACCATATAGGAAAGAGAAAAAAAATACCTTAGGGGTTCAGATACTGTGTTGGCAACAGTCCTCAGTGGAATGTATTAAGATACCTTTATATATACAGAAGTATGGTTTTTAATGGATGGGTGTACCATGGATAGAATTGAACCTCAAAGTATGTGTTTAGTCTAGCTAATAAAATGAGATAATGAAATCACAATTTTATTTAAAGTGGAGCCACAGGTTATTTTCCTGGCTGCCGTTTGAGGACACCATAATAAAATCAGATTTGTTTTTAGTTATACTGTTCCTTGAGGGCAATGGCTTTCAGGCAATTGATGAACAATAATCACAAAGTACAGCATTGTATTGAGTGGAAATTCTATGTCAGTACTGTAAATGCATTGTTAGGTGGAAAATAAGTACTAGCAACTTTGGCGCATCAGTAATAGGGATGTGGAGCTTTCTCTGTGAAAAAATTAAATTGATTTGAGAGGGGAATTTTGTATGACCATAAACAGCAATGTAAGGCAGAGCAAACAGCAGGAATTTGATGGAGCTTGAAAACTTACTCTGACTTAGTATCTGCATCTTCTAATACTTCTAATTTCAATAAAACACAGGCAAATCAAATGAAAATAGAAGTTTCCATCCAAGACTAGGCAGAAATATAGCCCTGCATTTTCAGATCCACAAGTGGTCCTACATTGAGTGAAGCTGGTCCATGTGAGGATTAAGAACTGGCTCAGGGTACAGTGAAGGGCAAATAGAAAAAGAACATCATACATAATCAAGGAGTGTTGGTCAGGTTAATAGCAGCCTTTGCAGATGAAAAACTAAATTGTGGATGCGCATTGCCAGCATAACCTGTCTTGAGAAATGAGGCAGTATGAAGAAGGGATGAAAACAAAAAGAAAACACTCCAGCAAATGTTGTTAGGTTTATTATCATGATTCATACTCAGGTGCATTCTTCACTGAGGTCAGTTCAAAAGCTTAACAATTTTATAAATATACATGGTACCTCAGAAATTAATCTTGCTAACACCCATCCTAACACATTCGCATCATGAGTTTAAAAGCAAATAGGTTTAGGTATGTAAATTTCCTAATAATTGTAAAATAATTTTAAGGTCCTTATTTTCAAATGCAATCAGTAAATCCAGAATTTTCTTAAAAAGAAGTGTTCCAGGCTGCATACATGTGTTGCAGGTCTTTCTGAGCCCCCATAATTGTTATTAACTTCAACTGCTGGTGTGTATGACCATACTTATGGAAAGGAGACAAGGGCACAAATATCAGTGAATGAATGGTGTTATTGTGGGTTATTCTGTAGTGCTGGGTATTGTATATGACAAATGTCATGTGTATTTTCTTCTCAAGAACAAAGGTGAAGATTTTCTTGTCTTCTCCATGATAAATACTGATTTAGAAGTGTTGTTTGGGCTGTTCCACAATGCAGCAGACAGGAATCCAGCATGCTTATTATAAGATAGGATGTGATTTTTGCATAAACAGAAGATAAATGGTAAAATTTTTTGGCTATTTCTCAATTTATACTATGAGGAAAAACATAAAAGAAAAATTCTGCATCACATCTAAGCCCTGAATAAGCAGACAATTTGAGGGAAGCTGGAGCTCTGCTATTTAATTAAACGTATCTTCTTAATTAAATGCAACTTTTCTTTAATAATGTGGAACATTCAATCCTCCTTTCAATAACAATTCTGACTGTTATACTAAAAAGGAAATAGGAAAAATAATACATTTAGTACAGGCTACAGGTAGTGAACTAGCCATACAAGCAATTTAAAAGCCTTTAAAAATAAGTGTTCAAAAGGAAACACAGCCAAAAGATTCTCATTTGGGGTTTTTTTATAAACATGATAATACTTCTCCCTTGCTGAGAAACTGTGAGATCACACTCTTGGAAACAAGTCTGATACATAAAATAGTATATTAGGAATAGAGACCCCATATTTTCTTTGCCAGCTCTTGGGAGACATCAGTCCTGCCTCTCTTGCCCCTGTAATATCTGCTATCATCAGGATAACTGTCAGGAAACAGCACTTTCCCCTAGGAAGTAAATTTTAACAAAGCGAAAGTCTGCGAAATAAAGGCAAAATTCATCTCATTGCGATTAACAAATCCTACCTGCAATTTTTACGTGTCTCTCCATCTGAACAATCTAATTAAATCTCAAGAGGAAATTAAAACATACCTACAGGTTCATGAAGTTCTTACTTCAGATTACTGCTATGTTAAGTGAATGCAGCTCTAACAGTTTATATGCAGTTGTTTTCTAGATTTCTCTTGAATGTCTTGCTAAATTCTGGGTTGTTTTATTTTCTATTTGTGCACTTTGTAATAGCAAACAAGTAAACCAAGCAAGCTAGCAAGCAGATAATAATAGATAGATAATAGATAGCAGATAATGATAATAGATAGCAGATAATAATACTAGAAAGCAGACAAATCTCATCTGAAATAGGGGGAAATTAAGATCAGACCTCTGCTCTGCTGACCTAGATGTTCCATTCTATATGTCAAAACCTATCTGGCCCAAAAAACATCTGGGTTCATTCTCACAAACTGCCTCAGAAAATCAGAAATTTTACCTAAAATAATTCTAGCAGTCGCTAAAGAGACGGCACTGTGAGGACAGGAGCCAAGATAAAGTAATTGTTCTTCTGTTGTTCAGAACACAGGATTTATATCTTTTATTATATTTATATATATATAATATATATATTATATTTATATCTTTTATTATAAACTATTCTGCAAATGAATCAGACACCATTCCTCCATTCCACTTCACCCACATAAAGACTGGTTGGGGTTTTTTGTTGGTTTTTTTTTTTTTTATTCTCTTTTGTATTGTCTTTTGTGTCTTTCATCTGCAGGGCATTTTACATAACACATTTTCATCACTTCTGAGAGCTGAGCTGACAAGAACAAATCTTATGTTTGATTTTATGTGTCCAGTACCTCAGTGAATCTCTACTATTGGGTGGTAGATTCTGCTTCTGAGTGACAAGAAACCTTACATTATTTCTCCTTTGTTATTACGGTACATACTAATTCACTCTTCTATTCATTCCTAGCTAGTTTCTTGGCAAAATCTCCCATTATAAATTTCTTCTTGTCAGAAGCAACAGACTGGCCTCAGGCTTTTGGTAAATGCCAGCAAATTGTATTCCCTATCATAATGGCTTGGAAAGGTAATTGTAAACAATTGGATTTGCTTGTGTGGCGTATGACTGGAAACAACACCACCATTTTTCTAGCTGAAGCACAGTTCTGGGTCAATCTTTCACAAGAACAAAAAGTCAACACTAAACTAGAGCAAATGCAAAAGCTTGTTTATTGAAACTTTCATCTTCTCATCTTAAAGAGTCTGTACTGCCACGACTTTATTATCCCAGCTTTAGATCAAATTTATTAAACAAGAATGTTCCTGTAATAGTAGTATAGTATGGTCAGAATTTTCTAGCTGCTATATTTATTGTGAAGACAAATTCAGTGTACTGAAACAGCTTTCAATTATAACTGGCTTGTTATTGTAGATCTATGAAATACTCTTTCATTTTAATAGATTTTCATATTTTAATAACTTTTTTCTACCTCTCTAATCCACTCGAAATGTTATTTTGCAGTAAGTCAAACCATTATTTATATGCTGCCTATGCAGATAATTTACTATCATCTTAAATCTATAAATCAACAAAATCAGGTTGTTCCAGACACTTTTCTGGTACTCCATTTATTCCAGAGCCTTGATACTCAGTCTTACAGAACATTGTGAATTCTTTCACTAACCTCCCTTTCTCTTTCTTTTCCTCTCCATGTAGTTTTATACAGTATGGCAGTTTGAACAATAGATAATGCAATGTTTTTGCAAATAGTAACTGCTGTCAAAAGAGGGAATTATTAACTATTCTTTTTTCAAAGTCCTAGAAGCTGTGAGTAGTTTTATACTTGCATGTGGAAGATGATGTTCATCTGTGATTAAAGTCTTAGAAGAACTAAGAGGTAAATTTAAAATGACACATGAATTGCTGAAATCAATGTTATGTAAAGGAAATAATGTTTGTTGAGCATGGATAGTAAACTGATTTGATTTGTCATGTTGTGGTGGGTTTGGGGTTCTTTTTCCTCACCCTTTCATCCAATTGCCATTCTATAACCTGCTTTGATTTTGAAGGGTTTTCCCACATTCTTATCAAGGATGTGGCACTTCATCCAAGCAATGAAGGTGTGAAGGTGTGAATTTCAATAAAATAAGACTGCTAAATGCTAATGAGGATTTATTTGCATGATTTCAGGCATATCAAGTTTAATAGAAGTTTCACTAGAGTTAAACAAAGTGATCACATCTAAGGAAATGGTCCTGTAACAAAATTAATTATGTGCACTCAAAGGACCAAAGCAGGTTCTGAATTAACTTGAAAGGAATAACCTCAAGTAAATATTCTGAAAAAGAAAAATAAAAATACTGACAGAAAAATCTTTCTTTTTCTGGAATCTATAAAAACGCTTAACTCCATTGGTCTATGTATTCTTATGAGACTGGAAACCTGGACTCTCAGGACAGATTTTTATTCAATGGTTCTTTGGGGTTTGGGATTAAGTTTCGGGTGTTTTTGTTGTTGTTTTGTTTTGTTTTGCTTTGTTTCTTTTCCGCTCAACTTGTTTTCTGTGCAGATTTAGGAGAAGCTGGAGAGGGTTCAGTTTCTTCCTGAGTATGGCATTTGATTTTGTGGATGTCAGCAAACTCTCTGTGACACAAAATCGTAAGTTTGATGATGCTATCTGTTCTATATTTTTTTGTCAGTTACTGTATTATCTATCTTCAAACCAGGCATGATTGCATCAGTGGTACCCATTGGAAAGCATGCTTTTTCCCATGGAAACTCAGTGTTGTTTTGACATATATTTTATATTCCTTATGCTTTTTAAGTATTTTATATTTACAGCACTGGTTAGATGTTTTCACCACAAATTTTGCAGAGCATTTAGTAAAGCTCAGAGCAGGAGACTGCCAACAGCTCTACTTAAAGGATTTTTATTGTCTTTTTGTCATACCCAAGGTGAATAATATCGTTAGTCTGTGAATCTATGTAGTGCAGTAGACAGGGCTGAAAGAACTACCCTTCTCATTGCATCAACATGAAAAGTAGCGTGAACTCCAGATTACGAATTTTCAGTTCTCCACTCATCTAAATTGTTGACTAATTCCTTCAACAGTAAAATATATCTCTGGGAACTCAGAGCACCAAAGAATAAATGCTGGCCCAGTGCAGCAATGTGTTTTGAACAGCACTAAATTTTCTTCTTTTATAAATTCTGATTAACTAGTCTAGATTTTATATTCCTGGAGTGATTTAAATTTATTACACAATAATACAAAGATACTTTTTCTGACTGCTTTTTAATTTTTTTAAATTTCTTTTTCTTTTTTAATGTAATGGAGATATAAGCAGTACAGCTTCCCATGTCTTTCAAGCACGGTTAACTAATGCCAGGGGTTAGCGAAAGCAGACTCTAGCTGAGTCTTGATGGCACTTTAACTTGATTATGAACGCTCTGTGACTGAACATCAGTGTTTTCTAATTATGGACTTCACTGACAGTCTCTACATTTTGAGCATTGTAATATATGCCATTATTCTCTGAATCTTCAGTGTCACTACCATTTTCTTCCTTGTTGAAATTGTCTTTTTGACACCGAGCAAACAAACTTCTGGCAGAAAACTTTTACCCAAACCATAGTGTTCAATAGGAAGCATTTTTGTTTACTTGTAAAAAATGTGTGTAAAGAGCTTTTCCTGTTGGTTTGACTAACAGGTGTCTTATTCTTATGCCAGTGATCAAGTAGAAGATAGATCTCCTGAAGATGGAAGGAGATCAAATCAGAAACATGTCAGGGAAACAAGACAAACCATATCATCTGTCAATGAAGGCTCTACACATTTACCTATGAACATTTGTAGGCTCTAAGGACAGAGGATTTACAAAAATAAATCTAGATAATAAACACAGATGCTTGATCCAACTCAATATAGATACCAGCAACATCTACATCTATGGTACTTGTCTAGCCACCCTTTACATTTAGTGAAGAGAAACAGAAACCTCTAGAGTGTACATAATCCCTTTTTATAATAAATATTATCCTCCAAAGTGTTTATTTTTCTCTTGACTATAAATTGAATTCAGGACTGGTTAGTTCAAATCTGGAGTTCCATATGGAAGCCTGAGATTAGATGGGACGAATCCATTCAAAGCCTGCAGAAAAGGTTTTCAGGGTTTGTTTGATTTTTTTTTCTCTGTGTGTGTGTTGTAGACATCCTCTCTGAACATACTGGATAAAACTCTTCACTGACACTTGAATCTTTTTCTTCATGACAATATAGACTTACAAATGTCTGCTCAGCAGAACTCAGTACAATTTATAATGGTAGTGTATTTTCATGAAATAATTACCCTGACAATTCTTCCCTCTTTGGAAATGTAGTTTCTAGACCATGATTTGTTAGATAATTACACAACATCACTTTTCTCATATTCTGAGATGTAACTTTACAAGCTTGTTAAAGGAAATCCCAAAAATTCTTTGAAGAAATTTTTCTTTGCTTTAATTTTCTTGCAAAAACAGAACAACAAAAAGAAAATTTCAATCCATTTTTGCTACAGAACATACAGCTTGAAATTAGTTTTGTTTTTTAAAATTTCATTTTTCAGTTCAAGATCACTTTTCACTTTTAAACTTAAATTGTAGTAGCAATGATAGAGTATAAGGGAAAAAATATCTAGTGAATACATTGGATATTAAGTATTTAAAAACTGATTAACACGAAAAGTTTACATCGACTGCTGTCTTGGGACATTTTTCCCATTTTTTGCTTATCAATGTGTTTTATATTTTAGTATTATCCTAATTTTTTAATAATGAATACAATTTATTTATTTATTTATTTATAAATCTCAACTAATTCAAAGAGTAATCTCATGCAAAAACCTGGCTTTTAAAAATCTATTTATCATTCAATATGCAAATTCATCCCCTACTACATCAATCATGAGGAACATTTGAGGGTTCTTTGTAAACAAACCAGTACACTGTCACTCATCAAAGGGTGTACCTCAGGTAAATACTACTTGCGTAAGATGGGAAAAGAATACAGCATCTCCACAGAAATTCTTCATACAGAAGAACAACAGTTCTTCCATAAATATGTGGAAATTCCAGGCTGGAACATTTAATAGTCTTCTTTTGTAAAAACTCACAAATATTAAAAGAGAAAAAGCAACCCCCGTGCCTAAAATAGAAATATTGCAGATGTTTAAGTCATGTTATTTACTTATCTAAGACAGTTTAAAGTTTCTAAATTTGATTGTTGAAGTTGTGTGATACACCTAAAGGTATTATTTATACTGAGTATCCAGTAGTTGCCATATAAATTAAATTTATTAGATTGTCTGCAAGTATGTAAAAAATTCAGTTTAAAATAATTCCATGGACGAAAGTCTCAAAACTCAGTAACAGTAAACATTTTCCCGTCCAGTTACTCTGCATTCACTGAAGACAGACCTGCTTGACACTGCTTGTCATTTGCTCAGTAATCAATACATTAACCTTGAATATGTTATTAACAGCCCAGAAAATGCTTTATATTTTTCATGCTGAAGACTGTGTGTGTTTGATTTCTCTCTCTTTACAGATTCATAGAATCATTTAGCTTAGCAAAGACCTTTAAGATCAAGTCCAACGGTAAACCTAGCACTGCCAAGTCCACCACTAAACTATGTCCTGAGCGCCGCATCTACATGTCTTTTAAATACTTCCAGGGGTGGTGACTCAACCACCTCTCTGGGGAGCCTGTTCCAATGTCTGAGCACCCTTTCAGTGAAGAATCATTTTTCCTAATACCCAATCTAAGCCTCCCCTGGCACAACTGGAGGCTGTTTCCTCTCGTCCTACCACTTGTTACTTGGGAGAAGAGACCAACACCCACCTGGCTACAACCTTCTTTCAGGTAGTTGAGGAGAGCAATAAGGTCTCCCCTCAGCCTCCTTTTCTCCAGGCTGAACAACCCCAGTTCCCTCAGCCACTCCTCATAAGACTTGTGCTCTAGACCTTTCATCAGCTTTGTCACCTTTCTCTCGACATGCTCCAGCACCTCAGTGTCTTTCTTGTAGTGAGGGGCCCAAAACTGAACACAGTACTCGAGGTGTGGCCTCACCAGCGCCGAGTACGGGGGGATAATCACTGCCCTAGTCCTGCTGGCTACACTATTTCTGATACAAGCCAGGATGCTGTTGGCCTTCTTGGCCACCTGGGCACACTGCTGGCTCATATTCAGCTGGTTGTCAACCAGCACCCCCAGGTCCTTTTCCGCTGGGCAGCTTTCCAGCCACTCTTCCCCAAGCCTGTAGTGTTGCATGGGGTTGTTGTGACCCAAGTACAGGACACAGCACTTCCTCCTTCCCAGAGGAAAAGAGTCCGTACAGAAGGAAAATACAAACAGATGAATATATGAAGTGCAGCCTCCAGATTTTGCTCTGCTTGACTCTTCTTTCTGGTCAGACAACTGAGCTGAATCTTCTTTTTCTTGTTTTTATTATGTACCTCAATGTCACTGACCAGTGAGGCACAGACAGAAGGACTATGGTTTGATTTGTTGTGATCTTACAGCTACAATGCATTTGCCTACACATAAAGTGTTTGCTGTATGTGCTGGTCTTGTGGACCAACTGCCAGTTGTAGGCACATGCTTTCCTGATAACTATGCATTACCTAAAGGAAATAGTATTTACTTACAAAATGTCTCACATTTTCTAACTACTGGATTTCTCAAAATGCTAGAGGAATCATATATCTTTTTATATTACAGTCTTTTCACTTTTACCTGGGACCAGAAAAAAATGAAGATATAAGCAAAGGAAAGGAATAATTACAATTCCTGAATTCATAATTATTTATAATTATTTAGTATTATGACAAGAGTAAAATATCTTTCACAATTTTCTGAACTTTAGGGGAGGATCAAGATCAATTTTTGGTTGTAATGATTTTTTTCTCATTTTAATCATTCTTGAAGGACTACATGATAGGAACTTGCTCTCATTTCTTTCTCCTCGATTGTCTGTAGAATGAAGATTGATTAGCATAGATCAAGCAATTTTTTTGAAGGGGAATGATTCAGGAAGGTTTAGTATGAGCAAAAAATGTGTGCTTAAAGCAAAATTGTGTAGTACATGCTGATGCATGCTGCTACCATCTGAAGAGGATGAGATGCAATTATTGCTATATCTTCCTATACAATCTTGATAAAAATACGGTATATTGATTGCAATGGATGAAACCTGAAAACAAACGCATGTATAGAAGGGACTTTTCCTGATGTTCTTTTCTCTACAGTTTGTTCATGTGTTAAGAATATGTTTGTTCATTCTCCTGAGATCCTTTTCCTTAACTACTTCCTCAGTTTCCATTAATTTGCTTTAGTCATTTGTAGTAATGCCTGCTACTTCAATACTCATTGAAAAAGAAAATTATATCCAAAATCTAAAATTTTTAAACTGCAGAATTTCTTACAAACATGGGGAAAGGGAAACTCCTTCTATACACTGAAAATTTAAAAATTAAATAATGTAGTCATTCTCCTCATTTATCTCTCCTCTCTTCATTCATGAGTTTACACCAAATAAACAAAATATTCTCCTTTTATTTGGGACATTAAAGAAAACACTAGAAGCACCATAAAATGAATGTCACTGTAAATGCTTTACATTTTCTTGAGGCTCAAGTAAATGAAAATAAGCTAGTTTTCAGAGAAATAAGAAAATAGCACATCCAGCTACATCACTGACAAATCATAGGACAGTTCTGCAGGCAACTCCAAAGCTGTTACACTGTTTCCTTGGGGATGTGCCAAGAAACCAAATGCTAAAAGCTGGAAAGGATTTGCATTG
Organism: Grus americana; assembly: GCF_028858705.1. Classification (NCBI taxonomy): domain Eukaryota; kingdom Metazoa; phylum Chordata; class Aves; order Gruiformes; family Gruidae; genus Grus; species Grus americana. Next base: position 23,891,451 of record NC_072852.1, on the reverse strand, counting down.
CTTAACATATGGCCTTCATTATGGCCAATAAAGGCTTCTGGGTGTCCTCAGATGTTGCCCCTTCTGCAAAAAAGGGAGGAATGGAAGGGAATCATGGCAAAAAGACTGACTTATTTCATTATGACCTAAAGCTATTAAAAAATAACTCTGTAGGTGACCTCTCAAGTCACAATAGCAATGATCTGCAAGGTCTTCACTCAAATATTCTTCATTCACTTTAGACAAAGTAAAACTATTTCTGCTTATATGCAATATTCACTGATTATTGCTGATATTATAAAATATCAAGAAAATATTATATAGTTTACTCCAAGACCAAAGTTAGCAGCCATTTTTTTATCACAGGTAGTTTACTAACCATTTTATTCTAAAGTACTTGTGGTATATCTTGTATGAAAAGGACCTTATCATATAGTTCTACATAAAAGAATCCTTAGAATTGTCTTCCTTAATTCTATAGTTCAATGTTACCCTTCCATTTTAGGTACCAACCATCCCCTTTCAGTTACACACTGAAAAAACAAAGAACTTCTCAAAACAGACTTCTCAAATATGTTCCACTTTTCAGCTTATTCATTATTTTCATATTAAATCTTTAATTAAAGAACTCAGAAAGAAAAATATAATGGGAATGTTTAGAAATGAATGAAAATGAATGAAAAAATGTTTCTGCTGTTGAAATGTCTTTACAAGGACTTAGGTGCGTAGAAGTAAAGGAAAGGCTACTGGTCCCTTTTATTCTCACAATCCTTTCCTTCTCCCACAAACTTATTTACTCTGCCTAGTTCAGCAGATACTCTGCACTGAGTAGTGGGGGAAAGACAGCAAGGTAGATTTACTGCATCATTCCACCTCTGGTCCTCTTTGCCTTTTTTCTTCATTGCTCGTGTTTTCTTAGGGGGAAAAAACCCTCAAAAACAAACATTAAGCCAAATCATCATGAACTGACATTTCTCATTCAGCGTTATTGGAAAGAAATGTAAGTTATTGCCTGACAGTACTTTTGACAATTTTAAAAGTACTTGTAATTTTTTTTTTTTCAACATGCATAAATTCACACTTTGCTGGGTCATGGCTTTCAGTTAACATTCAAACACAATGAACTGAACAACTTCACCTATCTATGTCAATAGGTTTTAAACTAACCTATTATGTTAGCCTTGGACATACAACCTTTGACAGGTGATTATTCAAGATTATCAGTTGTCAACTAAAGCAGTGGTATTTATTTCATTTAAACTTCCTTTGGATGTAAACACTTTCTTCTACAAAGATTTCTGTGTTAAACACGTAGTAGCATTGTGTGATGAAGTATTTAGCTGCAGTATATGACCCTTATGTGAAAGAATACTGAGCAGTTCTCAAACTTCATTTTGACAAGAAAACAAAATGAGAATGAACCATACAATGAAATGTGATTTATCTTCAAACAAACAATACGTATGCACCACAAAGAAAATATTCTTCTATATAATGTTAAAAATGTCCTGAAAAAATACAGCCAAATTACTGGCAGCTGCAGTGCATGAGCACAAGATATAAATCAACTTTTCTACTGTACATCAATTTATATTTGGTAGTAACTGCTAATTCACTATGGATTTTACAGGCACTTTTATGACATATTCACACTGCAACAAAGAAACAGTGCTGTTCTTCTACACAATATCTGAGGAAGAAACAAAAGTGAGTAATTGGTCCCATGGCAGTAGTCTTCAGTAATTTATATTTTAGATAACCCATGTGAATCTATTTTATTTTTTCTGTGGTTGTAATCATCAGTGGAGCAGAGCAAGGAACAGGATAAGGTGATAAAAGGAGAGCTCAATTTAATGCTAAATATTTTGCCTTAAATCTATTACAAAGAATGTCCATTAAATGATAAATATTTTATATACCTTTAAATTGTGAAGAAATTAATTTAAACTTTTTATCATATGAGTCCATAATTTATGCCTTTTTCCTCCATAAGAGCAGAAGTCAATATTCCTATGCTGTTCCAAGATATGCTGCATGTTATCCAAACCATTTTTTTCTGATTTAGATAATGGGAGTCTCAATGAGAAATTACAAAAATTAAACTATTTGCCTACATGCTTTCTTCCTCCAGAGTGACATGTTCTGAAAGATTTTCACGTCTAGTCTCTTCTTTCCTAGTTTATACTTCCCTTTGCTGCAGAGAATATTTCTTATACTTCAGTGTGGAGTTAATTAGATCTGGTCTTACCTTGAAGCAACAAAACTCCTTGCACATCTGCATGCAGATTTCAGTGGCAGACATCAAGGAGATTCAAAGCAGAACTCTCTTAATTTGTCAGCATTCCAGAATCAGACACAACAATATATCAGTATTAACAAATTCTCAAGAATGATGACATTAGACGTAATTGTCAAAACCTGAAAAAGGTTATGTATTCCATGACTGTGTTTGATACATAGTAAAGAAATCAAGAATTCTTGAATACAAAAGGAAGAGGAAAAGCATGGCAGAGAGATGAGAAAAAATTCTGCTGTTGCTCATGAAAATGCAACAGTTGCTAAGTTCACTAAGTAATTATAAATTCACCTTAAAAGCAGAAATTCTTTTCTTACATAAAGGAAGCATTAGAAACACCATAGATTAAAATATCAGGCATAAAATATTATGAACTTCAGAAGGAAATCAGAAAGATTATAAAGTACCTAACTCCCATTGATTTCAATGGTGCCTAGTACTTTTCGGATCTGCTCCCAGATCTTTAGCTGCAACTGAAATATGCTCACTTTGTGGAGCTCTGCTATATCCATGTTTGCATTTTACCATTCTTAGGCACTTTGGGAAGGATGATATGAAGCATAACTTAGAGAAATTGCAAGCCTGATTTGTACTATGTGTGCATGTCCTAACACTTAAGGTACTTATTTAATAGTTCCTGAGGATGCAGTAATAAGGCAATACCCTTTTCCTCCTGGGATCTACTTATTCACTAATGGTCCTGGAAATTATGTACTGTAAAGCTACCCTGTCAGCTTTACATTGCTGGAGGAATTTCCCATACAAAAGCATTTCCCAGAAAAACAGTTAATCTAACTTTCAGACTTCATTCTAATGCGACACTGATGCAAACAACTATGATGATTTAATGATAAAACTGGTTTAAAATCCTTATAGTGTTTATGAACTAGGAATTTGAAAAGATAACTTCAGCTTTTCTAAATCAGTGAAATATAATACTTGTTTCTGAAGTGAAATGGTCTATAGATTTTGGTAAAAATAACATTAAGGATAGGAACATCTCTGTACTTTATAATTATATCAATTTGATCCCTCAAATTTCATATTAAAATGTCTTTAACATTCACTGCTTATTTTATACCGTATTGAGCAAAATGCCATTAACTGTGTAATAAAGAAATGAAAAGATGCTAATAGGGCTGAAATGTTAGTAGAGTAAAAATAAAAGAGAGTTCTATTAGGGATCGCTATTTCCCAAAAAGCAGTATAAAATCATAAATTTACCATTCAGTGGGCAGTTCATACCCAAGGCCTGCATGAAGAGATCTTTCTGTTCTGAATGCTCTCAGCTACCAATTGTCTACTGATGATGAATTGATTAGGTAGGAAGTGAGCAGAAACACTTCAGTAGATGGCTTATGAAAAAAAGGTTTTTTTTCTCTTGAAAATGATAATTAATTATTCTAAGAAACACTTGGCAGCATGACACAACCCATTTACAGAATCATGATCATGCATGTAAACAGTTATGTAACAACAAACTTATACGGCGTAATTAAATAAATAAGATGTTGAACATATGTTTTACAGAAATATACATCGTGGAAATATCTGCTTAATGTTAATGTTTCTTTTTCCTGGATGAGTGCACAGTAAGAAAAATCATATTCAATGAAGTGCCTGTAATGAGGAAACCCTAATATAAAGGCAACACAAAAAAACGTGTGAAAAGACATAAAGCTGGGAGAAGAGTCTGAAGAGCCAAATGACTATTTAGAGGCAGAAGAGATAACAAAGTTTGGTAACAAAGATTGGGAATGATGTCAAAGTTACTTCCAGAACAGCTTCTGCAGCTGCCTAGGAATGACAGTTTCTGTTATCTCTTGCAAAATGAACACACTGCTTTTATTTATTTATTTTTATTACCTATTTTTTACAGTTTTGAATCCTAGTCACCACAGGCTGGGAAAGACCTTGGCTGAGATCCACGAGACCTGCAGTGCAGCCCTGTGCTAGCACAGAAACGGGAAGGAAGGAGGGGAAGAGTGGTGTATCCTCAGAGAGACCTCTGTTATTTTGGGCACGCTACCTTGTGTAACCCCTTTCACCAAACTTTGAGCACAGATCAGGCTCCCTTTTAAAATCTGCACCATTTTCTGGACTCTGTTACTCCTATTAGAATTTTGTTTTAAACTCTAAGATTACCTTAAGTATATGTGTTTTCATCATATGTTTCTCTCCTGGGTGTCGGTGCCCAGGCACTGGCAGCGGGGCTGCGGGGCGGCCTCTGTGAGGAGAGGCCGGGGCTGCCCCGTGCCGGACACAGCTGGTTCCAGCCAGCTCCAACCTACCCCCCGCAGGGCACAGCTCAGCCCTTGGCCATGGTGGAAGTGCCTCTAGGAAAATATATGTAAGCGTATTAAAGAAAGGGCAAAAAATGACAGACAGAGGAGGGGTGGTGGTGGTGGGGGGAAACGTGAGAAACACTGCCTCTGTGAAAGGGCAAATTGCTGCATGGCAGTGAGGAGTGAGGAAAAAAAGATGTGAGAAACAGCCCTGTGACCCCAAGGGTAGCAAAGGACAGGGGAGGAGGTGCTACAGGCGCCAGAGCAGAGACTGCCCCGAAGCCTGAGGTAGAGACCATGGCAGAGCAGGTTGTCTCCCTGCAGCCCATGAAGGAGACAATACCAGAGCATGTGGGATTTCCTGAAGGACTGCAGCCCCTGGGAAAGACCCACACCAGAACAGGGAGAAACTGTGAGGACGAAGGAGCAGCAGAGAGGAGCTGTTATGGACTGACCACAGCCCCCCATTCCCCATCTGTCTGCGCCCCTTGGGGTGGGAGGAGGAAGAAGAGTCAGGAATGAAGCAGTGAAGTTGAGCCTGGGAAAAAAGAGGGTGCAGGGAAGGTGTTTTTGTTTCTCACCATCCAACTCTATTTTATCTGGCAGTTAATCTTAGCCAAATCAAGTCTGTTTTGCCCATGAGGTAACTGGTAAGTGATCTCCCTGTCTTCATCTCAACCCACAAGATTTATCATTTTCTCCCCCTGTCCTGTTGAGGACAGGGAGTGAGACAGTGGCTGGGTGGGCATCTGACAGCCAGCCAATGACAACACACCGCAATTTCCACTTTAATATTTAAACACATGCACATTTGTGTGTGTACACATTTATATGCGATCATTTACGAAGAGTGTATCTACAGATATGCTTAGAACTTTACTATGACTTGCCCTTCACTGTGAAAATGGACCAGTTTTTCTTTTCTAGTCATTTGTTCTGTTATTAATCACTGAGATGGAGGACTTTCTGTTTTGATGGACCCACAGCCATTCAGTTTCTCATGACTCATGAGAATTAAAGTTCTGTGAAAGGCATTGTGACAAACTTTTCTGAACATCTAAGTGTCAAATCTTATTCACACACTTATGGACAGTTTCAGAGAACTTTAAATCTGTGAGACACGACTGGAATGCACTATGGCCATGTTTACATTGCTTTTTTATTAGAACAACATCCATGCATGTATCAATTTAGTTGTTGTTATGACATCCACCTGTTTGGTTAGTATGGGAGTAAGACTTTTTGATCCGTAATTTTTCTTATCTGCCTTGGGACAAATTGGTGTTGTGTTGCTCCTTGATGTTCCTTAGTATCAAGATTACTTTTAGCTACCTGTTTCAAGCTTCTGCTAATCATTTATAAGTTTCACTATTATGCCTTCATAGAACATGTTCATGAATACCATCTAGTCTGGCTTTTTTTTTCCCACTCTTTTATTGATGTGTTTTAAAACCTATACCTTTGATACTTTAAGATTTCTTAGAACTGCTTCCAAAGGACGGGTCTGGCATGAGACATCTCTTAAGGCTTCTCTGTAGTGAACACTGATGGGAATAGTGAATGTAGCTTTTCTGGTTGGGCCTTATCTTTTTTGAAAACTCGTATGTATTCGGCAGTCATCTATAAGCTCAGTGGACTTTCTGGCAGACTTCCTATTTCTGACAGGTTCAAAAATATTTTCACTAGTATTTATTTTGCTAGTTGTCTTTCAGACTATTTTTGAACTTTTTTTTATGATCTTACATTGAACTTCCCAAATTGCATGTTTCATTTTTGTTTCCTTAATTTAAACATTATTTTGCCACTTTTGGAAACAGTTTCTTTAACATCTAATAGCCGTCTTTATTCTACTAAATAATGATGCCAGATTTCTGTGCTTTTTTGAGATGCTTGATACTTTTCATTTTTCATAGATGATGTGCATTTACCAATAGACTGCTTAAAAACAGGTATCATGTTTACATTTTATCATTTTGTCTATTTCTTTTTGTTTTGGTTTTGTAGTTTATGTAGCATTCCTTAAGTTGAACGTTACCATCATGTATTTGTAATGATTGTGCACAATTTAAGAAATGAAAAAGAACTAGCAAAGCCAGAGTAGCAAAAGATACTGAAAATTTACTTTTCAATTTTGGTGTTGTTTTGTGGTTGTTGAGTTTGGGGTTTTTTTGGTGGATTTTGGTTTTGTTTTGTTTTTTTCCAAAAAGCAAAACTTCTCTCAACCAAAGGAAGAAAAATACAATTCTGGGCATTTTTTGTTGCCTTTTGACCAGTTAGAGTAAAAAAAGCAATTAAAACAGCCGCTCAATTGAAAACGTGAGACACTAGCCATCCCTAAAATCTAATCATACATGTTTAGAAACATTAATCCCTGGATACCTACAGGGTAAATAACTTTCAAAGTAAAAATGCACTTTAGGATAAATTATTAATTCCATGAAAAGGAAACATTTAACCTTACTATAAAAATCATTGAAGTGTAATATTTCTTAATAAAATTTGTAGTAGGACTATTTTTTAAAAGATTTCTATGTTCTGTTAAATACAGATAGGTTCTTGGGATTGGTCCTAACTGTGCTGTGTTGACATTTACCTCCTTAAAATATGCTATACCTCTTTCTTACGTAAGAAAAAAGTAGTAAAGATCAAAACATTGAAGAAAACAAGCTGCACAGGTTCAATGGTCTGGAGACCATCATTTTCTTACTGTACTAAGCAATGCTATAGCATTTACTTACTGTAGACCTGTTTTACATTTCAAAAGCCATACAAATCTTTCAGGTATGATCTGTGTGTTTTCAGATGTCCTATGGTTTATTTTGACCTTTGAGTTTGATCAAATGTGCATTAAATATGCATCTTACAAATATTGAGTTGCTTTTTTTGTTAATCTTGAAGGTCTGGAACACCATGAACTTTGAATATCTTCAAAGCCAAATTCTGTGCACTTACCAGTAAATCCCATATTTAGTAAAAATATTGCAGAAATGGCTCATTCAAATTGCTAATAACCAAGGATTTTGTGCAATATTTTCTTGCACATTTCTTCCCTGGGCATTATTTTGTATTATGCCAACAAGAGTAAACATTCCCCTAAAAATATTAAATGTAAGAGAAAAATTAATTCCCACAATATGAAGACACATAAAAAGAGACGTGTAGCAATGCTGAAGAAGAGAATATATCTATTGCATATTCACAACTGTCTACTGCTGCCTCCTTTAAAATAATACAGTATCTTTTTTTTTTCAAATTTGCTTTGACAAACTGCTAAAGAATGACATAAAATTTTCTAATTACTAAAAGCATATCTCTAGCAACAATTACTCATTTTGTATGTACAAAACAATTATTTGGTGATCAGTTTAGCAGAGTAAAAGGACATGTGCTTTAAGTGGTTCATTTAAAGGGTGAAAAAGATGAGAGTTTTAACTCTCCAGAGATGCTCAGATGGGCTGAAACATTGTGATGGATTGACCCTGGCTGGAGGCTAGGTGCCCACCAAAGCCACTCATCACCCCACTCCTCAGCTGGACAGGGGAGAGAAAATACAATGAAAGGCTCGTGGGTTAGAATTAAAAAATTGTGGGCCAGTAGCAGTTGTTAAAATGCCATCATTTCATCACATCTAGCATTTACCCACTCTTCCCACAGAAAATTATCTTTCTTTCTCCAAGATTAGAGAAATAGCATAACAGAAAACACAATAAATGCCAATTCTTTTAAAAAGCTGTGTATGTGTATTCTAATTGCATTATAACACATCAAAATAAGGACTAGTTTCAAGATAGGGTATCATCCATTTCAAATATCTGATTCTTCTTCTATTTTATGATACTCTGGATGGCTGATTTTTCCCTACAAATATGTATCCATTTGTGTATCCGAGATAAAAGGTGGCAGCAATAGTCAATACATGGAAATTACAGGCAAGTTTCCAGTTAGGCTGAGCTATATACTAAGAAGTAGGGAAGTGCTCATCATTTTGTTCTTTGTGTGAAAATCTATACTAGTTGTGTAACTCAGGACTTTGAAATTACTAGAGAATAGGATTGTTAAGAAGAACTACATGAAATGTCAAGTATCTTTTCCAGCAGTCTTTCTCAGAGAGGTGTTCTAATGTGAAGTGAATCACCATAACTTACAGTGAGCCTGTGACATGCTGAACAAATCATAAATATTGAAGGATGCACTTCATTTACACAGTCCCATATTTAAGGAGATATCTAAACTGCAAGAATATTCATCTGAATAATGAAGTAGTCTAATTCTGTTGTTTGTGTAAGAGCATGTGCCTTTAATTTGATTTCAGGATTTTGTTACGCAGGATCTTTGAATTCTGAGAAATAGCTAGTAGCTGATGTGACAGTCAGTCATCATACTGCATAAGAAAGGTGAAAAAGGGAGAATTTTTCAGAAGTCCTGAAGAGTAAAATCTTCAGATGGCCTGAGTTATGAATCTAATTTACATTTTTAAAAATACTTGACAAAACTATGGGCTCAGATATGTAATTATGCCACTGTAAACTGGCAAATAATCATGTGTTATTTGAGCCTGGAAAATCTCTTCCTTTGTGGCTTTCATCAGCACATTCACTTTGGGTCTCCAGTGGGCTGAGATTTTCACTAACAGAAGAAATGGGATTTCTGAGCCCTAAGTCTCGTTGCAAGTCTCTCCTCACTGGTTATGTTATATTTGAAAATAGGATCCAGGCTCCTAAGTTTGTTAGTATCTATTGAAAATGTTGCTCATTGTTGAGGTTTTGGTTTTTTGGAGGGTTCGGGTTTTTTAGGGTGGGTTTTTTTCTGACTGTGTGCTATACTTTTCCTTCATATACTCTCTATCCTGACTTGTTTTCATTGAAATAAAATGAGATCCAAAAGATGATGTTGTTATTCTTACATTTGCTCTTGCTTACTTTATTCTTTTCCCTTATTCTCAAATATACAACTTAGAATATTTTCTTTTGTGTGCACATGTATGAGCACACACAAACCACAGTACTAGTTTACAAATGGATTAAAATACCTGCCAGCCAGACACAATCATTTAAAAAAGCCATTTGAGGTACTTTTTCTTCTTGTTTTCCACAGCATTAGCTTGACAGCAATGATTTAAAGCTACAAATTAACATTTAGTGTAATAATCAATAGCAATTGTTTTATTTCTTCTTCCTTTTAAAAACTTTTTTCATTATAATTTTACAACTCATCTTTCCTGGCTTTCTGTTCCCCAAAAGAGCTTCCAGCTGCTATGCCTAGCCAGCAAGTCATGTTATTGAATGACTATGGAGTGCATCAGCACAAAATATAAATTCAAGATCAGGTAAGAAAGCTCCAATTTTCTATCCACCCCAGTTTTCATCCCTTTCAGAATGCACACTTAGCAAATCCCTGTTTATAGCCCAGGGTTTTGTTCAGTTTTTCCATTATTACTCAAAGTATGATGATCTGTTCTCTCTACCAAATGATAGATTACTCTTCAAGGACATAGTACATACAAATTTGTGTTGCAGACCAAACAGAAGTAAATCAATTAAGAAAGAAAACAGGGGGAAAATCGGTATGGAATTCTAACAGTTATAATAGTTTCCCCTAATTGAGCATGTTGCGCATTCAGAGTCCTCGTGGCCACATTTACATAGACTTCTAAACCTCTTACTCCAGCTCTTTGTACTTCAGAATTACTTACTGAGCAGAACTACTTTTCCTTTTTCTAATTCCCCAAGAAAAAGACTCACTGTGCCAGAGACTATTTTATTGCTTTCACAAGAAATCTGCTGCCATGCTAGTTTGAAGATGGTGCTCTTTCAGGGAAAAAAAACCCCAAACAACGCAACAAAACCCCTAAGTCAATTCAGAGTAAATGATATGGCTGAAGAGATTGTCTTATAAGGCCTAGCAGGCACAAGAATCATTTAGATTACATACGGGTGGAATTACATAACGACCTTCAGTAAATTTTCAGTTTTTTCTTCTAAGCCACTAAGCTTTTTCTTCCAAATGTTGTGATTGGTTAAGAAGTCTTCCATTCTCCCACTCACCTAAACATTTCTCATTCTGGCAATGGATGGAGTGAGCACTTAAGGGGCATGTAATTATGTCTGCAGGGAAGAGGACGTGAATATTGGGCTTGATTTACTGTGGTTGCTCATTTAATTTAGAATAAAACAGGACTTATACAGCAAAGCATTAGGCAGAACTGACATCTACATTGAAGATTTTTCTTTTTTGTGTCTTTCGGTAGCCTAATCTGTGGAAGAAGTGTCAAATAGAAAAAATGAATTGAATGTTTGTTAAAAACTTAGAAAAAAATCTAGAAAATTGTTTAGTGTCTCTCTAATTATACAGCAACCAAATCTGAAGTCATTTTTCTGCTTAAGAAATTCCTTTAAAAATATAATTTTATTTTGTTTTTAAAATTTACTTTTTGAATACTTATTCACTACTTTCTCAATTTGGGGCCTGATTGTGGGAGTGTCATGACCTAGACTGGAATAATCCAGCCAGGTGAATTCTAATACCCTGCCCTGTGGCTTTCTGCAGAGAGGCACATTAATGAGGTTGGAGCACACTGTGCTGGCTCCCTGAAATAATTGGCAGTCAGCGCTCATAGCATGGGTTGATCACAAAGTAACAAGAATTTATTTAGAGTTTCAAGCTATATAGACACTACTGCCCTCCCACTATTTTCAAGGAGAAACTTTTTAGAGCATATGTCTTAAACCAGAGGATCTCTTTGTACTACAGTTGGAGTAGCATCCCTTAAATCTCTTCAAAATCACATGGGTTTTTGTTTCAGAGAGTGATTGTGCAGGACCATTCAGAGTCGACCTTCTGTGGTAGGCCAGGCTGATCAGTGTACTTCTAACATACTATTGCTACCAGGACATTCGAGTGTCCTGGAGACTACGGAATGGGTGTAAATTGTCTGGGAGCCAGTCCATGTTCCCATTCCTGTGAAGATTACTCTTTAAGACCAGTGTGGAGCAGGCACAGTAATCCCTGTTCCTCATCTATTTGTTATCATTCCCTGACTTCCATGTATGACTCACTCCCTCAATCTCCTTTTTCTCCTGGACAAATTGAATCACTTTCTTCTTCAATGTATTTGTTATTAACATCACTCACCATCATGGCTAACACCTAGAATGGGTAAAGCCATTTCATCTGATGTTTTCTGTACTAACATTTCCTGACAATCTTTTGTTTCTTTCTGTTTTCAACCAGATCTATTTTGTATTAATCCAAGAACAAGGTATCTTGGGAGTGGAGAGGGGATTGCTTTTAAACCATGTATGAAAATGTTGTCACTTTGTTCATTTCAAACCGTAAAGCTGCTAAATATGTTTTCAGGAAAGTTTCTCAGGAGGATCTGGATGGAGGAGGCTGGATTTATATGGATGGCAGTGGGTCTGTGAGTATGGCAGGCACCATTCCTCATAGTCTGTTTACCGGCTCTTCCTATGTGTCTGAAATGATTTTCCTCTGCATTTTCACACTATTCAAGAGTGTGTGTATATGTGTGTGCTGGGGATTGAGGTGAGTGCAGCATACACATGTGTTCTTCTAAACCAAAAATACAGCTGGTAAGTCTAAATACAGGCAAATCGGCCTCTACACTGCCTTTTTCAAGATGTTATGTTTCACTTTGTCTCTATTATATTAATCCCTTTCTTCCCATAAGTGTTATATTTATTATCTGTCCCTGAGAGTAACTCAGGCACATTTCTCAGTCACTCAGAAATTCAAAAATATTATTGATCTCATCTAAAAACTCTCCTGAGGCACTTGCATGAAACAATCTTCTAAAGGAGGAGATAAATAATGTACTACATAGTAGATGGCGGATGCTTTGTTGTCTTGAATCCACACATGCATTTTAGGAGGGGTGTGAATACCTTTCAAACCAGATGATCTTCTGGAGGAATTATTGGACAACAAATTCTCAAGCAGAGCTGTCAAAAATTCATTAGCTTTGGTCTGCAGCATCCATGCAAAGGTTATATTCAGTTTCCATTCCTGTAACATTTGCACCCAGCCTTGTTTTGTTCATTAGAAGTCCACAATTTGATCAAATTCAGCCAAACTGCAGGTTAACGTGGTTTGTCTTTGTATCTGGCTACTCTCTGCATCTCCTGTATTACAAAATGAATATATAAAGCAGTGCTTGTTGTTAAAAATTAATATAAGCTAAATTCAAATGTTTTGCTTTTAAATGGCATTAATATTATTCCTTCTGCATCCTTTCCAGTTAATTTATGCTGAAATTTCATTTTTTTCTACAAAAAACAGAGCCATACTAAAATATTGTAGAGGTTCCACTGTAAACAACTATGTCTTGCCATGGTTTTCCAGAGGCACAGACTCCACTGTGAGAACATCTCAGGCACTGTCAGTATTCTGCCTTTTCCACAGCATGGTCGCCATTAGGAGCTAAAAGTTTCAACATAAGGGTTGTCAACCGGACAAGACTGTATATGACAGCCTAATATCTGTCTTTTGTAACCTTGTAACAAATAGCTTATTACAACAAATTAAGCTTTCTAAGGCTTCATGTAAATTATTGTACTCCAGTAGTAACTAGTCCATTTTGTATGCCTTATCCTTTAAAACAGAATTATTATTTTTATATCTTTTGTATCTGGCAGGCAAATCTCTGGCACAATAATATTGTTGTTTCTTTTATTTATTTCACAGGGAATTTTAAAGGGGTTTTTACCATAATTAACAGATAATAATAAAAAAAATACTATGCATAGCAAATATATATATCAAGGAGTAACAATAACAATAATGTGTTACAAAAATCACCTCATTCTAACTGCAGATGACTCTAACCCAAATAAACCATGTTATTACAGGTTCAATGACTCATGTTAATGGACATGATGTCTGTTAAACTGTTCTGGAGAATGATGGATACTCTTTATTTCAGATTTTTGATGGAGACACCTGATGAGATAATTATATTGTACTCATGTCAGTGGAAACTAAGTATGGGTTTCATGTCACCCAAATTCAGACTTAAAAAGTTAGATCTCAAAGTATGAGTTAATTGCCCTACATTCCCTTTCTGAATGAGAATGGATGGAAATAGTTATAAGTCCTCTTGCCTGTGTTAGGGTCCTCTTTAGGAGGTGATAGATTACCTATAAGAAATGCATATTTCTTTTCAGTGCATATAAACATAAATTATTTTAGAAATAAATATCTAATTTTAAACCTCTTTGGTTAAAGCAGATAGCTGCTATGCTAAGAGTGCTTTTCACAACAAAAAAGTGTCTAAATTCTGTGCTAAGGGCCTTACAAAATATGCGTAATGTGTCTGCTGAATGTGGCTTTACACAATGGATTAAAGCATAGTTTAAAACATGGATATCCTTCTGATATTTTAATGACTGTTGTTAAAAGACCTTTTTCTACATCATAGCACTTGAGATGATTTATTTAGATCAGACAAATTATTCCTTGTAAGTTCAATTCACTTTTATAAATTGGGAATGCTTGCACATTTTGAGTAAAGTTAAATTAGTAAAGTAAAATTAGAGCTGAAAAAATAATTCATAACTGTTAATTTAGTTGACACATTTTGCCTTTTCTTCTGTTTGAAGATTATCCCCACACAGATGATAATATAAAGCACATATCCTCTGTGAATAACTATTGAAGTACAGATAAGCCCAAGAGCAGTTTTTCAAAACCTTTCATATTTATAATTCATGATATGTTGGTTAATTTTGATTGCACCTTTGGGTTACCTGCCACTGTTCCTGTCATTTTCTTTAGGACATGCATTGCAAAAGCACTACTTTTGATATTACTAAATTATAACTCAAATGCTACAGGATCAAAATCAGTAATGTACTTTGTCTGCTTTTGCTACTCCAGTTTAAACTGAGTGGTGACAGTCATTTTAATGTGACAGTAGACAGGGCAACATGGAAAAACATTTTTAAATTCCGTTTCAGATTATTATAAAGTAGTTGTGACTAGCTATCTGCTTTATATGATATTGTTTTAATTCACTTTAACTCACTCTTTTCACATCATACCAATAATAAGTTTCTTAAAAAAAAGTTCCTATTGAAGTGACCATGAAAGCATTAGACTGTTTTATAGAATTAAGGTGTTGAGAATTGTCAAAACTGACAATTTTTTCTCTATGAGTTACTGATTTTTCCGTACAGTTGCAATCACACCTTCCTAGACAGAGTCTTTTCTGTAATGTCACGACCAAACTCTGCTACTGTTCTTTTTTGTTGTAATTTAATAAACATTTTAAGTATTTTAAATCTTACTGCTCCTAGCCTCAGATTAACACCAACAGAGAGATTTGGTTTACTTTATGGTAAACCACATCAGGATGACTGATCCAAAAGAATAACAGCTATTATATTTTTGCTGGGATAGTTTTCAACTGGGTCTGTTCTCTGAACTGGATAGCCACTGAAATGCTTGTTGCAGTACAGAGAAGCAGAAAAAGCAGAGGTGGGAGCAAATTACTGTCAGTGAAAGGTGAGACAGACTGTTTCTCTTAGTAACAGCATCGCTTTATACCAGCGTCATTTTATACTTAAATTGTTCACTGGACCTGTGGAATGTCAGTATTGTTATTGAGGAGCTGTTGTCTAGTGGCAGGCTCATATGACCTTAAAAGTAAAAATTAAGCAGTAGATTTGGTTTGATATTTAGGATGGGATACAGCATCAGGATTCATGTCAATCAGCTTTTGATGTCTACCATGTATGGAGTGAGATTCTCCTGAGCTGACGATACTAAAATTTAGATGTCTACATGTAAATATCCACAGATATGCTGGGTGACTGAGCTCACACTGACAGCAATGCAGATGAATGGCTCAGGTTTTTCGCCTAATTGTAGACATCTGAAATGCTACTTAAAATGTCCTAAAGCACTCTGCTGCCATTTCTGAAAGGCACATGCATTTTGTGTCCATAGCCTCCAGGCCTGGCAGGATGTCTCAGATACTGTAGGGAGTTTAGAGGTTTTATTTGTGTAACAGATGCAAGTTATTGTAGTGTTAATGTCAACCTCATCCATGATTTCTGTATCTAGTCAAGACTGTTTCCATTTCTAGTAAATGGATTTCACTTACAGTATGATTTATCTCTTGTAAAGCTAAATCTAATATGCATCTAATGAGCTATGCTCTCCACTGATTGCAAAGGAATTCTAGACAACTAGCTCAGAGGTCAGGTTGGGTGAGACAAATGTGACATGATATGTCCTTTCAGATAGATTGTCCTTGACCTAAATTATAAGACTTAGAATATGGACAATAGTACAATAACACATTCTTTCTAGGATGTTGTAGCATTATTTTTTATATTTCAGAAAGTTGTCTCCAAAAGCTCTGAAACCAGGTCATTCATACAGGAACAGGTGACTAGCTTCAGGCACACAAATTTAAACATGTTGGGCTTGACGTGAGAAATAAAAGCCTTAGAATCAATCTCTAAATTATCTGAGTATGCAGCCACTGAAAATTAGAGCAGAATAAGTCACCCCATAATTATTAATCAGTTTGGCCTCCTCTATATGAGAATGAAAAGCTTAGTGACTTCTGGCTGGGATGACGACTGTCTCTTTTGAAGCTTATGTTTGTGAAATAATAATACCCTCACTTCCTGCTCCTCTTGACCTAGAAGCAAGAGATCAGCCTTTGGACCACCTAACAGTGTAGACACAAAGGCTGTCCCACATATCTGCAGCTGTAGTAACTTACCTATCCAAAGGATTTCATAAGTGGAAAGAAAGACATAAAAGCAGTTTGTGGTGTCTCTGTGACTACCAGTATTCCTTGGGGTCACATTCAGTGTCTAATGAGGTATTTAGTTACCAATGGCCCCAGCGAAATTCTAGTCTATAAAACATATTGTATTGGGTTTGCATGGCAAGGCTTTGTTAGTGGGGGACACTACAGGGGTGGCTTCTGTGAGAAGCTGCTAGAAGCTTCCCCTATGTCTGACAGAGCCAATGCCAGCCGGCTCCAAGACAGACCCGCCGCTGGCCAAGGCCAAGCCCATCAGTGACAGTGGTAGCGCCTCTGGGATAACATAGTTAAGAAGGGGAAAGAAAACTGGCACAAAGTTGAAAGCAATTGCAGCCAGAGAGAGAAGAGTGAGAATATGTGAAACTCTGCAGACACCAAGGTCAGTGCAGAAGGAGGGGGAGGAGGTGCCCCAGGCCCTGGAGCAAAGATTCCCCTGCAGCCCATGGAGAAGACCATGGTGAGGCAGGCTGTCCCCCTGCAGCCCATGGAGGTCAACAGTGAGCAGATATCCACCTGTAGCCTGTGGAGGACCCCATGCTGGAGCAGGTGGGGACATCTGAAGGAGGCTGTGACCCTGTGGCAAGCCTGTGCTGGAGCAGGCTCCTGGCAGGACCTGTGGCCCCCTGGAGAGAGGAGCCCACGCCAGAGCAGGTTTGCTGGCAGGACTTGTGACCCCGTGGGGGACCCACTCTGGAGCAGTCTGCTCCTGAAGGTCTGCACCCCATGGATGGGACCCATGCTGGAGCAGTTCATGAAGAACTGCAGCCTGTGGGAAGGACTCATGCTGGAGAAGTTCATGGAGAACTGTCTCCTGTGGGAGAGACCCCATGCTGGAGCAGGGGAAGAGTGTGAGGAGTCCTCCCCCTGAGGAGGAAGAAGCGGCAGAGACAACGTGTGATGAACTGACCACAACCTCCATTCCCCGTCTGCCTACGCCACTGCGGGGCAAGAGGGAGAGAAATTGGGACTGAAGTTGGGCCCGAGAAGAAGGGAGGAGTGGAGGGAAGGTGTTTTAAGATTTGATTTTGTTTCTCATCCTATTCTGGTTTTGATTGGTTATGAATTAAACTAATTTTCCCGAGTAGAGTCTGTTTTGCTTATGACAGTAATTACTGAGTGATCTCTCCCTGTCCTTATCTCAGCCCACAAGCCTTTTGTTATATTTTCTCTCTCCTGTCCAGCTGAGAAAGGGAGTAACAGAGCGGCTTGGTGGGCACTTGACGCCCATCCAGGGTCAACCCACCACACATATATCAACAAGAATAACAAGCTATAAATTATAATTATTTTTCCACTTCTGTTTGATTTTATTTTAGAGCAATTTTAAATTGATGTCTGATGGTATTTCGAGCCAATTACTGACTAATACAATGTTTTAACTGCAATATTTTTGAAGCAGCTGAAAGGAACCCAAGCATAATAGTTTAAGTCATTGTTTTGTTTAAAATAACCCTGGCATCATGAGATTTGGTCTCAAAATACTACTGTTCAAATTACTGAAGAATTAGAAGGGGTGAGTATCTAGTGTGAAACCAGACATTTTATGCAGGCTGGTAGTGGATAGAGTTTAGCTGGTTACACATTAGAATGCCAATTAATATTTTGTCAGTTTCCTTAAATGTCAGAAAGCAAGGCAAGACTTAGGCAGTGTACTTGAAACACCTAATCTTTGGATAGGTGAAATTGAGTTTAATTCAGAATATCTGATGGGAATTATTTCTGACTATAAAATATAAAACTGATAAAAGGTATAAATGGAAATAGTTACTTTTGTCTGATCTGTCAAGCAGTATTCTTCTAATACACACAATTCTTTGTTCCATAATGTAATTATTGAAGTAGAAAGGACTATAAAAATATGTGATATACATGACAGTTGTCTTCAAAATGCTTGAAATGTTATGGGGACTCCAACCATTAAATGATGCCATAAAAACAAAGTAAAAATATTCGATAAAACACCTACGATACAGTCTTAACTTAATCATGTGAATAACAGACTGCTTCACTGGTGCACTCAAGACACAGTTTGAAATAAAACTTGAGTTCTTCCTTTGCAAAAGTATATATTACACCTCTAACAATCTGTATGATCACTTACTACCAAATCCCATTTTTAACATTCTAGTAAATACTATTTCAAGGAATGTTATCATCATTCTCTTACTCTTTAATTTCCTTGTTTGTAAAATATATTGGAAAATCCAAAATAATACTTATTATAGAGGAAAACTTACATATCAGAGCAAATAGTTCACACAAACTTTTCCAAAGTTTATCTTGAAATATTTTTTTTTACTTTTTCATCTGATAAATAATTCCCTAAATGTTTTATAATTTCTTTCAACAAATGTTATTATTTTATAACTGCTGATACATGCTGCAATTTAATATAAGATAATGGTGGAAACATTACAATTAATTTAATCCTGCAGGGAATACTGGTATTTTGACACTTTTCCTCAACTCCTGTCTTGACAGGAAATAATAGAAAATAATGGAATATGAAAAACATTCCTGGAACTGAAGAGCTAAAGGAAGAACAAAAGAAAACACGGATTAAGAAATAATAAAGCACTTACTTAATTTTGAATCAGTTAAACAGTAAGAGGCGTATCTTCGTAGGATCAGAGTCTCCTCTGCAAACTATAGTTCAATACAACTTGCTCTCACTGTTCCTTGAGATCATTATGGCTGCACTATCTGTGCTGAATATAACATCTCAGCCTGAGAAAGACAGGTTTGCACAATCAGAGATGTAGGTTCTTCTTGGGCTGTAGTGTCTATACGCTGTGATAACACTGTTATGCAGGAGTTAAGCTCAAACTCAGGAATGGATTAGTACAAGTAATGTGAGTGTCTCTGGATCAAAATGAAATGTTTTGCTTATGGTTTTCCAATAATGAAGTTAGTTTACAGAAACCATATCTTTAGTTGAAATTACTATTTTGATTTTAATTGGAAATTACTGATCAGTGTCAACTGCAGAGTTAGTTAACAAGATGATTATTATGCTATTGACATTAATTATGTTTAAGATCCAGCCTTTACACACCTAATCACACTGAACAGGTGGATGAAGGGAGAGCAGTGGATGTTGTATACCTTGACTTCAGCAAGGCTTTTGACACCATCTCTCATAACATCCTCGTTAGCAAGCTTAGGAAGTGTGGGTTGGATGAGTGGACAGTGAGATGGGTTGGGAACTGGCTGAATGCCAGACCCCAGAGGGTTGTGATAAGTGGCACAGAGTCTAGTTGGAGGCCTGTATCTAGTGGTGTGCCCCACAGGTCAGTGCTTGGTCCGGTCTTATTCAACAGATTCATCAAGGACCTGGATGAGGGGACAGAGTGTACCATCAGCAAATTTGCTGGTGATACTAAGCTGGGAGGAGTGGCCGACACACCAGAAGGCTGCACTGCCATTCAGCAAGACCTGGACAGGCTAGAGAACTGGGCAAAGAGGAATCATATGAAATTCAATAAGGGCAAGTGTAGGGTCCTGCACCTGGGGAAGAACAACCCCAAGCACCAGTACAGGTTAGGGGTTGACCTGCTTGGAAGCAGCATTGTGGAGAAGGGGCCTGGGAGTCCTGGGGAACAACAAGCTCTCCATGAGCCAGCAATGTGCCCTCATGGCCAAGAAGGCCCATGGTATCCTGGGGTGCATTAAGAAGAATGTGGCCAGCAGGTCGAGGGAGGTTATCCTCCCCCTCTACTCGGCCCTGGTGAGGCCACATCTGGAGTTCTGTGTCCAGTTCTGGGCTCCCCAGTTCAAGAAAGACAGGGAACTACTGGAGAGAGTCCAGGGGAGGGCTATGAGGATGATGAGGGGACTGGAGCATCTCTCGTATGAGGAAAGGCTGAGAGAGCTGGGTCTGTTCAGCCTGGAGAAGACTGAGACATGATCTCAGCAATGCTGATAAATATCTAAAGGGTGGATGTCAAGAGGAAGGGGGCAGACTCTTCTCTGTGGTGCCCAGTGAGAGGACAAGGGGCAATGGGCACAAACTGGAACACAGAAAGTTCCATCTGAATATGATGAAAAACGTCTTCACTGTGACAGTGACTGAGCACTGGAACAGGCTGCCCAGAGAGGTTGTGGAGTCTCCTTCTCTGGAGATACTCAAAACCTACCTGGATGCAATCCTGTGCAACCTGCTGTAGGTGATCCTGCTTTTTCAGGGGGGTTGGACTAGATCTCTAGAGGTCCCTTCCAACCCTTATCAATCTGTGAATCTGTGAATCTGTGAACAGCATCCTTTTTCCATAAGCACTTTCATGAGTGTTTTACATAAGAGTCCTACTCACTGTGAGAAAGGTGCAAGAGTCTGGAAGTCAGAATCTAAATTACTATGATAAATTCCATGATATAATACTGAGTGAATGTGTCCATTTCTATTTCCATGTGCTGTTTTAATCCTCTGATGTCTTCAGTGTATGTTTTTTATTGACTTAGACAAGATTCATTTCAAGAGACAGTCTTGTTCATTATCTTGGCTCTTAATGGTTGAATTTACCTAATCAGATACCGATGTCTTCATCTAAGCTCGTACTTAAGACATCATTTACAGTCAAAGTGGATCAGGTGTTTCTTAGTCATACCCTAGGAGAAGCTATTTTTCTCCATCTCCTATATAGTCTGGAGTGATAGTTCTACTAATCAGAAGCTTAGAAGCAAAAATTCTAAGATAAATACCGTTCTATATGTGCATGTGTGTTGGTGCTTATATTTTAAATTTATCTCTCTTATGATAAGTTAAAAAAAAACAACCAACCAACCAAAGAGTGACAGATCTTTAAAGATCTGCAAAGCTGTTGCAGTTTTGTCCTCACATACCAACCACTGGCTGATATGAACCATTTTGTCCTTTAAAGAGAAAGATTTGATTCTCTTACTGACTGTCAATATGAACCATTTGGAACTATGTTGCAATGTGGTGGCTACAACAAGGGAAAATAGAAAAGACAAAACCAAATCACTTCAGTAGCCATTACACTGGGGATTTGGGAATACCTCTTTTCTGCAATACATTACATGCTGAGAGTGTGACTTCTTCCACAGCTGTTTAGTCTATCACAATTTATCTACTCCCAGATGTAAAGGGCAGAAAAAGAAAGATCACAAAGGACCACCATTAAGCTGCTGCTTGGCAAATTTACTAGATTTGCATGTCTTATTATTTGATGTGCACAAGATCATGTAGGATTCCACAGATGATTTTAATGTTTTGAACTCTTCGTGGTTTATCTCTATGGCTGTTTAAAAAAATTCAACAATTCAGAACTCTGGACATTGTATCACGTCATGGAATCATAGAATTGGTTGGAAGGGACCTTTAAAGACCATCTAGTTCCAACTCCCCTCCCACGGGCAGGGACACCCTCCACTAGACCACGTTGCCCAAAGCCCCATCCAACCTGGCCTTGAACACTTCCAGGGATGGGGCATCCACAGCCTCTCTGGGCAATCTGTTCCAGTGCCTCACCACCCTCACAGTGAAGAATTTCTTCCTACTATCTAATGTAAATTTATCCTCCTTCAGTTTAAGGCCATTACCCCTCATCCTATCACTACATGCCCTTGTAGAAGGTTTCTCTGTCTTTCTTGTATGTTATTTTGAAAGTTATTGGTTAGCTGTGACTGATCACCTGGAATCACACTGTATCATTTGTTTCTGGTGCTTATGCTATACACTATGATTCATGATCGCTTCTGTGTGTGTTTTACTATATAATTTCTCATGTACATGGCATTTAAAGTTGCCTTCCTACTAAACATGTTTACTGGAGAACTTTGATTCTTCAAGTATTCACTTAAATTGAATAATATGGGGAGGTAAGTGTGGCCAAAAAGATTTAGTTATAAAACAGAACAAAAAGTCATAGAGTCTATTTCTGTTATCGTTCTTTTCACTTTGAAGCTACTGTGTACAGAATGAACAAAAGGTATTTATAGTTTTATTTCATCAAGCCTTTAAACAAAGTGTAGATATCTTTCCTTTCCAAAGCTGTTATATCCACCGCTTCTCCATGACATTATTGAAATATACTTGCTGTTCTGATAGAAACAGACACAAACAGTGACCTTGTGCCAAAATACAAGATATAATAAAAAACTTGTCCTTATCTCTTCAGTCACCAGATTCAGCTCATAAGCAAAATGGTAATTTTTTCCAACACTGTCTACAGCATTCTTTGTAGCCAAACACTGATTACATGTTTTAGAGTAGATGCAAGTATTTCCATGGATTCTACTGATAATGCAATAATGTGTGTTCAATGCTTATCACCTCTCCGCTATCAAATAGGCTTGTTCATCTGGTGATGACATGAACTGCCTGACTGATTGTCTTCAACGCAGTACAAACATGATTTTAAAGAAAATTTTGCTATGCAGGTGGCCTTTGGATTATGTATGGAAATCACTGGGTTGTTTTGATTTAATGGAGGAAAGAAAAGTCTGCTAATTGTGGCATAGTTTACATCAAGACCAGTTAATTATTTTTATATTTTCATCATTTCCTTCCATCTTTACATATGTCTTTATTTTAAAATGAAACCTGCAAAAGCTATTGATTTTTTAAGTTTTTCAGCACCATAGTTTAGTAATTTTTAATCTGTTAATATTGCAGATATTGCAGAATGTAGATAATTGGTAGTTGTTATATGTGGTTATTACTGTTAATTCCAAGCAATTATTTCAATTGCTGAACCAGTTTACTGTGTTGTGTGCTCTACATAAAAGTTAACACTTTTCAAACACAATGGTTGCTTCGTTAATTTTATTTACAGCTCTTCGCCAATTTTCTCAGGTTGCCTCAGTGAGTGCCTTTGAAATATTTTGATGGTTCTTACTTCAGTGAATTTCGAAAACTGCCTGTTTTTTTAATGCTAAGAGTGAAGCTTCAACTATTCTACATATCAGATCCTACTCACTGAAAAGGGGGTGTGTGTGTGGAATTACTTCCTCTGTGTCAGATATATGTCTTCACTCCTTTAACTTTTTATATTAATGTCAGATTTAAGCTGGTCTATAAACAATTCAAGTTCACTATAAACAGAACGATCTTTTTTATTTCACTTCATCACTGTTGACCCCATAGTAATAATTAATTACAGCATACTGTCTTAGACCCTAATATCTCTTTTCCTTCACACGCACAATCTTTTTCCCCATATCAAAATTTGTCTCCCACTTCTTTTAGCCACAGATAGCCAAAGCAATCTTCACTACCATTCATGTTTTGAGGATCAAGCTCACTGGACTGTAGACATCTCAGGCACTATTTACTTTACATAGGGCTGTATATCCATGATAGTTACCCCATACTCCCTTTTTGATCTGTGATAAGAAATAATCTTTCAGTAGAAAGAAATTAGGATTAATCTGATCTATTAACACACCTACTATATGATGCTAAGAATTCTGATGCAGAATTTTTCATTTCTTTCAATTTACTAAGAGTTCAATTTACTAACTGAGTTTTATAAATCTTAATTTGATAAGATTATTATTGCTATTCTTTCTCAGTTTATCTTTTTATATCTAGTACTCATATCATTCTTCTGCAATGTATATAAAACTAGTCAATTTTTTTAAAGAGGAAACAAATTTACAGTTTATTTTATTGGACTTAAAAGCTTTCAGTGGGAAGATTCTGGGTCTAAGGCATTATGTCTGCTCAAATTGGTAGAGAAACCACAGAATTAAGCTATGGATACTATATTCATACTGAGCAAATACATGAACGCAGATATTTAGCCCAAGGAAGGGACTTACTGTACCATCCTGTCTCTTTCTCTAACCTCATAAGCATGTAACTATTTCTATCAAAGAGAAATTGAAAAAAAAATATGCAAATTCAAGGATAATGGGAAAATTTCACTTAACTGAGGGAGATGAAAGAGTAGGGAGATAGATACAGTCCAGATTGCTCTGTTCAAATCAGGTGCTTAACAACAGAATAGTAGCTTCACTGGAGTGAAAGAACACAGGTTTTAATTATTTTAGATTGATTTGTTTTTCAGGAAATTCTAAGCCTCATTGCAGCACAAACAAGTCTCAGGACCTTTTTTTTTCACCTTACAAAACTCGTGGGGTTTTGGCTTAGCCAGATACCTTTTGGGAGTCCTAATTGCTGTCAGAAAGTGAGTCAGTATCCAAAAGACAGTAACAGAGCTTGTTGAAGCTAATGGGTTTGTCAAACAGTTTCAGGCTGAATGAAAGGAACAATTAAGTCTTTTTATGTATCAAAGATAGCTGGAAGCAATGGAATAATCATCCAAGGTGAATAGCAGATCAGAGTTAGTTTGAACACAGGCTTTGGACATATGAATAGATTAATTATGTCAATTCTAGCTGTCTCAATTTTTAACATACTTGTGAACATGTGACAAATATAAAAAGTTATGTCATGTCACCACTTTTAGGTAAATGAGGGCTAAGCATCCTCTTTTAAAAAGCTCATTTCTTAGTGAATAGTCAGCACACATCTCATATTTCTAAATGCACTGCCTGCTTAGTTCTACACAGTTGACATGGTGTGATCTGTGTCACTTTTAATGCTCTAAATATTGCCTCTATATATACCTATGAGCCTGATGAGGTGTGATACTTGCCTGTTTAAAGTTGCAGGCATTAGGCATTTGGATGGCAAAAAGATGGGGTTTAGATGCAGGAAGTTGGGAAAGACCTGAAGAAGTAACTGTCAATGTTGGTGTTCAGATGTGCAAAGCTTTTTGGGTAAACAGTTCTCTGCCTCTCAGATGGTGAAGCAAAGAAGTTGTGTCCTCTTTTATTTCAGCTGAAACTGGGAAAAGAGTAACTGGGTTCATATTCCTGTTGCAAATAAATAAGCTGATGTATGCAGGGAATACATCTTTGGTATGTACCCAATTCATCTTCCTAGCAGAAGCGATCCTTCCTGCCTGAGTATTAGCAGCTACTCAGACCAGCTTGGTAATCTACAAAGCTGCAGCTAACATTATCTTCCTTGCCTGTTGACTTTTACCTCTCACTCCTCTCTCCAAATCCCCTTGCTTGCAAACGTTTATTACTCTACTAAGTTTAATTTTCCAAAATTGTTGCTTTCAGGGCCCTGCACAACTGCCCATATAGACTTTAATAGACTCACTTAGGTGAGCAAGCATTTCTCGCCTCGAGTGAAGCTTGAAGAGTCTGGCCGGGAGAGAACAGCAGGGGTTTTTTTTCTACAGCCAATTTTGCTGCTATGCATTACATAGTCTTCCCTGACCTCTTTTCATTAGTAGATCTATTTCTCCTGACATACAACTTTGAGTCTTGCCACAGCCTGAGATGAGAGCAGACACAGGTGTTCATTTCATTTATATATCAAATTCCTAACACACAGGAACACACTATCTGTAACCACAAAACAGGCAGTGAGTGACACATCCAATGTTATGCTGTATATGTATGTTTGTGTATTTACTTATTTATCAGTAATGTCAATATATTTGGTCCTTTGCAGTTTCGCTCCCTGGAACTTAACAGCAACTTGTGCATATATAGTTTCAAGCTCCATCAGGCAGGAAATTCAATACTCTAAAGCAAACATTGTTCCATATACTTTTTCTATTTTTCCGTCATAGCTTTACTACTGCAGAAATACAAGTAACTGATCTGAAGAACATTACTCCATGTTTATTGATTTGTGGATGGAATCACAGAGTTTTACTTGGGGATGAGATCGTGCCCTTTGCACAGCAGGGTTTAACACTGCACGTATTCACTACCCATTAAAAAGCCTCTTATGGGCTCCAAAATCTGGTCATATGTGCATACCAAACCTGTGATTCTATAACATGAGAATTTGTTATGGTTGGTTTTCTAAATATATTGTATGGCTGAAAGTCTAGATAATGGAAAGGTGTCTGATAATAGAAACGCATATAATATTTTCTGCTTCAAAAATACTGTTCTGACTCTGCAGTTGTGGCCAGGATGACTAAGGTAAAAGACAGAAATTGGATTTTTCCTGAGTGCATCAATTTCTTAAGGAGAAAGAGAAAGTTGAAAGGCTATACCTGCTTTACATTCATTTTACATTGAAGAAGCAGAGATGACAAAATGATGATAATTCCTTTCAACATGCTACCTCCTTGCTTCGATCATGAAAATACCTCTAGTATAAGGAAAAGACTGTTTGTATCCCCTATATGTAGGCTTCTAACACTAACATCTGTGCTTTGAGCATCTGTATCATGCTGATGACTGAAAAAGTTACTCCACACTGCAGCTATTGCTTGATCTCTGGGAGGAGCCCCTTTCTCCACTGATAAGAACAGAATAATGTAGAAGAGCTTTTGAGTTTGTCACACCTAGAGAAAGTACCTGAAATTAGGTGGTGTGACTGCCTGCCAAAATATGTTTCCTGCAGAAATACCTATCTTGCGTACAAACTTTCTTCAGCTTCATACTCTATTTATTTCATTAAGATTAGATTCACTGAAGGGAGGAAGTGAAAATCCCAGGTAAGAAATTATATTCTTCCTTGTCTTGTTTCTGAATTTACCTCCTGTCTTCTCTGCTTTTTAATTTATTGTATTTTCTTCTTCACACTATGCCAGAAGTACTTATAATTAGTAGGATAGCAGTAGGATTAATATAATTTGTAGGACAGATGCTTTGCTGCCTCTTACTCTATCATTGATTTAGTGATACTAATGGTTAGCTGGTTACATTAAATAAGTTTTCTGTTTTGTTTTGTGTTTTTTTTTTCTTAGCTTCCATTTAATGGCAATTTCTCACTTATTTCCTGTATTGGGATCACAGAAGTATGTTTAAATTTTATGCCATATATATATATAAAAAAAAAGTAGATTTTTTTTATTCTCATCCAGAACCCGTATCAGTAGACTGGTCTAATACTACTGTTTTTTCCTAATATTCAGTTAAGAGTATGACAATCATCAGGCACACTCTGTGGCTGTGACAGATTTGAACTTCTCAGACTGTTCTGACACTCCGCAGACTGGAGTATCTGGGTATCTTGTTTGGAATATAAGAACGGAAGAGTACCCCCTCTGCTTTTTATGTTCTCTCTCCATTAGATGGCCAGTGTCATTGATTTTCTGGCCTGCTTTCTTAGGCTAAGTAGACTGTAAATCATGTAAATCTCAGCTGAGCTTATTGCTGCGCTAAGTGAATATTTGAAGCTATACCTTTCCTATCACTACTCATTTTCCCGCTACATAAAACCTCCATTTAATCCAAATTATTAGTTTTTACATGGCAGGAAGGAAAACAGACCTGAATTTAAATAGCCCTGTTTAGTTCCCAGTGACTGGAGAAAAGGGAATATCACACCTAGTTTTAAAAAGATTTAAAAAGGAGGACCCTGGGAACTACCAACCAGTAAGCCTCACCTCAGTGCCCCATAAGATCATGGAACAGATCCTTCTGGAAGATATGTCAAAACATTTAGAAGACAGGGAGGTGACTAGGGACAGCCAACATGGCTTCACCAAGGGCAAATCATGCCTGACTAATCTAGCAGTCTTCTACGATGAAGTGACTGCATCAGTGGACAAAGGAAGAGCTATGGTTGTCAACTACCTGGACTTCTGTAAGGCCTTTGATATGGTCCCCTACAACATTCTTGCCACTGAGAGATATGAGTTTGATGAATGGGCTGTTAGATAGGTAAGAAATTGGTTGGATGGCCATGTCCAAAGAGCTCAATGTCCCAGTGGATACCAGTAACGAGTGGTGTCCCTCAAGGGCCTGTATGAGGACCAATGCTATTTAATATCTTCAATAATTACATAGACAGTGGGACTGAGTGCACCCTCAGCAAGTCTGTGGATGACACCAAGCTGGGTGGTGCAGTTGATCCACTTGAGGGAAGGGATGCCATGCAGAGGGACCTTGACAGTCTTGAGGAGTAGGCCCATGTGAATCTCACGAAGTTCAACAAGGCCAAGTGCAAGGTCTTGCATGTGGGTCAGGGCAATCTCCAATATCAATACAGAGTGGGGGAGGAATGGATTGAGAGTAGCCCTGCAGAAAAGGACTTGGTGATACTGGTGGATGAGCTGACAGTGTTGCAGTTGCAGCCCAGAAAGCCACTTGTATGCTGGGCTGCATCAAAAGAAGTGTGACCAGCAGGGTGAGGGAGGTCATTCTGCCCCTCTACTCCGCTCTTGTGAGACCCCACCTGGAGTACTGCGTCCAGCTCTGGGGTCTCCAGTACAAGACAGACATGGATCTATTACAGTGGGTCAAGAATATGCCCATGAAAATGACCACAGAGCTGTAACACCACTCCAGTAAGGAAAGGCAGAGAGGGAGAAGCCTGGAGAATAGAAGGCTCTGGAGAGACCTTATCGCAGTCTTTCAGTACTTAAAGGGGGTTTATGAGAAAGACGGAGAGAAACTTTTTACCAAGGCCCGTAGTGACAGGACAAGGGGCAATGGTTTTAAACTAAAGGAGGACAGATACAGAGTAGATATAAGGAAGAAATTTTTTTACGATGAGGGTGGTAATACACTGGAGCAGGTTACCCAGAGAAGTTGTGGATGTCCCCTCCCTGGAAGTGTTCAAGGCCAGGTTGGATGGGGCTTTGGGCAACCTGGTCTAGTGGAGGGTGTCCCTGCCCGTGGCAGGGGGTTGGAACTAGATGATCTTCAAAGGTCCCTTCCAACCCAAACCATTCTATGATTCTATGACTCTATGATTATTGTTCTACAAAGTTAAGGGGTCATTTTGTTTTAAACTCATTTATAATTTGTGGAAAAAAGTTCAAATACTGAAACAAACTCCAAAACAAATTTTGCACAGTATGCATTTTTGTCTCTGTTGTTAGTGTTACTTTCATTGTCTGTAGATCCTTAATGTAAGAATGAAACAGTGAAAGCTCCTAGATTAAGCATCCAAGTGGGCTCAGCCACAGATTCCCAGAAATGAGTGGCCTTGTCCCCTGAGGAGCTGAATTTTGCAGGATTTTTGTTGTTGTTGTTGTTATTGCTGCTTACATAGCTATTTCTATACTATTAACCATGATATTGCCTTGTTTCTAACCTGCACCCTAAGTCTGAATCATACAGAGTATTATTCACACTACTATTCACACTCTAAGGACAGATGAAGAGTGAAGCCATGCGACATCTCACAGGGACTAGGATATGATACAGCAGGAAAAACTGGAAGAAACTGTGGTTGATTCAGCCTAAAGGTGTCTTCCACCTATTAAGAGTTATGCCTTAGATTAAACCTTTTCTCAGTCTTTGAAGAATGCAAAAGCAATGTTCTCCTTTCATGTGCTGCCTAATGATACAGAGAAAGTATAGTCATATTCCTCTAAAGTCATTGTGGAAATAGACACCTTTTTTAGAGGTAGTAGCACCAGTAATGGCTGTGGGTTTGATTCTTTTCTCACAGGCTTTTTTTTTGAACACTGACATGTTTCTCTGTCTTCTCTCTCTATTCTTCTCACCATTTCAGTAGTTGGGCATTCAAATGAAACACTGTAGACCAGACTTGGATATTGTGTTTGAGCTCTGAATGAAAGACCTGATGTAATTCCATGCAAAATAGTCACATATTTTTAGTATTTTATACATATATGATTTAGAAACATATGATGAGGTGAACCCAGGAAGTCTCCTCCCTCATCTTCACAGCTCCAGAACTGTTCTGCTGAACAATGTGCATGTCAGATGACATCAGGTGACAAGGTATGGTAGGGATAGGGGGGGTCTTCTGAAATGTGGGAATCAGCAACTGGTATCCCAATGCAACCTCAAGCTACACATTCCAAGCACGCAAGCAGGAAGCCTGGAATCAGAAGAGGCACTCAAAGGGTGGGAATGAAAATGATTATCATGGTCACAAGTAGCAATATGTGTAAAAAGCACGTGTATATTCCGAAGTACTTAAATCTTGGTGGGTATACCTGTGACACCTGTGTGCAATGTTCCCTATAAAACAGCAAATTGCGAGCACGGAATTTGCAATGAAGGAAAACATAGTTCTTCTCCATCTGAAAATGCACTAATTGCTAAGAATTCAGAGAAATAGATGAATATTTTGTATTCTTGTTCATTAGAACATTAAAGCTGACCAAAGATCCACTGTGTTCCAGTGAACGCAATAGCTGGATCAGGTAGTTAGCAGATACTTATATAGAAAACATCAGAGTTCTAACTGAATACAGGATTATTATTGAGTAACTGTGATAAACCAGCTGCCTGTACATTACTGCACTTTAAAAGTAATCCAGACTCTGAATCAATACCTGATAGCTCAGGAACTTTCCATATTTTACATATGGACAACAAAGATGGTGAAGGGTCTAGAGGGGAACTCATATGAGGAGAGGCTGAAGTCCCTTGGTTAGTTCAGCCTAGAGAAGAGGAGACTGAGGGGAGACCTCATCATGGCCTACAGCTTCCTCATGAGGGGGAGCGAAGGGGCAGGCGCTGATCTCCTCCCTCTGGTGACCAGTGATAGAGCCCGAGGGAACAGAATGAAGCTGCGATGGGGGAGGTTTAGGTTGGATATCAGGAAAAGGTTCTTCAGCGAGAGGGTGGTCGGGCACTGGAACAGAATCCCCAGGGAAGTGGTCACAGCACCCAGCTTGACTGAGTTCAAGAAGCGTCTGGATAATGCTCTCAGTCATAGGCTGGTCCTGTGTTGACCCAGGAGTTGGACTCGATGATCCTTATGGGTCCCTTCCAACTCAGGATATCCTATGATCCTATGATCCTATATATATATTTATTTTTTATATATATATAATCTGAACTAAATGTTACCGGGAAGAATTTGCACTGTCTTGGACTTCATAGATGTTCACAAATCAGAAATCTGCTTGAGAATTTAGCTTGCGGTACTGAGTGAAAAACAAATAGACAAGCAGGAAAAGCTCACACTAAATGAACCTGGCATTACAAAGCATGAACTAGTTCACCTCCATGACAGAGAATAGTAGTTGTTTCACATCAGGATCACATGAATAATTAATTCACCTTTTGTTTAAGAACATGCTCTGAATGGAAAATATATGTGAAGTGGTATGTTACCTTTACTTAAAAATACATTTCTCTTGGCATGATTTAACCACTGAACTGTGGTCTAAGAAGAGAAAATGCCTCTGCTATTAATCTTTAATAAGCTATACCAAATAACAGAGCTGTAATTCAACAGGCTACAGCCCATAATTCCATATCACCTTGGATGTTATATAACATTAATTTATTGAGAAAATATTGCCAATAAAAAAAGACAAACTGTTTGGACTGTATACAAGGATGCTAGTTTATAAAAGGTTGTGACTAAAATTTGATTAATGCTGGTAAAGAAACTAACTTTCCATTGCCAAAAGTATTATATATATTTGTTTGGGTTGTAATACTTCAGCTTTAATACAGTGAAACAAATCAGTTACGTGTAGCTTGGTTTCATGATCACTTTATGACATTATACATGCAATGACCTCAATAACCCACATATTCCCCAAACTGATTTTATAAATGTAGTACAAAACCACTATTTGTGTTAATAATAATTACAATTAATTTTTGTGTTAATTTGCACTTTGCCTTAAAGAAGCTGACAGCTCAAGTAACCAGAGGGGAAAAAAGATCCATCCAAATGCAATAAATCCTAACTGTTGTAGGTAGGTACCTTACCAAAAAAACAAACAAACAAAAAAAAACCACCCAAAAAAACCAACAAACCAAACCATAATATAATATACACAGAACCATGTTCTCCATAATGAAAACTTTAACATAGAGTATGGAAATATATCTTTACTTATCTGCATTTTGTTAGTAGACACCAGAAATATGTTGGTAGATAAATAAGAGAGCTCTCTCTACTTGATTATTATCAGATATTTGTTTGCCTATATTATATATATATAAAATACACAAAAAAAATAATTATTCATGATAGCTATTGTGGGAAGACGGTAAGAAAATAAGAGTACTGAATTAAAGAAACTAGGTACAACTGCCATCCTGTTTGTTTGTGCAAGTCATTGTATTAGGCACAAGGTTTGGATTCAGGAGACCTAGATTCAACTCAAGTCTCTATCACAGGTTTCCTCTCTAATTTGGGGGTATCACCTATTTTGTATGCATGTTTCATTTTTCCATCCTTTAAGTACAAATCAATTACTATTTGACAATTACACACATAGTTCATTATTACAGGAGAGAGACATATCTATACCTCTAGATAGACTGCAAATGTTGATCAGAGCAGATTTTCTTGTCGTTTTGCTGCTTTTTTAAACTCTGGTTTAGTCCTCTGAAGCCTCTGAAGAGAAAAAAGGGTTGGGTCAAGAAAAGCTTTTGACATGGATAGGCTGGTCTCCTGTAGGCAGCAGTAACTGAAGACAAACATTGAACACCAAGTAAAATAAGAAAGGAAAAAAACAAACTAACAAACAAAAAAAAAATGCTGCAAATGAATAAGTCTTCATACAGCCTTGAATTTTATCTGTGTACGCCCTTCAGTGTTATTCTGTAGTACTCAAATGTTCTTTCATTTCTTCTACAAATAATTAAAAGAACTATTTTACACAACATTGAAATTCCTCCTCCCTGGATAAAATGTATTGGTTTAGAAGGACACATTCTATAGGCAGATTTGACCCCCGGAAAGTTGTCTGTATTGTCTACATAATGGTGACTCTTTGATGAGAATTTACCAAAAATTGAAAATAAGGCAAAGATCTGCCTACCAGAATCGGAAGCAACATCTAAACTTCAGAGGCTTCAGAGAGTTTTGGTGTTTGGGGTTTTCGGGGGGTTGTTTGTTTGGTTTTTTTCCCTGTCCTGGTTTCAGCTGAGAGGGTTGATTTTCTTCATAGTAGCTAGTGTGGGGATATGTTTTGGATTTGTGCTGGAGACAGTATTGATAATATAGAGAAGTTTTTGTTCTATGGACTTATTGTTGAGCAGTGTTTACCCAGGGCCAAGGCCTTTTCTGCTTCTCACACTGCCCTGCCAGCGGGATGGCTGGGGGTGCACAAGAAGTTGGGAGGAGACACAGACAGGACAGGTGACCCAAACTGACCAAAGGGATATTCCATACCATATGACGTCATGCTCACTTTATAAGGAGCTTGGGGGAAGAGGAAGAGGGGTGGGCGGCGGTGTTCGGAGTGATGGTGTTTGTCTTCCCAAGTCACCATTACACGTGACAGAGCCCTGCTTTCCTGGAGATGGCTGAACACCTGCCTGCCCATGGGAAGTGGGGAATGAATTCCTTGTTTTGCTTTGCTTGTGCGCACAGCTTTTGCTTTACCTATTAAACTGTCTTTATCTCAACCCACGAGTTTTCTCACTTTAACTTTTCCAATTCTCTCCCCCACTCTGATGAGGGGGAGTGAGTGAGCGGCTGTGTGGTGCTCGGCTGCCAGCTGGGGTAAAACCATGACATTCCCCAACAAAATAGTCTGCTATTTACATGGAACATTCCAGGCTACACTTAATGCCAAAACATAGAGCCGTAAGGCATCTGTACAACATGACAGAATGTGTGTTTTAATAAACACGATGAAAAACACTGGAAAACAAAACAAGTGCAATAGTAATTAATTTGGGTAATGATTAAAAAAATGAGGTCCTGTGTGTGTAACAAATGCAGGTTTCCATGACAAAAGACTAAAGATGAGCTTTAGTAAAATATATCGGACTTGCCTGTAGGATTTAACAGATTATATTCATTTCACACTTTTTGCACTACCACAAATACTGTTCCAAAGTAAAATATTCTGAACTAAAAGTCTTTTCCTGAAAGGGACAATCTTATTAAAATATATATATATTCTAAGGATTACTTTTAGGGATGCTTGAGGAAAGCTACTTAAACATCATCTGTATGTTGAGTTAAATCAATTTTGTATTTCTTCAGAAGCTCAGTTACAAACCAGACTTTGTAACTGCACCATAGCTTACTGTTGTAACTGCAGTTCTCAAGGTACTTAAAATGACCTCTGCTAACTTAAGTGGCAAGAGAAAATCATTACTCCTTTTTATTCTTGTTAGCACTACAAAGGCAAAACCATAGTTATACTATTTCTTCTCAAGTGTAATTGAGAAAACAAAGTACTGATTTATAATCAGTAAAACTTCTGCTGGTCCATTGCTTATAATAATTTCTAGCAGGAGAAAGCTGTTAAGTTTTTCTCTTCAAAGTCATAAAATGGAAGAGTATGATATGAAAACATACTGGATTTTCATCCTGAAGTTTGTGCTCAGGGTCTGAGATTGTTATGACTGACCTGAAAGAATTCCAAAACAATGACTGGTTTCATAGATATTTAATAAACAACTGGAAATCTATCTGTACAGCCTCCAGAAGTTTTGAGATTCTTCATCATTAATAATAAAACACTGAGATACTCCACTTATTTCTTAAAGTTCCCTTATGCTATCGTTCAAAAATTAGTATATTTTCTGGGATAAAGTCCATCAAATACATGCATATGAATGGCTGAAGTCAGTAACACTCACAAGAATAAGCTATTTATGGGCTGAGACCTTTATGTGGCATTTGGTATGGGTTGGGCTTGGGAGACAATAGCTTTAGCATAGGAACTACAGTTAGCCCGTGTGGGGGGAATGGAGGACTATTTTGAGTGTAAACAACCCGTTGATCACTCTGAAAGCTGCAAACTTGTAGGGAACGTTCCAGAGGAGCAGACTGTGACCTCCAGAGATGGCAACTGCCAGCTGTCAGGAACCACAGGTCAGTCAAGAATAGATTATTCTCTGCACAGTCCTGTAACTGAGGGTGTCCAGAGTCACATGGGGAGAGATTTAAGGGATATACGAGAGAGGTGCCAGGGAGAGAAGCCAAGAGATAGCCCCGGAGACTGGAGAAGAGAGAAGCAAAGAATGAAAGACCCCAGGGGAATCCAAAGCCCTGGACTAAGCACCACATGGCTGGAAGAGCTGTGCTGACCTACCAGACTTTTCTCCTGGAATGCTTCATGTCTCCCATGGGACAGGGAAGTCATACAGGGAACCACTGCCGCTAACCTACACAACTTCTGGACTGCATCATATCTCCCACAGGACAGGCAAGTCTTGTAACTTGTAAAATTGTGTAGACCTGTGATTAAAGTATTTTGATATCCTCATCCATTTATTCTCCACACTGCCACTTTGGTCTTAAACTAGGACACTTTAGCTTTTGTAAGATCTTTACATGCAGGAAGTATTACACCATCACAAATAAGGCTGGGTGTTTTCTGATCGTTTAACAATGACACACAAAGAGTTTTGTCAGATAATAAAGAGGTCACATCAGAAGAAAGGTCTACAGCTATATAGGATCTTGACAGATGCATATCACATGGCTGAAATATATATATATCAAGAATAGATTTTTTTATGAAACACTTCTGAGAAATTGAAATAAAATTATATAAGTTCTCTTTAGGCAGAATGAATAAAAAGAACAAAGTCCACAAAATAGGCAACAAAACTGCCATCTGCTTGTCTCAGAAGTTTCCTCTATTCCTGATTATGTTTTGTAGTGATAGCACAAGTCCTGGTATGTCATCTAAGCTTTACAGACAATGTAGGAAGCTAAAATAAAGGTTTGTAGAATATTCCTATTTATTTTTAGGATGAGTACATATGTAGTGATTTATTGGCATTCTGTTTTAGTATTTTGTTATCTTACAAAAGATTATAGCAAAAGGTGAAAATAGTACCACAATCAACATTAGTGCACTTTTAGAACAAAACTATAAATGGAGAAAAGAAATTAATGTTTTTTTCCACAAAATCACTAGGCTGTAACTAGGAGGATGTTGTTTATTGACTTTACCACAGGCTACAACAAACATTTTTTTAGTATCTCATATACGTTTGAAATAAATGTAGGGCTTCTTACTTAAGCTAATTTGAAATGAATGTAGGGCTTTTTATTTAAATTAATTTTATTTTAAACAGGTATTTTAATTGATTCCGTGATAGTATTATGATAGTATTACCATAGGCAAGTGTATTAGGCACAACATACTAGTATAACCAAAAGGTGATCTTTGCCTCATGAAACAGCTTATTGTACTGACCACCCATAGCTTTTTCTCTACCTGCAGTGTTCCTGCATGACCACTGCATAGCCTTTGGTATCCTTATATTGTTTTAACCAGAAATTGTGTTACTGTACTCTTCTCTGTTTAAATATAACGTGGTCAAATCTGAGCTTTCTGTTTCTGCCACGATCTCCATACTCTCTATTTTGATATCAATCTCTGCTGGTGATAGAAACATTGACATTGCCACTCTGACTCACAGACCAGGCTCACCTCGGATGCTTCTGTTCCTTTCCTGTGCACGTCCACTCCCAGATCCTGCTCTATCTTCTGCCTTCCTCCTGCCTGTTCGTCTTCACGAAAATAAGTTCAAACCTTCTTCTTTCTTCTTCTGATACTCTATCCTTGTTCTAAATACCTTTCCTAATACCTAAAATCCTCTTGAGCATTACAAACAGCCATGATTTTTGGTCACTCATTCTTCAAATTCTTAGTTTTAAGTTAAGGACAGCACTATTGAAGTTACCAGGATTACTTTTATTTTAGAAATTTTTGCAATAATTCTTAAGAATCGCCAGTCTCTTAGTTTGCTTTTCGCTATAAAGGCATAAAGTCGATGATATTCCAAATACATGATATCATGCTTTGCAAATTTTTAAATAGAAGTTCATCATGGTTTTGAGAAAAAAATAATCCAAGAACAATCTTGTGCATCTTGGGAGTTTTCATTTACAAAAAAATAAAATTAATCTTAAGCTTCGAGTAATTGTCTATTACTTTTGTTTTCCCCAATTTATGTTATTTTGCTTCATTTTTGTTTAAATGTTTGGTGTTTTCTTCTTTTTCTTTGTTTGTTATCTTTTCAGAGATCATTTTATGATGTATAATAAAACTCCTAGAGAGATAATTTAGAAACATAACCTAACCATTAATACAGTTAGTCACATGGACTGAAAGGTAAAATGACTTTTCATTCATTCTCTGTATTCAAACAGAGAGTAAGCATCATCATGAAGATCTTGACAGGTGATAAATGAAAATTAAGGCATTTTTTTCTAGCAAACTTATTTTGATTGAAAGGTAAACGTAAAAACACTCCTATGCTTTATAGCTGGATTTATGCAAACATAAGTATACTAATGCAAGCAAAAAAAAGGAAAGCAGAGATATGGTAATGTACTCAGGAAAAAGAAAAGCAAGGAAATTAAAACTAAAGCAATCGATCTACACCAAAAATTCTACCCCAGGCGACGGCTGCGTTCACAGAGTGTGAATCTCCAGCTTGCTTTTAAAACAGCCCCAGAATGTGTAGAGATCAGTACTTTTAAATGAAAAAGCAATGTTTTGCAAAAAATCTTTGAAGAGATGAGAGTTATTCAAGAAGAACTGAGAGAAAATTTAAGCAGCACAAATGACATGAAGATTTCTTCATTAGAAATAAGAAATTATGCTACATTAAGACACAAAGAACTAGTCAGGTATTACTGACTAGACTAAAAACTTATGGTAGAACTATATAGGTATCTGTACTCCTTGGATACAGTTATTAGATCTGATCAAAGTCATTATGCATTATCATCTATTAAATCCTAAGGAAAAAAACCCCAACATATAACATAGGAAAACAATGTTAGAAAATAACATGGATAGAAAAGGTTTGAGACAAGATACTTAGCAATAGGGTATAAGAAGGAAACTAAGCCAATTTAAAATTGGTTTTGAGGGAAATAAACAAAAACTTGGAAGAAATACATTAAATATATCAGAGTTAATCACCTGTTGTGGGTTAACACCATGAGACAACTAAGCACCACACAGCCACTCACTCACCACCCCTCAGTGGGATGGGGGAGAGAATCGGAAGGGTAAAAGTGAGAAAACTCGTGGGTTGAGATAAAGACATTTTAATAGGTAAAGCAAAAGCTGTGCACGCAAGCAAAGAAAACCAAGGAATTAATTCCCCACTTCCCATGGGCAGGCAGGTGTTCAACCATCTCCAGGAAAGCAGGGCTCCATCACGTGTAATGGTGACTTGGGAAGACAAACACCATCACTCCGAACGTCACCCCCTTCCTTCTTCTTCCCCCAGCTTTATCTGCTGAGTATGACATCATATGGTATGGAATATCCCTTTGGTCAGTTGGGGTCAGCTGTCCCGGCTGTGTCCCCTCCCAACTCCTTGTGCACCCCCAGCCTCCTCGCTGGTGGGGTGGTGTGCGAGTCAGAAAAGGCTTTGGCTCTGTGTAAGCACTGCTCAGCAGTAACGAAACCATCCCTGGGTTATCAGCACTGTTTTCAGCACAAATCCAAAACACAGCCCCATACTAGCTACTACAAAGAAAATGAACTCCATTCCAGCCAAAACCAGCGCATCATCTTAAAACAGTCATGTAAAACTGAGAAGGAATATTTTCTGGTTTTTGAGAAAACAGAAGAGGATGTTAAATTATAGAGGAAAAAGTAATATTTATCAAAGCTGTCATTGAAAGGTGGATAAAGGTAGAGCCACTCTTTCTACAAGAGATGATCAAACTCTAGAAAAAAGAGATTACATAGAGGGGTAGTGAACTAATGACACTTTATTATGTTTTCAACACCAGCGTTTGGAAAGAAACACAAGTAGCAAGTGCTGGGACCAGCTGCTTTCCAAACTGAGACTAGCACAGCTCCTGGTGGTTTTATCAGAACTCTGTGAATGAATGCCACATGACAGGGCAAAGCTAATTATCACATTTTGAACTACTAGCCTATCTCATGTTTAGCCACCATGAGGAATTTTTTAACACTGTTTGTATCAGAGCATATCTATCTATTTAGGCAAAGATATTTCCTGTGAGATGCAAACAAAAAACAAGAGTTACCAAGGTTCATATTCTGATTGACAAGCTAGTTATAAAAACTGTCAAATACATGAAGAGGAACCTCTAGGGTAGTGTGGATGGATTACAACAATGTTTTTTATTCAGACCTGTGTTTAGAAATGCTGAAAATACCGAGACCATGCACTACTGCGAACAACACAGCAAATTTTAGAGTTTTACTAATCATCACTGAAGACCGGTATTTAGCCATTCTTGGTATCATCTGGAGATTCTTCAGGGAAGCTTTATTTCCATTTATTCTTCAATATTTGTCTTTTCGATTGCCTTTGAAAAGAAGTTGGTGGGACTTTAGCAGGAAAAAGCATCTACTATTATATGGGTAAAACCTAAAATACTTGCAAGGTGAGATGAGGACTGGACCAAGATGTAAAAAGAGATGGTATGAGGAGGTAACAAATGATATTTGAAAAAAATATACTTGGTGTGTCCTCAGTAAGACTAAGAACAATGGATTGAAATCCATAAACCAAAAGGTCTCAACTATATAGAATCATAGAATCATAGAATGGTTTGGGTTGGAAGGGACCTTAAAGATCATCTAGTTCCAACCCCCCTGCTGCAGGCAGGGACACCCTCCACTAGACCAGGTTGCCCAAAGCCTCATCCAACCTGGTCTTAAACACTTCCAGGGATGGAGCATCCACAACCTCTCTGGGCAACCTGTTCCAGTGCCTCACCACCCTCACAGTAAAGAATTTCTTCCTAACATCTAATCTAAATCGACCCTCCTTCAGCTTGAACCCATTACCCCTTGTCCTGTCACTACACTCCCTGATAAACAGTCCCTCTCCATCTTTCCTGTAGGCCCCTTCAGGTACTGGAAGGCCACAATTAGATCTCCACGGAGTCTTCTCTTCTCCAGGCTGAACAACCCCAACTCTCTCAGCCTGTCCTCATAGGAGAGGTGCTCCAGCCCTCTGATCAGCTTCGTGGCCCTCCTCTGGACTCTCTCCAACAGCTCCATGTCTCTCCTGTACTGGGGCCCCCACAGCTGGACGCAGTACTCCAGGTGGGGTCTCACAAGAGCGGAGTAGAGGGGCAGGATCACCTCCCTCGACCTGCTGGTCACACCTCTTTTGATGCAGCCCAGGACACGGTTGGCTTTCTGGGCTGCAAGTGCACACTGCTGGCTCATGTGGAGCTTCTCATCAATCAATACCCCCAAGTCCTTCTCCTCAGGGCTGCTTTCAATCCATTCCTCGCCCAGCCTATAGTTGTGCTTGGGATTGCGCTGACCCATGTGCAGGACCTTGCACTTGGCCTTGTTGAACTTCATGAAGTTCGCACAGACCAACCTCTCCAGCCTGTCAAGGTCCCTCTGGATGGCATCCCTTCTCTCCAGCATGTCGACCACACCACACAGCTTGGTCTCGTCGGTAAGCTTGCTGAGGGTGCACTCAGTCCCACTGTCCATGCCGCCGACAAAGATGTTGAACAGTGCCAGTCCCAGTACCGACCCCTGAGGAACGCCACTCGTCACTGTTCTCCACTTGGACATTGAGCTGTTGACCACAACTCTTTGAGTGTGACCATCCAGCCAATTCCTTATCCACTGAGTGGTCCATCCATCAAATCCATGTCTCTCCAATTTAGAGACAAGGACATCATGCAGGACAGTGTCAAATGCCTTGCACAAGTCCAGGTAGATGTAATATAATACTAAGCCCTTCACACAAACTTAGAATATTTGTGAAAAAGAGGTGAAGCAAGGTGTAAATAAATAGGATGGTAAGCATCATGTGATGTTATAATATGTATCATTAGCGGCTGTTCAGTGCTGATGCAGAACAGACACCAGAAAAATCATATCTAAATAAATTGTGTCCTTTATGATGAGCGCTACTTCTACGGGGGCTGAAAGAGGTAAGAACGTTGCCTAAGCACCCAAAATGATTGAATGAATTTCATATTGGATTTCCACAGGCTCTTGGAAGCCAGAAGATCAGACATTGTATTGAGTCAAAAATCTTACCATTCACAAAGTATACCCATAAAGACTATGAAAGAAACTGCTTTTTCATTGGACAAATACTTCTCAGAGAAAGAAGAAAAATTCCTGCACAAATCTCAGTTGGTAAGGAGAGAATCTGTAAGAAAAATTAGAGAAAAAGAGGAAAAAAAACCCCTGTTAAAATACCACTTGTCACATATAAGTGCCCTGTGGTCTAAAATGTCTTGTGGTCTTAATCAGTAGGATTTTTCCTTCAGCATAGAGAGTCTCCCAAACCCTTGGTTTTAAACCTTTAAGCCATCTTCCACATTTCTACAGTATATCAACCTGTAATGATACAACCAACACCAACAACTGTGAGTCTTTTTTAATTTGTATCAACAGGAAATAAAACCAACCAAAAAAAATCCCAACCCCAAAACATTGCATATACAATAACTATTCTTTAAAAAATGGTCCAATCACTCTGTGTAAAAAGCTTTTACAAATCCTACATGCAATATCACTACTTCAAAACATTGTCAAGTGTGGCTTTCTGCTCTTGCTAAGTAGAGATGGTAAGCATGGAAACAGCAGTCACAGTCCTAGCATTAGCAATTTCATTACATTGACTGCCATCATGGAAAATACTAAGGCTGAAAATGAAAAGTATACTGACAGTTGGTTATTCATATGAGAAGTAACTAGTTGACCTTGTTCAGAAAAGAAAGACTTAAATTTTTGTTTTACATTCAGTGCTTGACTTAAGATAATACCTTAATTGAACCAACTCAGAAGAATAAACAAATCTTTCCTGGCAGGGATGAGTGCAGGAACAATAATTTACTAATGCCTTTATCAGTACAAACTTAGGGAGGAAAAGTGAGAATGTTAATGGATCTAATTCTCCTGTCTTCTCTGAAAGTCTAGCACTAGACAAAACATAAATTATAAAAAAAGAAAATGCAAAGGTGAAGTTTTTGATTATTGCAGTGAATTTTAAGTGGAAAGGTGTAAGGACTTATTAAAAGTCCATTAAGAAGCTGAGGGATAAAAAGAGGCTTCAGGAATTAAAAATATCTTTAGATAAACAGAGCCAATGAACTACAAAACATAATAACTGAAGAACAAGAGAAGTGAAAAAAATGTTAAGAATTTTTAAATGAAGATAGTGTGCAGCAGTTAGACCTTATTTCAAAAGAAGACCCTTTATCTTGAATGGATATGAAAAATAATGCCTAAGCACACATAAAGGAATTTATAGAATTTTGTACAGAAAGAATTTGCTCTTAAAGGTACCACAATTTACCTTTATTAACCTTTTTAAAAAATCCTTTTTGTTACTTAAAGAAAATCAGAAACTAAAGTGAAAACAAGTATCCCATTGATCATTTCAGATCTGAATCTAACTACCTATACCTATGGGAGGGCAAATATCTCAGAATGTAATATACAAAAATATTTATAGGAATTATCAGGAATTTGCTCCTATCTTTTTTGTAATCAAACTCAAGGTCATATATTAAATAATTTTGGGGTCTTGGGATAGGCCAGTCTTTTCCTCTTCTAATACAGAAGCTGCTGAAAAAGGTTAATGAAGATTAAAAAAAAGGGTTAAGCAGAAATATAAAAGGGAACTAGACAGGGAAACGTGATAGGATAACACTGAACTTTAGTTGCTTTTGTTTATCTGTGCTTTATTATCAGTGATGATTTTTTTTTTTTTTTCAGTAAACATCTACCACCTCTGCGCCTCCCATTACAGTGGAAGATTTACAATTATCTCTCTTTTTTTTAGCTGAGTACTTTGGGTCTGCCTTTCAGCCTCAGCAGACACATGAAAACAGAAATCCACAGATTTGTGCAGTGAAACATTTCTCTCTTTGTGTCAAATTTTCTGAATCTGTAAATTTACAGTGTATGCTTAAGTAAAAAAATGGCCTCATTTGTGTTCCAAAATTGTACTCATTGCAACAACAGCATGGGTGTAAAAAGTGTCAGTTTTGCTAAAGAATGCCTAATATTGATTTTGTTTAAGAAAACTCATTACCAATGTCAATAAAATTAATAAAATCAGAATAAAATTGTCTCTACACAGAAGTTTGCATCAACCCAGCCAAATTATCAGAAGAATTTTTCTAATGGTACAAGCATTATATTAAGTGGAATATTCATGGACTATTGATGCTTGAGCATAAGATTAATAATCCTGTAAATGCTTATATACATAGTTCATAGCCCGTTCATAGATTATTCTCCTGGATCTGATAATTCAAGTAGATCTTAGATGCACAGAGTTGCACTGATAGTCTATTGCTTTCTGTTAGCTGGACTCTAAAATATCAGTACTACACTAATAATCTAGATCCTTATTTAAACACCTAAATCTAGACAAGATTAATTCAACATAGCTTCAGTCTCCGTTGATACATCCTTATTGATGACTAGAGTTCTTAGGACAGCAGCAACAAAACTATCATCAGACTCTGCTCACTGTCATTTTATTGCCATGTTGCTGCTTACTAAGATAAAATGGTAAACTCCAGATCTGGAGCATAGAAAGTAATGACAGTAGTATATTTATAATATGAATTGCACAAAATGATATGTGCATTCAAAACAAACTTGCATGGTAGAATACAGTATGGGAAAAAAAAACGTATACACCCTTTCCTCATACCATGGTTATTCCATTTTTAAGTCCTTTAAATTTCCAAGTAGGCTAAGATACTTATTAAAACTGAATGGTAAGGTCTTATTTTGAAAAACAGATGCTGTCTCACCACACTTTTGTCTCCATGAAATGCCTCTTCAGATATTGACAAATCAGATACACCCTTGTCAGTGTCATTTGCAACCACTTCAAAAACGAGCTTCTAGGACTAACATTTCAAGGGAAAAAAAAATAAATCTGATGCAATTAATCAATTACATTTACACCTAAACTAATGCAGGGCTGAGAAAGGCCAGTCACCCCAGTTACAGATTGCATCTATTCCTTTAGATTCTTCTTCTTATAAAATAAGTACAGATAATAATGTGACTTAT
Organism: Grus americana; assembly: GCF_028858705.1. Classification (NCBI taxonomy): domain Eukaryota; kingdom Metazoa; phylum Chordata; class Aves; order Gruiformes; family Gruidae; genus Grus; species Grus americana. The sequence goes on along the minus strand of NC_072852.1, from coordinate 23,847,204 downwards.
AATACCATCTAATGATGTAAGAAAATTTATGTTTATGTTACAAGCATCATTAAAAATTACTTTGATAAATATATCAGTATTTATGTGTTTCAAACAAAAGAATTAGGGAACCAGAATCAGTAATGACAAATTATGCCCTTTTACATTATCTTTTGCTTTTCAGAAAAGAGAATAAAGACCAGTTTCAAATGAATATGAGGAGATAGTATTTATACCTTAACTAGATTTCACTAAAATATGGAAATCTCACATTTTATAGGAAAAGCCAAATGCTATAAATGTTCTTTCTGTCTAAATAAAGGTGAAAATTAAAAACTTGGCAGACTTTTTTCCTTCAGAGAGAGACTAAAATAATGAAAAGATGTTCAACAGTAATCAAGAAAAAAGGCAAAAGCAAAAAATACCCCTAAATACTTCAAGCTTTCAACACTCGGGTACAATCTGTGATTGAAAATTCCAATGTAACCCAGATGTTCCCAATGTTTGGGGTTTTATTTCAATGGAATCTTTGCTACAGATAAACTAGATCCTCAGTTTCTGCTGACCTGTGTCAACTCCAAACTGTGGAGCGATGATGGCTTAATCCGTTGCTGTCAGTAATCATTAAGTTGTATTTTAATATTAATAACATAGTGACAGAACCAGCCAATCTGAATTGAAGACTATAGTGTAATCATTTATGAAATATGAATGACTATGTAGTGTGAGGAAAGCAGCTAAATCTATCCTTACTAAAATAATATTTTTTCTTTGTAAAAAGCATTGATGTAAACTCATTTTCTAGCTTGCAAAGGAAAAGTAAGATATTTAACATCTTAGTTTTATCACTTTGCAAAATGTTGTTTTCTTATTAAGCTGAAATTATATCAAGTCTTTAAGAGGTAACTTAATGTTTTATTTACTTATTAAGCACAACCTTGCTCATACAAGAGGTTATTTTCCATTAGTTACAGTTTTGCATTCTTTCTTTTATCTATTCCCATATAATTGCCTTCTTTTAATTTGTCCTTTTGACAGCCTCTATCTTTCAAATCCATGCTTGCTTTTATGCTTACCTATGTCTTAGAAATTGTCAGAATATGAAGTTCTGGTATAAACACAGTTGTGCTGATATAAAAAAACAATTATTTTGGTAAGTTTCTTCATAACAAACTTTAGCTATGCAAGTAGTAGGCATCTGCTAAAGCTAGTCCATTAAGAGAGAAATGTGCTTCTGCAGGATTATTCAGCCTACTGATTTCAGAAACCTGTTTTAGAATGGGATGAATCTCTCTCTGGAGTTGCCTATATCTTCCTCTTAAGAATAGAAGAATCCTATATTACTATACTGTACTAAATAAGTATAGAAGGGCTCAAATTATGTGGTACATAACTGGTGAGCTCCAGTTACTCTATAAACAAAATTACTCTGAAGATTTATTCATCCTGAGACCAAGAGAAAGGATCACTGCAGTCTTATCTGTACAACCATGTCTTTCTCAAGGCTCTTGTGGCCGATGCTCAGAGAGGGAATGTGAATTATTTCTAAAGACAGCCTCCCTCAATGGGAATGGCGATCTTCCTCATGACAGCAAAAATGTCTCGGTGAGCAGGTGTACTCTGCAACTTCCACCCTGTCAGCTGTAGACCTCCCTCTACTCTGGTCAGCTCAGCACCATGTGCTCAATACCCATCAATGGGCTTTCCAGCCAGCTGCCTCTTCTACCTCATTGCTACCCTCTCCCACAAACCACATCATCTGCCATATGTTTAGGGCCCAGCTGGATTCAGTTCTTTAAAAGGAAACTTCTAATAGCAGTGGGGTGCCTAAGGACCAGGCACTTACTAGTTCTTGTCCTAAGCACATTCAGTGCTTGCACAGGCAGTGAATCCATTCAGAAAATCTGTGCACTTTTTTTTTATTGGCATAAAGCTTACCTGAGCAACTATATGATAAATAACAAATAAAGATATAAAAATCAACAAAACTGTGGCAAATGGGGAAAGAAAAAATAGAGATTGACCATTATTTGGGAGGGAATGAGGGTGGTAAGCAGGGTGAACCTGGGAGGAGAAGAAAGTAAATAACGTGATTGGGATCGTAGGTGTTCCTGTGGAGCAGTACTGCACGAGATCAGTGGAGTTTGCAGCAGAACAACAAATCTGTCATTTCTTTGATATTTGCATCTGATTTCACTCTTTGGCTCAAGCACCTGGGCTGTTCTCCCTAATACTGGCAAGAGAATGATAAGAGGGGATGGACCAGATATTCTGATTTCCTAACACCTGGCACATATACAAACAGGGGACATAAGATTAATTTCCTAAAGAAATCAGGCTGAGGTGCCTCTCTGGCACCTTGTTGTTCTTTTACTAGGACCTGTTTTACATTATCATGCCTCTATTTATACTAGTGTTGTTAATTCATATTTGCATCAGTCTGAGGTAAAGATCACACGCCAACAGAGTTCCTGTAGTAAAATATTCCCCTAAGGCTTTGATCTTCACTGTCTTTCTTTCCTGCAGCCAGGTGCCCTGCACAGAGTAAATATTAAGTGCTAATATTTTTATATAGTGAAGCTTTATATTGAAATTTGAAGAATGTGGAATGATCAAAATGTAAATTGAGTTTTCACATTCAGTGGCAATGCTATTCATGATTGCCATTCAATCTTAACTGAGCCCTTGTTGTTACCTAAGCCCAGTTAAGGATGACTTTACCTTCAATGTTCTCCTTTCATAATAAAGATCCAGCAGGGGCTGATAATTGGCACAGTGAGTTATGTTGCACCTTTCAAAGTTTGTGGTACAGGGATTCTTCCAAAATAAATGAGCATGCCCTTGCATGTTCTCACATTCCGATGATTTCTACCTGTCAGAGTGGTGGTTTTACAGCAGAATTAAAGTAGCCACGGACGAATGTAATTAGGTATATGTGCCATACACAGAGGTTGAACGGTGACAAAGTTCATAGGGCAATTAGTGAAAAACCAAACACCGCTGGTCAGTTCAGTCAGGTGGGTGAATATATTCGGTTTCACTTGTCCTCATCAATGTTTGATGTCTCATTGTCCATGACTTCCTTAAGTAATTTTCATCTACTGTATCAATGGATGTTCTGTCTAACTCTTTCTTTCTTTTTTTCTTTTTTTTTTTTTTTTTTGAGGAAACATGAAGTAAGTTTCAGAGCACAAAGAGAAAACAGTGCACATGAGCTACACGCTTTGGACAGCAGATGATTTATGAGGCTTGACAAGGCAATTTGCAGATTTTCTATTTCTGCATTCAGAATATGCTCTGTGTCTAACAGGAACTCCTGTTAATTACCACATGAAACAAAAAGTCATAGTTGTTGTGACATAAAATACAGAAGATTGTTTTAAAAAGTACATATTTGATCATGTATCATAGTTGAATGAATTCAGAATTGGTGTAAAGTAAATTTGATAATGATTTGTCTCAGCTTGTGGTATATAAACTAAAGCAAAATCCCATTTCTCAGATAAGTAAAAAAAAAAAAGTGGACAATAAAGAGAAAAAAAAAATAAAACAGCCACAGCAAGTTAGTTGATTAAATATATCTTGGCAGTTTCGGGTGTATTTAAAGCCAACTTTGGCAGATTAAAGGCCTGGATTTGCTGCATTTCTATTCTAATAATAATGCAACACAATGTAAGAGGATTGTTTTGCTGGAGTATTTACTACTGAAGAGAAAATTGCTTTTATAATTATGCATCGCCATTAAAATTTACAGAAATGTTGAAGACCATAAAACCAAAAATCATCAACAAATTGTAAGGTTTGAATTCTCCCAGTTACATGTCTACAACACGTTCACTACTGTTAAAAGAATTTAGGTACCTGCACTGAAGGATAAGCATAGCTGATTGGATTTTTCATTGTAATTTGCATTGTAGTTTTTCCTGTTAAGTATTGTCTATGGGAAAATTTCATTTATTGTAATTTGTCATTTTTAATGATTTTTAAAAAAATTAGATATAAAATTTCTGTGATAGAATATATATGAATGGCTCCCAGAAACTTAATTTCTCTCTTCTTTTATTCACTCCATATGCAAAATTCAATATTTGAGCAGTGTGACATATTGTCTAATTCCCATGAGGTTGTTTCTGCACCCTGTATATATATCCTTGATACTTACAATTTTTCTCCACCTGGAATTCATCTGGTCATTAAAAACCATATGAGTTGCTCAGCAGAGACACCTATATTTCTATTGCAATAAAAATTATAACCCTAACCCTTATAAACCTCTCTAACAGTGACTTTGTATTAACACTTATACAATCTGTTATCTGAGTCATGTTGTCCATAATACTTAATAACTTCTTAAAAAAAAAACGCTAAGCTTACTACATTTTTGAAAGTCAGATTATTTGCTTCAGGAGCCTCAATAACAATTTGGAAAGCTCTGCTATAATAGAAATAGAAATCTTGGTCTTGATATCATTTGCACCAACTAGACCGATTTTATGGCAGCAATGGCTACATTATGTCTTCCACTAGGACGGCAAAAATGTGAGCAAAGAGTTCTCTTAACCAGATAATTTGCAGAAAAAGAGAAACTATATCTCCCCCCCCCCCCCGCCCTTTCTGAAGCTGGAGTAGCAGTGATATGTAAATTTGAAGAGGATTATTGATTAGTGACAAAAAGGGTGCTTACCCATTGTGCCATTGGCTGTGTCCATGCAATGAAATGGGATTAGGTGTTTTATTTCTCCATGACTTGCAGAGGGATTACTGCGCTCTAAACTATAGATCTGCTAAGTATAGAAAAGGTCACTTCTTGAGAGACATCTGTTAGTTTGGATGTTACTCAATTTCTGTTTCCAACCAAGATCATCATTGTAAATGAGGGAATGGGTAAGTCATTGGCAGGAAAGTCTCTGCCTGATTTATTCTTATTATATTGAGCATATGGTTCCATTGTCTGTCACCACTTAGACCTGTTTTACTTTATTTTGTTGCTGAAATGCTTCTCGATTTCTAAATGCTCATGAGATATAAATGATTCTCATGGATCAATATGATCACCAGAGGTTTGCTTCATGGCCTTCACAAGAATATTTTATGTGTTAGAACCATGAATTCTATTTAAAGCAAGTACAAGAGATTTAAAAAGAATGTATTATGCTTAATGCCACCAATTCTGTTTTTTTCTTATGAATGTCTCTAATTAATCTAGAGCTGCCCTTTGACAAAAAACATTTAAAAAACTCCATTCAAGCACTTTTTCCCTGCTCTGCCAATTCCTACCTATTTTTTCATGTGTGCATGGATTTGTATAATATGGCATGAACTGATCTTTTATTTTCCCCAAGCTTCAAGGTCATTCATTCCAGAACTAGTTCTATAAGAGCAGTCTGAAAAATAACTGAGCACACAGAAGTGCCAAATTTTAAAGCATATTAGGAGGCATCCAGTGTTTTGAATACCTAACTGAGTGGTATTCAACAGTGAAGAGCTTAAGAGATGATGAAGTCAATGAATAAAGTCACAGAGAACTAAAAAATAATTGCAACATATCACCCTGACATGACCCAATGTACTCTTGTATTGATGCAACATCACAGTGAAAACATTGCAAAGCAGTATCAAGGTACCCTGCTGTGATTACTTTATGGTTCTCCATGACTATTTGACACTGTTTTTCTTATCTTCCTTCTCTTTCCTCTTACTCCAAACTTCTTAGAGGAGCCAGGTTATTTTACACTGTGTATCTCTTTCCCTCTTTTTTTAATGCCTTTTCACTATTTTTTTTTAATTTTTTTTCTGTCATGGATGATTTTCAGTGACTTGGGTTTATTTGTTCATAACTTTATGAATGTCAAGGAGCATTAAGACAACTGCAGAGATCTTAGTCTCTGGGTATATTCTGGTCATAGACAATAGAAAAAAAGCTTTATAAAGTCTTACTGACTATACAGGAACTATAGGCAGGGATCAAAAAATGTACATGTCCCTGTACTCCAGAAGGATCCCACCAACTCAGCCCTTTGTGAGCCTTGATATTATAATAGAAAGAAATATGTTGACTTTTTAAAAAGGAGACTTTTCAATTTTTCTATATATCTCAAATTTCAGCCCTAATGCAAAATGTGAGAGGTACAGATTCAGAACAGCATATGGCTTTAAAGTTGTTATTACAGATTTGGAGCATGCAACCATTTTCTGTCCTGTGAAATTACTTCCCATGAAATATAGTCTTCAATTTGCATTTTACTCTGCTATTCTCCATTATCTGATCCTCCATTTATATTTTAACTCCTGCAGCACTCACTCCTGGGTAATGCCAGCTGTTGAGTCAGCAACACGAATACAGCTCAGACACTATGATTACTATGTTTTATCTTCTAGTCTCTGAAGATGCAGCCACTTGCTTTGTTGCAAAGAAAAATGACTCATATTACACATAGACAGATACTTGGATACTCAGAGTGAGTTTTATATGATGTTCAGTATGAACTTAAAAGGGAAATATAATGATGTATCCCACAGGATCTATAACAATAGCTAAAGGTAAATTGGGAGATTTATGCTTGATGAATGTGCAAGATAAAATAAGGATGGGGGAACTTTACAACTTTGCTCTCCCTGCTCATCGTTATCTTTTCACATGGTAGCCCAAAAACATTTGAACACAAGGAAAGGAGGATATTTCTATAATAAGTGGGATATGAATATCCTGGATGTGTTTCTACCACATAGGCATGAGTGCTGCTCAAAGTCTGGAATAAGCGATGTTCATTTTGAGCTAGGAAGACTATGGTTTGGATTCTAGTAGATTAGATGCTGCAAATGAAACCTTAAAAGTGGTAAAACAGGTTACATATCTGATGTAAAATGGTGAGTATAGAAGGATTGTAGAAAACTGGCAGAATGACATTTTTCAAAGCCATTCAGTTCAAGAAATGTTCCATTCCTGTTAGGAACTAGATAAACTAGAAATTGAGACTGAAATTCTTCTGACAAAATTCAAAGAGCTGACTTGTAGAACTTAGCTGGTCACCTATGGTTCCCTTAACTGTAAATAGAGATGAATCAGAACATCTAACTCATGTCATTATAAAGTAAATAACTAAAACAGATTAGATTAATCACACCCCAAAAGCACTAATTCCTCTTTCTTTTTCTACAAAAACAGCCTCTCTGATTAGCTATGCTCTGGATCTATACATCAAAAATGTTTAATGTTAAGCTAGATATATCTTCTCTTTGGTGCACAATTGTTCCACGATCCTTTGAAAAAATTTAGACATTTCTATACCTATAATAATTTATAAAATTGGAAGTCAGAAGATTGCAACCTTGACATCTGCATATTTTTTTCTAAACTGTGCTAGAAACAATCACAGATATAAATAACAAGTAGGACAAATATTCCACAGATATATTGTGTCCCATGAACAGAGAATCCACAAGACATTTCTGAATATTACAGACAAGCAAGTAAATGCACAGTGTTATTGTTAATGTTAATGGTAATAGACGAAAGATTGCTGTGTTAACAATTCCTAGTACGCCTTCAGTAAAAGCAAGTAAATCTGATTAAATTCTGCATTCTTTTAATAATTTGCTGAGGAGCAGAAAGTGATCAGAAACTATCACCTGCATTATTCTTCTCTGTCCTTCCTCTGACCTGCTGTCATTCCTTATTTGCTTGCTTAGTATTTCTGTAATAACAGAGTAGGGGAAGCAGCAGTTCACAGGAAACTCACATGGAGATAGAGAAAATGATAAAGCACCAATTTTTTTTTTTTTCATAAAACTGAAAATATTCCTCTGTGTCTCTGACAGTAAGATTCCTAAAGAACACCACCTTTTTTCTTTATTCGTGATTGACTATTGTCTTATTTCAGAGATGAATGTTTGATGCTGAGGCTAACTTTTTTAATAATTTCCTAGGAAAAAAACATGGGTCTGTGAACTTCCAGCAAAGAACATGTCAGTTATGCAGTTTGGAGTGCAGTTTGGGGCAAGCTTCCAGGAGAACACCCAGTGGCTGAGATAGAGAAATTTGTTCTAACTATTGAAAAGAGCCATCACATTTTCCTTGCTGTAAGGTTTTAAAACCACAGCTTTTCTTTTCTTTATTTTACTGTCTTTCATGATCTTGCCCCTCTAAGTTGATTAACATGTGGCCTTGCCATACCTCCCAACAATATTTTTAATTTACTAATGATGACTTCCAATTTCTACCTCTTCTGCCTCTAAAGCAGGAGTCACCTTGGCTGTGATGCCTATAAAGAGCAATTGACATGCGAGTCTCATATGGAAAATATTCCTATCTAAATGTCCTTAATCAGCATCATTCATGGACTGTGTGTCATTGAGCTTTCCTGAAAGGGAGAAATTGTTTCTTTCAGCAAGCAGCATGAAATACTGGCCTGTGAATACTTGCCTGTACCTCGTCTTCAAATTGCAGGTGTGCAATGCTTACATCGATAGTCTTCTTGTCTTTAAAATGGCCCTAGACTTTTTTTTGGGAGGGTTGTTTTTTGTTTTTTGGTTTTTTGTTTTTTTACCTTATATATAGAAAAATGTGACTACATGGAAGAATACATCACAGCTTTATCTCCTGATGACATATTTACAATATCATGTTAGGCACAAAACATCTGTGGTCATTCCCTCCAACACAAAAAAAAACCCAGAAGGAAGAATTTCCCATTTCCAAAGTGAACCCTCAACTACATTAAAAACTTTGCTTTCCGTTTCATAAAGAAAAAAAAAAATCACTCCTTTCTGATTGCATATTGGTTACACTAACTACCTTAAGTCCAGTAGAAGGTTTCTGATTTTGACTGTCATTCTAAAATAAATTCTTACCTAGGATGTCACATAGGCATAGGGGTCCAGGAAAGCAATGCAATTTCAGAGACTTCCTTTGCTCTTGCCCGACGTTTTTCCTGTCAGGTGGCTTGTGTGTATCCCATGTGGTGTTAAAAACACTACTCTGAGATTTCCAGTTCTCCTTTTGTTCCATCTAAGAGGAAGTTGGGACTTATTCTGAATTCCCCTTCAGAACTTAAGTGGATGGTTTATAGTGGCTTCGGTATTTATTTTGGCCATGTTGAAGTCTGCTTGTGAATATGTGTGTGGTGTTGGTATGTGGTCCCATAATATAAATTGCATATCATTATCCTAAAATCACTCATAGCTTTTGAGATCACCTTTTCACTTTACTCAACAGCTGATGGAATCTTTCCTCATAAATCTCATTAGTCCATACATCACTCTCTATAAGACTGGCTGAGTCACTTGCAGTGACATTCACACTTGTAGTGATGATTCAGTAGTTCATCCAGAATATCATCATACTGGCTTATAAAACTGGCTATTTCTGAGACTTAGTGTGTTGGGTTTTGTGTGGCAAGGTTTTGGTAGCAGGAGGGGCTACAGGGGTGGCTTCTGTGAGAAGCTGCTAGAAGCTTCCCCTGTGTCTGACAGAGCCAATGCCAGCCGGCTCCAAGACGGACCCACCCCTGGCCTAGGCCAAGCCAATCAGCGCCTCTGTGATAACATATTTAAGAAGGAAAACAAAACAGTTGAAAGGGCTTTTGCAGCTGGAGAGAGGAGTGAGAAGATATGAGAAACTCTGCAGACACCAAGGTCAGTAAAGAAGGAGGGGGAGGAGGTGCTCCAGACACCAGAGCAAAGATCCCCCTGCAGCCTGTGGTGAAGACCATGGTGAAGCAGGCTGTCCCCTGCAGCCCATGGAGGAAGGATGAGGGGGTGTAGAGATTCCACCTGCAGCCCATGGAGGACCCCACACCAGAGCAGGTGGAGGCACCTGAAGGAGGCTGCGGCCTGTGGGAAGCCCACGCTGGAGCAAGTTCCTGGCCGGACCGGTGGACCCGTGAAGAGGGGAGCCCACGCCAGGGCAGGTTTGCTGGCAGGACTTGTGACCCCGTGGGGGACCCACGCTGGAGCAGTCTGCTCCTGAAGGCCTGCACCCTGTGGGAGAGACCCACGTTGGAGCAGTTTGTGAAGGACTGTAGCCCGTGGGAGAGACTCCATGTTGGAGCAGGGGAACGATGAGAGGAGTCCTCCCCTGAGGATGAAGAAGCGGCAGAAACAAAGTGTGATGAACTGACTGCAACCCCCATTCCCTGCCCCCTTGTGCCGCTGAGAGGGGAGGAGGTTGAAGCCGGGAGCGAAGTTGAGCCCGGGAAGATGGGAGGGGTGGGGGGAGGTGTTTTAAGACTTGATTTTATTTTCTCATTGCTCTACTCTGTTTTGCTTAGTAATAAATTAGATGAATCTCCTCTCTACGTTCAGTCTGTTTTGCTCGTGACGGTAATTAGTGAGTGATCTCTCCCTGTCCTTATCTCGACCCAAGCCTTTTGTTATACTTCTCCTCCCCATCCCGCTGGGGGAGGGGTGAGTGAGCGGCCACGTGGCACCCAGCTACCGGCTGGGCCTAAACCACGACACTTAGTTGCAGATTTTTCCACAAACTCTTTTCCATTTAATCTGGACTTCGCATGTGGAATATCTCACTGTAATATCTGAACCAGAATACACATTCATTGAAACAGATTCTTAGAAGCAAGACCTTCAGGTTAGGATAAAATTCTGTAGGAAGTGTACATGTACTTTTGTAGTTATGGTGTACACCTTTTGTATAATAACCTAGTGATGAAAACAGTCATGTGAGAAATAGTTCTTTTTTGTCTTTAACATTTTTGAACCCACATCCTGAAATATGTCTTCCTAAGAATAAGGTATTCACCCTTTTGGTGAAGGTAGACTGCTGAATATCCTGGGAAACGTAAGGCCAGAATGAAAGCCAGCAAAGCAGAACTTCAGCCTACTGACTAGGATATTTAGTTGGTACTCATCCTGTTTATAGTGATGATTTCCTACTCAAAAAATGCTTATGCAGATACACTGCACAGTTCCCATCCCTCCAAATACTTCAGCATTTATGCATTTTTCACCAAGTCTTTGACAATGACTTGGTAACTTCAAAAATGAACTCTGGGTTTTTGGCAGAAGCCCTATTAGTGATCTACAACTTCTACAGCTGCATAACATGAAAAGACAGAACGAAATGCTTCTCAGAGGTTCACAGTGGAAAGATGAGGGGCAATGATCACAAGCTGGAACATGGGGATTTCTGGCTTAATAAAAGGGAAATATTTTTTCCATGAAGCTTGTCAAAGATTGGAAGAGAGTCCTAGGGATGTTGAGGAATCTTAATCCTTTGAGATACTTTATATTAACTGGACAAGACCCTGGGCAACCTGCTATAACTCCTACTTTGAGCGGGAGGTTGGACTAGATGACCTCTGGACATCCCTCCTAATCTATATGTTTCTATGACCTCACTGTGGGAGAGCTCAGAGATTTCTCATCCTTTGTAGGCAACATTTGCAGGCCATATATCTCTAAAGTATCTCCATCTGCTGACAATCTATAAGGAGGACAGGGGCCCACCAGATATTCCTTGAGAACATAAGAGCTAAAAGTGTCATAGGAAAACCCTCAGCACTGTGATGAAAGATGTGCCATACGGATTTAATAATGACCTGATGAAGATCTGGGAAGCACAAGGGTAGATGCAGATCTGCCACAGGAGACCAGACATCATTTTTTGCTGCTCCTGATGGAACAATTTGTTTTGTTTCACTTTTTAAATACAGAGACAGTCTAATCTAAAACATCTACAGATTGCAGGGGCTGAGGATGACTAGACAACCATGCCTTCTCTTTGTGAAAATTGCCTTTCTTGCTTGCTCAACATTTGACTCCAGGACTCTTTCATTCCTGGCTGCATAGTGGTCCAGATATGACTTTTGATAAAGGTTCAGTCCCACAGAGTGCCCACACGGGTTGTTGATGAAGTTCTCCTTACATCCATAGGAGCTTTGAGATGCAATGCCTTGGGTTTAAGGTCTTTGCAAGACAAAAATTGAAAATATGAAGAAACTGTTTACTTGTTACTTGGGAAAAAAGAAAACAGAAAAAAAAAGAAAAAAGAAAAAAAGGAAAAAAACCCTCTCTCTGCTTCATTAGATGTCTATTCTCAGAAGGTTTCTAGCATTTCCTATCGTTATAAACCCACATTTCCCAAGGAGATGACAGTGTGCACCAGGGAAGAGAGTCTTAGAACAATAGGGCAGATACTGCTCTCCCTATTTCCCACAGCAATTATAAAAGTTTAAATAAAATTTACATTATTTTGTTTTAAGACTACTAATAAGTATGACCAACTATAATGGTATTACAATTATCACATGTGAGTGTGTGAGGGTAGCTCAGAGAGAAAAGCAGCTATTAAAGGCCAATCTCAAATTTATAAGGTATATTCTTTTACAGAGAATAAATGGCTTGTTTACAACACCTCAAGGGTGTCACAAAGTTTTGTTAGAGGGAAATCTGTTGGGTAGATTTATAGAAAGAAGTGCCTCTAGAACCCATCACACTGTTAGTTCCTTAGACAACCAACAGAAAAGAAAGATATGAGCTCTGTTTGGAAATCTTCAGAAGTCCCAATCTCATTTCATGTATTTTGTAAGAATTTAGGCCTTCCCTTAGGAGGACCAAACAACCATTTCTGTATATCAAATTTAGATGACTACAGTGTAGAGGTCTACATCTGAGCTAAACTCAATGATCTTCTTCATGGTCAATAGAAAGTAGTAGGAATTCTTGGAACTCAAATGAATTCCTAGAATCTACATTTAAAATAAATAAGATAAATACTGTTCTACATATGGCTGTTTCAAATGCTTACAACTCTCCAAATTCTATACAAGGAGGCTAGATGACTACCTCAGTGTGGTGGGTTGACCCTGGCTGGAGGCCAGGTGCCCACCAGAGCCGCTCTCTCACTCCCCTCATTCACTAAACAGGGGAGAAAAGGCATAACGAAATGCTTGTAGGTCGAGATAAGGACAGGGAGAGATCACTCACTAGTTGTTGTCACGAGCAAAACAGAGTAGAGGAATGAGAAGTAAAATCAACTCTTAAAACACCTCCCCCCACCCCTTCCATCTTCCCAGGCTCGACTCCCAGCTTCAACCTCCTCCCCACTCAGCGGCACAGGGGGACGGGGAATGGGGGTTATGGTCAGTTCATCTCACGGTGTTTCTGACGCTTCTTCATCCTCAGGGGGAGGACTCCTCTCATCGTCCCCCTGCTCCAGCATGGAGTCCCTCTCACGGGGTGCAGACCTTCAGGAGAAAACTGCTCCAGCATGGGTCCCCCATGGGGTCACAAGTCCTGCCAGCAAACCTGCCCTGGCATGGGCTCCCCTCTTCACAGGTCCACTGGTCTGGCCAGGAGCTTGCTCCAGCGTGGGCTTCCCACAGGCCGCAGCCTCCTTCAGGTGCCTCCACCTGCTCTGGTGTGGGGTCCTCCATGGGCTGCAGGTGGAATCTCTACACCCCCTCATCCTTCCTCCATGGGCTGCAGGGGGACAGCCTGCCTCACCATGGTCTTCACCACGGGCTGCAGGGGGATCTCTGCTCCAGCCCCTGGAGCACCTCCTCCCCCTCCTTCTGCACTGACCTTGGTGTCTGCAGAGTTTCTTACATCTTCTCACTCCTCTCTCCAGCTGCAAAAGCTCACTTTAACTTGTGTTTTTCTTCTTCTTAAATATGTTATCACAGAGGCGCTGATTGGCTTGGCCTTGGCCAGGGGCGGGCCCGTCTTAGAGCTGGCTGGCATTGGCTCTGTCAGACATAGGGGGAGCTTCTAGCAGCTTCTCACAGAAGCCACCCCTGTAGCCCCCCCGCTACCAAAACCCTGCCACGCAAACCCAACACACTCAGGCATAAACATTCACATTGCACTCACCTTGAAGATAAGCAAGATCCAACCCTAAAAGCCCATCTTAGGTGTCAAAACCTGGCATATCAAGTCTGACTTAGATGTCTCGGTCAGGCTCAGTGGATCCCCTTTTGCATTTCTGTAATTCTAATGTTGCAAGAGTGACTATTTACATAATGCTAGTAAAAGCAACAGTAGATTTTTATGTTTTCTTTGAAGACTTTAGCCAAATTTTCCCTTTAAGATTTTTGTTATCTATGAAATCATTTACTGAATATTATCAAGGTAATTAATGTTTCTGAACAAATTAAAAATCTCTATTGTGGTGACTTGGGAGTTCTGATTTCCTCATGCAAACTCATCTACATTTTGGTAACATCTGTTCCCTAGCCACTAACTGCTAAACAGGATAATGGATGATTAATCTGAAGAAAATATGCTTTCTAAAAAAATTTGCTGTGATGAGTAAAAGTAGGCAGATTGATTCTGGCCTACATAATTTGTCATTGGCTTGCCAAGCTGGTGAAGAGGGCTTTAAACTAAAGTTACTGGGGGAGGGGAACCACTATCCATACCACTTCTACCAGTGTGATGCCAGTACCAGCAACAGATGCCCAGACACCGGAGAAGGATCACAGGTCAGCAGGAGAGCACCTAAAGTGCAGCACAAAGGAATTCCAGCCACTCCAGCCAGTGAGTCAGCCTCATTGGGGGCCCAACTGAAATGCCTCTGTGCAAACGCGTGCATCATGGAGAACAAACAAGAGAAGTTAGACATGTGCACGCATCTGAAGGGCTATGATCTTATTGGCATGACGGAGACGTGGTGGGATGGGTCCTATGACTGCAGCATTGAGATGGAAGGATACAGGCTCTTTAGAAAGGACAGGCAGGGGAGACGAGGAGCAGGTGTCACCCTCTGTATCAGTGACCAGCTGGAGTGCATGGAGCTCCACCTGGGGATAGATGAGGAGCCGACTGAGAGTTTATGGGTCAGGATTAAAGGCAGGGTAGGGACAGGTGACATTATAGTGGGGATCTGCTACAGGCCACTCAGTCAGGAAGACTGAGTGGATGAGGTCCTCTATAGACAGATAGGAGCAGCTTCATGTTCACAGGCCCTGGTCCTCATGGAGAACTTCAGTCACCCCAATATCTGTTGGAGGGACAATACAGCAGGCCATAAGCTATCCAGGAGGTTCCTGGAATGCATTGATGATAACTTCCTTCTCCAAGTGATAGAGGAGTCCACAAGGAGAGGTGCCATGCTGGACCTTGTTCTTACCAACAAGGAGAGACTGGTAGGTGATGTGAAGCTCAAGGGCAGCCTTGGCTGCAGTTACCATGAAATGGTGGAATTCAAGATCCTTAGGGCAGCAAGGAGGGTGCACAGCAAGCTCACTACCCTGAACTTCAGGAGAGCAGACTTCAGCCTCTTCAGGGATCTACTTGTGATCTGCATGGGACAAAGCCCTGGAGGGAAGAGGGTCACGAGAAAGTTGGTTAGTATTCAAGGGTCACTTCCTCCAAGCTCAGGAGTGATGGATCCCAACAAGCAAGAAGTCAGGCAAAATAGCCAGGAGGCCCCCATGGATGAACAAAGAGCTCCTGGGAAAACTCAAACACAAAAAGGAAGCCTACAGAGGGTGGAAGCAAGGGCAGGTAGCCTGGGAGGAATACAGAGAAACTGTCTGAGCAGCCAGGGACTGGGTTAGGAAAGCTAAAACCCTGATAGAATTAAATCTGGCCAGGGACATCAAGAGCAACAAGAAAAGGTTCTATAGATATGTCAGCGATAAAAGGAAGACTAGGGAAAATGTAGGCCCCATCCAAAAGCAACAGGAGACCTGGTTACCTGGGATATGGAGAAGGCTGAGGTACTCAATGAATTTTTTGCCTCAGTATTCACCAGCAATTTCTCTAGCCACACCACCAAAGGCAGGGACTGGGAGAATGAAGTAGGAGAAGATCAGGTTTGAAACCATCTAAGGAACCTGAAGGTGCACAAGTCCATGGGACCTGATGAGATGTATGTGTGGGTCCTGAGGGAACTGGCAAATGAGTTTTTCCTATTTGAGAAGTCTTGGCATTTCAGTGAAGTTCCCACTGACTGGAAAAGGGGAAACATAACCCTCATTTTTAAAAAGGGAAAAAAGGAAGACCCAGGGAACTACAGGCCGGTCAATCTCGCCTCTGTGCCTGGCAAGATCATGGGGCAAATCCTCCTGGAGACTTTGCTCAGGCACATGGAAAATAAGGAGGTGATTGGTAACAACCTGCATGGCTTCAGTAAGGGCAAATCATGCCTAACAAATTTGGAGGCCTTCTACAATGACATTACAATGTTGGTGGATAAGGGAAGAGCAACTGACTTCATCTACCTGGACTTGTGCAAAGCATTTGACACTGTCCCGCATTATATCCTTGTCTCTAAATTGGAGAGACATGGATTCAATGGATGGACCACTTGGTGGATAAGGAATTGGCTGGATGGTCACACTCAAAGAGTTGTGGTCAACGGCTCAATGTCCAAGTGGAGAACAGTGACGAGTGGCATTCCTCAGGGGTTGGTACTGGGACCGGCACTGTTTAACATCTTTGTCAGTGACATGGACAGTGGGATTGAGTGCACCCTCAGAAGTTTGCCAATGACACCAAGCTGTGTGGTGCAGTCAATGCACGGGAGGGAAGGGATGACATCCAGAGGGACCTTTAGAGGCGGGCCCGTGTGAACCTCATGAAGTTCAACAAAATCAAGGGTAAGGTCCTGCACACATGTCAGGACAATCCCAAGTGTAACTACAGGCTGGATGGAGAATGGATTGAGAGCAGCCATGAGGAGAAGGACTTGGGGATGTTGGTTGATGAAAAGCTCAACATGCCCAGAAAGCCAACCGTGTCCTGGGCTGCATCAGAAACAGTGTGAACAGCAGGTTGAGGGAGGTGATTCTCTCCTACTCAGCTCTCGTGAGACCCCACCTGGAGTACTGAGTTCAACTCTGGAGTCCCCAACATAAAAGGGACATCGAGCTGTTGGAGAGAGTCCAGAGAAGGGCCATGAAGATGATCAGAGGGCTGGAGCACCTCTCCTATGAGGACAGGCTGAGAGAGTTGGGGTTGTTCAGCCTGGAGAAGAGAAGGCTCTGGGGACACCTTATAGCAGCCTTCCAGTATCTAAAGGGGGTCTGCAAGAAACCTAGAGAGGGACTTTTTGCAAGGGCATGGAGTGATAGGACAAGGTGGTAATGTCTTTAAACTGAAAGAGGGTAGATTGAAATGAGATATTAGGAAGAAATTCTTTACTGTGAGGGTGGTGAGGCACTGGAACAGGTTGCCCAGAGAAGTTGTGGAGGCCCCATCCCTGGAAGTATTCAAGACCAGGTTGGATGGGGCTTTGAGCAATGTGGTCTAGTGGAGGGTGTCCCTGCCCATGGCACGGGGGTTTGGAACTAGATGATCTTTGAGGTCCCTTCCAACCCAAACCATT
Organism: Grus americana; assembly: GCF_028858705.1. Classification (NCBI taxonomy): domain Eukaryota; kingdom Metazoa; phylum Chordata; class Aves; order Gruiformes; family Gruidae; genus Grus; species Grus americana. Next base: position 23,829,938 of record NC_072852.1, on the reverse strand, counting down.
CCATTATTCTATGAATCTATGATTCTATTTCAATGTATATTTCTATAGCCTTCCATGCACTCCCTATTCAAGGAAGAAACACTCATGGAGTTCAAGAATAAAGAGGAAAACAACTACTGCACTGATGGTAAAATATACAAACTCAAGTCCCTGCATTTTGGAAAGAATTCCAAGTTTCAGTTCAAATACTGACATGATGTTGTCTTTGCTAAGATCTGCAAAGCTGACCTGATCAGGTCTGCCTGAGTTTTTCTAATTTTACTGCCCTGAAGAACGAAGACTATACTAGCAAAAATACTGTCCAGCCTTGCAGCAACAGAGTTATTCCTTTTAAAGAGAAGAAGGTTGGGATTAATCACTTTATTTTGTCATACGCCTAGTTTAAGGAAGACATGTTAAAGTACCTTCCCAAATGAAGGTGATTGATAGACAAAAGTGATTTAATTGGAGCTCAGTTACCTTGTTACTTTAGTCTGTTTTTTAAAAATTTTGTTTCTTATATCAGATTTTTGTGGATGCTACATTAATGCAGTATTTCAATTTAATAGGAGTTTAAAATATTTGACTAAGATTGTCTTTCATTTAATTGTTAATGTTTTTTAAAGCAATTTCCAAAAAGTCAAAATTACCCTTTCAGTGTAAATTGCATCATTTTTTTGGAGCGATGTTTTCACTTCATGATTTGCTTTCCCTCTACTGAACAACTAGAAACTGCATAGTAAAAACCCTTCTTTACTGACAAGCCAAAAATTTGTCTGCAAGAAAAACGCTGACTAGATTTAAATCCATCATTTTGATCATGCATAAATCATAGTTTGCAGTGATGAAAAAGTTTTTGAGAGACAAAACCTTAATTGTATATGTAGAGTACATTTTCTTCTGATAAATTTTGGGAAGCAGGAAAATTATGATTTATTGACTATTGTAAAAACAATCCAGTGCAATAGAGGAAAGCATCATTATCCCTGTACTGTGCATCAGTTAACTGAGACAGAGAAGAAAAAACTAGTATTAGCAAAGGCATACAGCTGTGCACCCAAAGAAACCACAATTAGTTTGCTTAAATGTAAGCCTCTAACAACATTTGAGACACCTTAGGATATCCGAGACATCTGCAAGGGTCCAGCAGTAGGAGACTGGTTACCTTCTGGGATGGTAGATGGGTGGTGGAGAGAATACCCCAGGCCAACTCGAATTACATTAAACATCTCTGTGTGAGCAATGGAATCAAGTTCTAGGTTTCCACATTAGACTGATCCAATACTGGTGCAGACTCCATGGACTGTATTGACTTGGTCTGCACCAGCTATAATCTATCTCCTGCAGATATCTACAGATGGACACCCAAATGTAATTGTCTTATTTTTGCACTTGATTATGCCCCTTAAGCTAAGTTCAGCTGTCTAAATGTCATAATTTCAGGATGTCTGAGATGCCATACAGTATCCAAGATACTTATACTGTACTGGCAAATATAGCACCATACATAAATATTAGTGGGTATATGACCATCTCCTTCCAGAGAAGCAGCTGGAAGCCAGCCAGGATATCCTTCTGTACCTCAAATAGCCCTTGATGCCTATGTTTAGGTGACTAAACATAGCCAGGATTTGATTTTTCCAGTCTAATTAAAATAGCTTGCTGGTTCTAGCATAAATGGCCACTAACGAATTATACTGATACTAGCCAAGCAATCTGAACAATATGTTGTCTTAAGGGGTTAATGCTTCTAAATCTGAGTATTCCCGGATGGCTTATTTGCTCACACGGTTTATAAAAAATAATTAGCCATCACATTTTTATTTAAGCTCTGAAAAATCCAGTTGACAAATTTTACATATTTTAGTCAGAGTATGAGGACTCAGAAGCCATCTCTGAAAAGACAGCAGAGAGAAAGTTAATACATGTATGTGCTGAAGTGAGCAATTGTAAATATTATGTCAGCCTTCTATTTCAAAGAAGCAGTGCAGGAAAGAACACTAGTAAATTTGCTTCCTAACGTTTTTTAATTTAAAAGTGATTCATAGTTTTCCAAATCATACTTTACGATGTTTTCTTTCTGTATAAAATCATAGCTTACTAAGAAAAAGAATAATACTAAGGTGTTCTCAAAAGACTTGATACTCATACTTGTCAAGATGTTTAACTATGTAATCATGAAGATGGAAATTTAACAGAAATCTGGCTTTTGATTCAGCAAAGGGTTAAACTGAGAAGCAAGAAAAAATGCACAGAGCAGAAGTATAATCATATATGCTAAAGAAGTGGTCTTGATATATGGGAATAGAGAAATAATGGATGTTGCATAAAATTTTTCCATTACCTAATTACTATAGCAGAAGTTAATGCCTTGTGATTAATTCACAATTTACTCTCTTTACCCAGGAAGGCTGCAACCATTGATTAGTGTTAGTCTCTTGAAACCCCTATGTCCCTGGCTGTTGATAACTGAGGTCAGTTGAAGATTTCCCTATATGTGAGACTGAACATGTGAGTCCTCTGGTCTGGCAGGGATTTATGGCCTTTTTCCCATGACTTAGGTGAGTCTTCCCCTCCTTTCAAGTAAGCTGTGACTGCTTTGCTTTTTTGCTGCAGAGAAGTTGGCATAGGATGATCTGAAATGAATTTTGGATACCTTCTAATTTGTTTTGTCTTCCAAATCCTTTGCTTTCTCCAGCATACTTCTTTCCTTGTTGGAGATAAAAAGAAACTAGTCACCATGGCACTCATGATATTTTTGCAGCCTTTTTGTAGACTTCAGTCCCGCTCTCATCATACCTAGAGTAAAAATGAAAGAACATTGAGTCCCAACTCTTTTCCCTTTTGCAGGGGCATTTGGAGTGGGGTGGGAGTAAAAGAACTCTCTACATTACATGAGGAAAATGTAAAAGGATTGCTTTTCCTAATCAGCTATTTTATTCTTTCATTCTGTTGCAGGATAGTTTGCTCAACAAAGCAAGTAAAGACAGTGCAAGGCTAACAGGTTACTTCAATGATATACTTTGTCAGATAATATGGGGGGGTTTTAAAATGTGCAATATTAACCATCAATAATTTCTAAGGGGAACTGGCTCCTTAAGACTCAATAATGTTCTGGTTCAAATACCAGTTTTAGGGTCACTTGATTTTAAGAGTTTCACAGAGAAGGCGGCCAGAAATGTCTCTCCCTCACAGTCATCTTTCTCAGCTATACATTAGTTAACACCTTACTTCACTGAAGATTCCTGAGATCAAAGCATTCTTTTTAACTACAGCTCATTGATAGAAGCGAGAGGTGGAAACAGATAAACAAGTGGAAAAAAATGAATGAGAACACGAGCTGTGAAGATTTCAGCATCGCTCTTATTCTCAGGGAAGGCAGCAGGCACTAGAGGTGGTCCAGGCAAGAAGTCTGTCTCACTGTTTTGCAAATGGTGCTACTGCAATACAAGATAAGCCAAAACCAGTTGGATTTTTATTGTTACTCTGCTTGCATTTTAATATTGCTTATTCAGAGGAATGAGGTATGTTTGACAGACTAGCGTTGGGTGAAGAATGGTAACCCAACCAGGAGGCATTCCTAAAACTTCAAACTATGATGTGTTCAAAAAAGTCATACAAGGCTAGAAAAAATGAAGACACTTTTGAAAGATTTCTGACAGATCTGAATCTGCTGGGTCAATATATTATTTTAGAAGGTATATTTGAGATTGCATTGTAATTCCTAACTTGGAATCACATTGTAAAGGGGACTAAGGACATCAAACTGAGAAAATAACTATTAGAAGATCCTAATCAAGATTTTTTTAAAAAGAAAAGAACACAGTAGGCTGAAGAACATAATGAGTGCGGATTGGAAGTACTGTCTGAAAAACTAGATACCGTGGTAGAATGAGGTACAAGAAGAAAAACCTACATGCATGCATAACTTGAGAAAACAAGCCTGTTCTTTCCCTTTGACTTTTTTTTCAGTGATTGCATTTGGAAATGATTAGAGGCTTTTTTTTTTCTTCTTCTGATGTATAGCTTTGAGGCACAAATTATTTTTACTTAAACACACAGATGTAGCTTTCACAGAGTGTGGGTTCTTTAATTGAAAAAAGTCTTGAAACAAATTTGAGATAAAGAAGTTTTTGTGTCATCACTACATAATTGATACTCCTCCAAAAACACCAAAGAATGTGGGTATTAAATTAAGCTTAAAAAACCAACCAAACAAAAACCCCCAAAACACTAATGAAAATACTAAACACAACTTGAGTTTTTTCTCTTTTTTTTCTTTTCTTTTGTCATTAAGATGAAGATTGGTACTGCAAAACCAATTTATGGAGCAAGAATATGCTGTTGATTAGAGAAGCTGGTTTCTTTAAAACCTTAAATACAATCTTGATATTTCAAAGTCACTAAGAGTTGTGACAAAGTCATAATTTATTATTCAGATAATGGAAAAGATCAGGAGACACATTTCTGGGAATACTGTGCTGAATTGTACAGCTATGACAACAAGCAGCTTTAAGCCTTTGAAGTTCTGTGATGTCTAGCACATCCACTGAGGCATTATTGATAAAGGGACAACTGTGAGAAAATGTGGTTTTGATGGATGGCAAATAAGTTACCCCAGCACCTATCCATAGTGAAGTGGAGCTCTGGATTGGGAAAAGTGATTCCCCAGAAAGTTCTTCAAGGTGTCTCCCATAAGACCCTCATAGAGAAGCTGGTGAAATATGGGCTGGATGAACAGGCAGTGAGATGGATTGAAAGCTGGCTGAATGGCTGGGAATGGGTGGTGATCAGTGGCACTAAGTCAAGTTGGAGACCAGTGACTATTGGTGTGCTCCAGCATTCAATATAGGGCCCAATCCTGTTTGACATCTTCATTAATGATCCAGATAACGGGGCACAGTGTACACTCAGCAAGTTTACTGATGATACAAAGCTGGGAGGAGTGGATTACACACCAGAGGGTTGTGCTGTCATCTAGAGGGATCTCAGAAGGCTGGAGAAATGGACTGGTGGGAACCTCATGAAGATCAACAAAGGGAAATGCAAATTGGAGAGGAATAATATTCCTTTAACCCTTAACAGACTGGGAAAAGTGGTAAGATCCAAGCAGGAGGTCCTGAAAGAGGGTTTGTGGTACGGCTTCCTAAAAAAAAATAGGGAGAAAATGTGACTTAAACTGTGAACTATATAACCCCCATCTTTCCTGTTTTGCTCAACAGACAAAACAATGAAGCTTCCAGATTCGCAGATGGAAACACATATGATTTAGTCAGTTCACAGCTTCATTCATTCATTCATTCAGAAAATAGTCCATTTAACAGGTGAATATTTTAACTTTTCCTGTAAACACAAGAAACTATTTCTGGAAAAAAAAAAAAATCAGTAAAATCAGAAAACAGAGAAATATTCTTGGAATTTTATTTATTTATTTTTTTACTAGCACATATCATACAGGTGAAAAGTTGGAAATAGAATATCTAAATATACAAAGCAAATATGTTTCACTGTGTCCAATATACAGTTACCATTAAGAGAGACCATGTAATTCATCAAAATTTTGAAACTCAACAGTCTAAATTTAAAAATGCAGTTTCATGCCATGTTCCTGGGATGTTAATGATTTTGGCCATATTTGACTAATTATTTTAGGACTTTTTAATTCCTTGATTAATTTTCTTTTCTTTTCCTGACTTGAATTGTTAATTCCATGGCATTATTCCATTCCTGACTGATCTCATTCACTTCCAAATCTATTTTTACATTACACAAACCCTCGCCCAAAACATATGGATGTCTGCGCATTAGTACCAGCTGCATGAAATACTTCATTTCTTCGGTTCCTGCTTATGCCTTCCGATGATTCCTTGTTACACTTTCCTACAGCAAACTGTCGATCTGACATCGTCTAAAGTTACGAAGTAACAAAAAAGTATTCTGGTAATAATAGCTAAAGATTATGTAAAAGTATAGGTTTTATTGCTTTGTGTCACATTAAGATAGAAACTAGTTCAAATATTTATTTTGTAAATATTCTACTTTGTGATTATTTTTTATATCTTATGCATTTTAAGTTTGGTTCACTTTATCATGCTCCCAGTTTAGTCCTCTTCACTGGTTTTCTTTCTACCCTTTTCTGCACTGTCTCTTACTCTTTAGCATTCTCAGCTGCCAAGAATTTCTGAATTTATGAACACGTGGAATTTTAGTTCTTTTTGTTTAACATTTCATAACAGTGAAACACACAGAACTTCTTTTACAACATAACATTCACATTATGAGCGTGCTGCTGGTCTCATTGAACACTCCCATTGCCTACAGTGCATGCAGGTTCTGTATAAGACTTTCTCTTTCCAAAGATGTTTTTAAATAATAGTTTTTATTTAGTGTTCCCTTAAAAATGAACTGCAGACATAATATGGAACAGTAGAGCTATTTCAGATCAGCCTAACCACTGTTTTAGAACTTTTTTTGCGCCAATGTAGTAGCTACAAGTGAAATGGAGTGTCCGATGATAAACAGTATTGGCAGCCTGTAAACTCAGCAAATCATTTTATTCTCTAGACCCCTATTCCAACATCTTATTTGCAGATGAATCTGGAAAGTAACAGTATTTTGGAAAGTAAAAGCTTAAAAAGCATATTTTTCATCATTATTTGAGAAGAGCTGAGGATAGAAAAGTATTTCTGTTTCACGTATCTCAATTTTCTGTTAATAGTAAGTGTCTTTGAATTTTTCAGTTTGAATTGGAAGGCAAAATGTTTCAGCTGAAAGAAAATTTATCTGGGTGGGATGCTATGGGTCCCAGAAGTTATAAAGTATCTGGGTCTATACCTGGAAAGGTCCATAAAAGCTTGATCTGCCGAGCAGCTGGGAACTTGGAGATGGAAATTCAAGTTTGGGGGGCTTCTCAATTCTCCACTAGGCAAGCTGAAAGCAAGCCAAGAGCCTTGAAGCCTTGGCTAGGCAGAACAACCTGGGAGCCAGGACTCACAGCTCCTCAACGGCCTGCCAGGTGGACTGCTGAAAAGTTGGGAGCCTGGAGGTTCACCAGCAGCCTCCATAAAAGGCAGGTGGGTGAGCTACCATTGCAGATGACTATTGGAAACCTGCCTCCTTTCTGTCACAACTTTGTCAAAATTGAACTGTCTCCTGCAAACACTTTGGTTTTGATAAATTTGCAGCCTTTGCTCCATCTGACAATTTCCAAAACACTCTGATTCTGGAGTCTACCATTTGGGGAGTACAGCTCTTCACTAGAAAAACTAATGTTCTTGGGAAACACAGTTTTATACAACTGGCAAACAAAATTCCACACTAATTGAAATATTCCTTCATGCATGACGAATGAAATATTCTTGTTTGTCTGGCATCTTTTTAACATTTTTGGTTTGTTGGATTGCTCAGCTGCATTTTTGAGATGAAGAATATTGTAGCTTGCTTGTGCACTTATTTTTCAAATATTTCTCTGTTCTCAACATTATTTTGGAATAGTATGATTGTAATGATATATGTTAGTGTAACTCAGCTAATGACTACATCATTAAAATCTTGGTATTTTACAGCTAATACTGAAAAACGAAAGTTGAAGCATTTCAATATGTAATTTTCCTTTTTTTTTTAATAGTCTACATAAATGTAGGGTTTCTACAATATATATTCATTTTTATTTAATCAAATGGTTGTATAACTTGAAAGTCCAGGTGCAAAGAACTGAAGCTTGTTAGTGAAGTATTGCTCTAATTTTTGAATTGTCATATTAGTAGGATACCTTTTTCAACAAAAAAAATTTAATATGTTTTTCTTGCCCTTTATTTAATAAATCTTTCTTTACCAACAGAGAACAACATCTGATAATGAACAACATAATGAGAAATCACTTTATTTGTGTTATTTACCCTTTCAACACAGAATGGCATTGAGATTTTGTGGGGTTTTGATCTCTGGTCTTTGCAAACACTATTTAAAAGAAATATTCTATATCTGTATAATAGATTTCAGATAGTTCACAAGAACATAAATGAAAATAGATAACACAATGGTAATACTGCAGCAGGTTCTGCAGTTCTCAAGAGTATCTTTCAAACAAATGTAACCTGATTGCACTAGCAAATGCTAGATCTTTTGGATTTCAAAAGGACTGTTTGTTATTCATTTATTATGGTGGGGAATTTCAAAGCAACAAAGGGACTGAACTCAAAGCCTGTAGGAACTTGATATTTGTTCTTTTTTTTACATATCCTTGAAGACTTTTTGCTAATTTCATGATTTTTTTTTTCTTCCCCCAGAAATTATCATTTCTATGCTTCTGTGGGGGTTTTGTTTTGTTGGGGTTTTGTTTTGTTGGGGTTTTGGGGTTTGTGGTTTGGTTTGGTTCAAATTCTGTCATTTGGTCTAATTTGGATTTTGCTATGCTTTCATTTCCCATACGACTAATGTGAGACTAAATTTTATAGGTACTGTGCACTGGTACCTAATTATATAAGATACCCTGTCTATTTGTTTCTATTCAATAACATTGGAAAATTTATAGCAAAGTGGTAAAGATGCATCTCAGCAAAGCTTTAATGAGATATCAATGTCTGAGACATGTTCATTTTTTGATTCTACAGGTTTCACATCATAACATCAGGTCTTTCAAAATTGTTCCAATTAACTCACAGTAATTTGTCTTTGTAACCTGTATCTGGGAATTTGGAAGTCCCATCATTCCTATTTTCTAGTCATCAATTGCTGTGTTAATAAATTGATTGGTTTCTTGCAAAATGTATTAATCATATGTCAGACAACAGAAATTTTGACAGTTCTCTGGAAAGAGTCACCAACAAAGGCACAGATTCATTTGTCTTATTTCAGTGTGAGTGTATTGGCTCTAGTAAACACCCTGAAATCGCCAGGAATGCTGTCATTTATAACAACATGAGGGCAGCACCAATCTTCCCCATAGCTCAAAATCACCTTACACTTACATAACTTTTAAGTGCCTAAGCTTACTGAAATTAATGTTTTGCTCTGTTTTTTCCCTCAGTGGTAACTGTGGATCACATTTACTTTTCGACTGGTGTAGACTGCCCATTTCAAGAGGGCAGTCAAATAGCCTGCCTATTCCAAGTATTTAGACCTTTCTGTCATGGTTCAAAGCACCCTTCCCTGAGAATGTAACACTTTGGATTAAACTCTGAAAAAATCATAAATACTGTGCAAACGTGCTGCAGAAATTGAGGCATCAGTTTGATATATGACTACCAGAATGTTGGCTTCTTGCATCTCCTGCAATAAGAAGAAGAAAAATGAGGGAGGAAAAAGAGGAAAAAGTGCGTGTTGGGTAATACAGATACATTGACCTTGTTTCATGGGAAACAGAGAGAGAATTGGGCTGTTATGTTGTATCATGCTGTTATGAGGAAAGTCACCGCAAGGGAGAAAAGTTTAAATTGACTGCTGTAAGAAATAAAAAGTTACAGGATTTCTGTAGTAAATGATACCTTCTGATCAGACAATCTCCTCTTTTCCATGTTTGATCTTTCAACAGTGAGAAATTGTCTGCGAAGGCAAAAAATATTAATTTCTTTCTAGTTCCCATTTTAATTTGATCCAGAAAATATTTTGTGAAGTATGACTAATAGGTTTTGGATGTAGAACAAGGGTACTACTTTCAAATCTCAAAGTAGAGACAAAACTGAGTTTGCTATAGCTAGTAATATGGGGAAATCCCATTACAGGGCCAGGGCAGTGGATATTTTTTTTTCTGTTGGTTTTGCCTTTTTCTACTCTGAAGAAAAATTTGGGGTATGTCATAGTCACTTAGAGGAAAACTCCTTCCTATGTCTTATCAGTCACTTTTTAATTTATCAACAATTCAAGAGTAATTTTAAAAAATTTCTTTAGTTATTAAGTTCAATTTTTAATGTATTTCTTGACATATTTCTGACTCTATTGCATTCTCCACCACACTGGTAACTTTTGCCAATAAGTTTAACAGATTGTACTCTGTAAGAATCTCCTAAAAGCTTTTGCACAAATATGCCATTAAATACTTGTGTATTAAAAAAAAAAACCCAAAAAAACCCCCAAAAAACCAACCCAACATTTATGAGGGCTAGTTTTTTAGTTCAAACTTTTATTATTTTCATGTCCCCACCTTCTTTCATCATGCTGAATGATCTCCTTTCTAAACTATACAGCCTCAGTGTCTTTTTTTTTTTTTTTTTTTAATTAGTCTGTGAAAGTTCATGTCTGGTTTTAGGATTTGAATGATATGAACAGGATGCAAGGTAGATCTTGTGCCTAGTCTTCTAATCTAACAGACTGTATTAATTTACCCAGACATCCTTGAATCACTTACAGGATTTCGATAACATTATCATAAAATACGTTCATTGCCTACTCTTTCCACTGTTCTCATACCCGAAGTATGAAGCGAGAGGAGGTTTTATTTCAAGATTGTCTCACAGACACTACCTGTTGTTGCTGCCCCTCTCTGTTCTATTTCTCATTCTCTACTCTATCTGACAAAGCTGAGTCAAACTGAACAAATCCTTCATTGCGTAGCTGAAGAAGGACCTGATACAAGACTCCACATGAGAAAGGATGCACTGTATGACTTTCATGAAGGAGAGGTTTCTAAACAGCTTTCAAAATGGTGCAAGTGCAGCTAAGGAATTCCATATCTGCTATTGAGATTCATCTCATTGATTGTAAACCCATGTGTCTATCACCTGCTGAAGTCTACATAATCTAGGAGAACTAAAGTGTGTCATCCTGTGCAACCATGTCTCTTAGGTTAATGCATTTCAGTCTTACAAAATTGTAGGGTTACATATCTAACTAGTGATCATTTTGAAGGCTAAAAGACATCTGTGGTACTAACATACACCACATATACAAATCGGGTCACTGTTGCAGAAGACATTCATTCATGCTTAAATATTCAGTAAGTGACTGGATTTCTCTAAAGGGCTTAGTAACCAGTAGCTCATGGATCCAAACTGACTGCATGTTCATAACTAAGCTTCTTTGAAAAGTTACATCTTAGTATCTAAGAGTACCGCTCTGTCAAAAAACAGCTGTGTTTTCTAGTTCACTCTAGTTTTGTGAAAGTGCTGACTTTTTTTTTGATATCTATTTTCTTAGTTAATCAAGAAACACAGTGACATAATAATTGTGAAACTGTGAAGCTAATGAGTTCTATATGAAAATGCATGAACACTCAATGACTGCACAGTTGTAATAAAATTTCTAGTGTAGTACCTATGCAAGATGTATGCATCTGACTTTTTGATTTGCTATTGTAACTTTTATTTTTTGTTTTAGTTAAATGCAATTCAGCTACAAAAAATTTTTTTCTCCAGTTTACGTAACAAGTTCATATTCACTTTCCAGTTTTATAAACAATTTTGAAAATTGTGTTTTATTGTGTCAGGTATTGCAGCCACTGTGTATTTGTCTGGCTGAAAGATCATTTCAATTATGAAGCATAGATTCTGCTTCATCTTTCATGAAGAATCTTATACTGTAAACTATGGCAAGATCACTTAGGCAACTAGAGGCTATTTTTCTAAGGTGCGTTCTATGAATATCTATACCATATACTGACATGAGAAGTTGAGTAGTATCAAGCTACAAACAGAACCCTGAATTTACATGCATATAGTTTTAGATAGCTTTTATTAAACACTGCAATGTAATAACTAATTTTCCTTTTCTTCCTATAAAGACAGAGCAAGGATCAAAATATGTTCATGCTATTTACAGGCAGGGAGTCAGATCAAATTCAGTGATTTTTGAATTATCGCTCTCTCACAGTGAGAAATATGATTATAGAAAAGTTTTCCTTTAGCAAGTTGTGCTGTTGAAAAAACAACAAAAACAAAACAAAACCAAAACATTGTTCATTTCAAAAAACTAATCATAAAGACAACAAAGAACATAAAAACCCAGGAATTATTTATTTCTGACTTCAAACTATCTTGAACTTGCTTCAGTCTTACATGTTTTTGTATTTGTTCTAAGTTGGATTGAAAGGGGAAAAAAGAAGAGAGCAGTAAAGGGGGGGTAAAATCCAGAGAAACAGAGAAAAGATAGAAAGCATTGAAAACAAATGTAAAATTAGACCAAATAAAGGATTAGATAAGGAAGTAAAAAAACAATCTACTGGGGGTGTGTGTGTGTGAAAGTCAGATCACTATTTACCCTGACTTGGATTACTTTTGTTTGTTTTATCCATGAACAACATATAGCTTTCTCTTTCCGCTAGCTGTCTGTAATATTAGCTTTAGCTTTATTGACTTCCTTAGTGGGAAATTAAGTTGGCTGTAAAATTTACTCTCTCTTTTTTTTTACTGGAAAACAAGCAAACAAAAAACCCAAACAAACATCTATGGGCTTGAATTGTATTTAGGTCTATAGATGTTCAGGGGTATCACCCTTTTCCAGTGCAGTTTGGATTACTCCATGACAAATTGTGAGACTGTCTTTCCACCTCTGGGGCAGTCAATTCCAGGTGTATTGGACACCCCTCCACGTGAAAGCAAACTGTGGCCTGCACTCTGCTGCCAAAGGAATTAAGAAAAATGCATTGGCAATATCAGTTGTAGCATACTACTTGGCTGCCTTCGACTCCGGTTCATATTGGAGCTCTAACATGTCTGGTACAGCAGCTCAGGATGGCGTCACTTCATTCAGGCCATGAGAGTCTACAGTTAACTTCCACCCTCCATCAGACTTTTGCACTGGCCATATGGGACTATTAAAAGACTGAGTCTTGTTGATGACTCCTTGGGCCTCCAGTTGATGAATCAGCTCATGGAAGGGAGTCAGGGAGTCTCCATTTCTGTGATATTGCTGCCAATCCACTATCCTGGTAATAATTGGCATCTGCTGTTCTTAAACTTGCAGTAGTCCCACGATGAAGGGATCTTCCAAGGGGCCAGGCTTGGTAGATAGCTGTTTAATTTTCTCTGTGTTCACCCTGGCTAGACCAAAAGCCCATTGATACTCTTCTGGGTCCTTGAAGTACCCTCTCCTGAGGTAGTCTATGCCACAGATAGAAGGGGCCTCTGGGTCGGTCACAATGGGGTGCTTTTCCCACTTGCACCCTGTTAAGCTCACCTCAGCCTCCAATACAGACAATTCTTGGCATCCTCCATCACTGCAGAGATCCAAATGGGTTCTGTGCCCCTATACCTTGATGGCATCAGTGTACACTGTGCACCAGTGTCTACCAAAGCCTTATACTTCTGTGGGTCTGATGTGCCAGATCATTGAATCCAGACAGTCCTGTATACCAAATCATGCCTTTCGTCCTCCTGGCCGAAGGCAGGGACCCTGTATTCTTGTTCCTGGTAAGAGTATTCACGGTCTGACCCTTGCAGTGCCAGACCAGAAGTCCCCTCACCAGGATCAAGGGAGGTGATGTCAGTTCTTCTATGTCTGGGAGATCATTGATTGCCTTCTTGTGTTTCTACAGCAACTACACTGACAGCCTTCTTGAGTATTCCCTTCTTAGCAGCTGTCTTCCCTCTCAGTTCACGTACACAGGCTTCCAGCTTAAAGGTGGGTTCACCATCCCACTTGCTCATGTCCTCCCCTTGGTCACACAAGAAGAACCAGAATGTGCCACATGGCATATGCCTGGGGTTCCCTTTCCTTCTGACTGGGGAAGGAGAGGACTGATTTCTTGGGGTGCACCTGACAGCCAAGGCATCGGCCCGTAGGGATGAGGAAATACAGAGATTTTCTTCAAAGTTTTGGAGCCAAGAAGACATTCTCTTCACAGTTGGTGTATCCATATCTGGGCAATACATCACTGCCAAGCTGTTATAATATGATTCTGGGGCACTTTGTATCACCTTCGTCCACATAGCCCGTGTGCATAGGACATCCTATGGATCTTTGGAGACCTCATCATTGTCTAGATCACTGTAGATGTCTTCCAGCACTGCTAAATCCCTTGGGTACTAGATGCCTTAATCTGTGGTAGTCCACTTTCCTAGGGAGTTCACAAGATCTTCCTGGAATGGATATCTTGCCCTCACACTTGAGAGGAGCCATCTCCAGATGCCTCTTTTCCAATTCCTCTCTCAATTCACTGGTTTCTGACAAGAGATCTAAGCTAGATTCCAATTGCTGATTCTCGGCCCCATTATCGCAGCATCAGAGCAGCCAGGCAGCAATCCGCTCACCTGGCTGTGATCTTTCCACATATCTCAAAGTTATGATGAGGTCAGGGACCTGGTAGTTTCTGCTTCCTGTTTGAACTCTCTCACTCCTTCCTCCCATTTCTTTGTCAATGGGTCGGCTTTCTGATCAAACCTTTCCTCTTCTTCATCTTCCCTGTTGGGAACCTGTTGACCTCCTTGTCCACTGTTTATTTTTCACCACTGGGGCAATTACCGTAGTTATTGTTTGGGTCCCTAACTCAACCAGGTTGTCCTCAGATGCAGTTTGGGTCCCTGACCCATCCACAGTCCTCTGAGAGTATGAACTGTGGCTCGACAGGCACAGTCCAGGCCTCAGTACACTGCTAGAAGCTGTTGGTTTTCACTGGGGTAGGCAAAGCACCCTTCTCTCAGGTGGCACGTCAGTTTGCCGGGGTTGCTTGCCTGTTCAAGTGTAAAGTCCCAGGTTATGGGAGGTGATAACTGTTCTAGGAATCTGCCCAAATCCTTTCACACACCCTGTCACCCAGAGACCACCTCCCTCAGAGCACATTTCAATATCGCCTCACTCAGAGTTTGTCTTCTCCTACACCAGGATGAGACCAGATACCACAAAACCCATAATATGCCAACAGTATTATTAACCAGCTCACATAAGGGTGAACAACGACCTCAGGAGCCTGCATAATAAAACCATCTACATCAATCCCAAATAGGGAGAGGGAGATGAATTCCCTCATCTTCTCCACAGGATAGCTCCCCCAGCACAGCAAGACAATCAATGCTGGTGCAAAGCACAGAGCTATTGTCTGTGCTAGCATGTTCCCAAGTTCCTTCATCCTCCCCACAAAATAGCTCCCCCAGCACAGTAAGGCCATCAATGCCAGGGCAAAGCTCATAGTCATTATTTGTATTAACATGTTCCCAAGCTTAGCAAAATAAAGAGATAATCAGTGCAGCCAAACTCCCAAATGCATTGACCCACACAGGAGCTCGCCACTTAATAACTACTTTAGCTATAGCATGCTTGATACAGAACTCCCATTGTCTCGAGCCCTACATTGGGCACCAAAACCAACTTCGGTGAGTTGACCTTGGCTGGACGTGAAGTGTCCGCTAAGCCACTCTAGCACTCCTCTCCTCAGCAGGACAGGGAGAGGAGAAAAATAAGATGGAAAAAACCTCATAGGTCAAGATAAAAGCAGTTTAATAAGGCAAAGGAAAAACAAAAGATTTATTCTCTGCTTCCCATGAGCAGGCAATGTCTGGCCACTTCCCAGGAAGCCAGGGCTTCAATACTTGTAGCGGTTGCTCTGGAAGACAAATGTTGTAAATAACGAATGCCCCCCACCTCTCTTTCATTTCTCTCAGCTTATATTTCTGAGCAGACATCATATGGTATGGAATATGCCTTTGGTCACTTTGGGTCAGCTGTCCTGGTTGCGTCCCCTCCCAAGACCTTTCCCACCTCCAGCCTACTGGTGTGTGGAGGGGAAATGTTGGAGAGACAGCCTTGGTGCTGTGCCAGTGCTGCTCAGCAGTAGCCCAGACACTGATGTGTTACCACCACCTTGCTGGCTACCAATGCGCAGCACAGCACTGTGGGGGCTTCTATGGGGAAAATTAACTTCCGCTCAGCCAGACCCAGTACGGAGGCAAAGGATGGCTATGAGCTCTTCCTTTGGCAGAGGCATCTGTCAAAGCAGCCATCCTGCACTCATCCATGAACCACACACTTGGCTGTATCAGTGCGTTTGTGTCGCAGTGTTATTTTCAAACACCATCAGTTCCTCAGTTCAGTTCACCTTGTCCGTCTCACAAAATTTTTTACCAGACCAGCTAATGGTTTAGCATGGAAATGAGAACAAAGGGTATGGGAGGTGTAAACTAAGATGACAAGAAATTATTATCAAACGGTGGCCTAGTCAGCAAACTTTGAAACTCTAAAGATTTTCCAAGACTTTTGTCAACTTTCAACGGGTTTCCATGCATTGTAGACATAGAGTTAATAATTTGATCCAAATGTAATTTTACTCACATCAGCTTGACTATATAATTAATCAGACTTCAAAAGCATGCTAGATATTGTTGTTTGCATCAGATAACTCTCTGATTCAATGAAAATTTCCAGATTGAGTTAAAGTCAGCATATTTGTAACACTTTTTTCATACTGGAGAGAGCCTTAGCACAGAGGAGGCAAATGTTCTATGTCTGTATGTGTTCAAGAGTTCGGTAATTCAGAGAGCAAATGTGGGCTGAGTTTTACTAATTGTAGAGGCTACAATATGCATTTGGCCTCCTAGAGGCATGATATCCTTTATGATTAATGCCTGGCATTTTACACTAAAACTGAGGTTTGCCTTTAAATGTCATTTCACTAAAGCAGAAAGACTATTGTGAAAATGTACCTTCTCTAATAAACAAATGGCAGAAAGAATCAGGAGCACTTTCTTCTATAATACTGATGGTTAGAGGAGTCTGTTCATGCCTTTGGGCAGCCTCTCCATGACTGATACCTGAATGATCTATGCTTCTATCTTTGATTTTCTTGTGTCAGGAATAGTGTGGCCAGCAGGAACAGGGACATGATTGTGTCCCTGTAGTCGGCTCTGGTGAGGGCCCACCTCGAATACTGTGTTCAGGTTTGGGCCCCTCACTACAAGAAGGACATTGAGGTGCTGGAGCGTGTCCAGAGAAAGGCAACGAAGCTGCTAAAGGGACTGGAGCACAAGTCTTATCAGGAGTGGCTGATGGAACTGGGGTTGTTTAGCCTGGAGAAGAGGAGATTGAGAGGAGACCTTATCACTCTCTACAACTACCTCAAAGGAGGTTGTAGTGAGGTGGGTGTTGGTCTCTTCTCCCAAGTAGCTAGCAAAGGAACGAGAGGAAATGGTCTCAAGTTGCGTCAGGGGAGGTTTAGATTGGATATTAGGAAAAACTTCTTCACTGAAAGAGTGGTCAGGCATTGCAACAGGCAAGTAGACATGGTGGTGTTGGGTTGACAGTTGGACTTGATGATCTTAGAGGTCTTTTCCAACCTTAAAGATTCTATGATTCTATGATTCTTTTAATTTGCACTCATTTTCCCCTATTTATCCTTAGAGATTTCTGTTGCTGATCAGCTTGTACCTGGTGTAATTATTACCGATGCTTCATATTACAGAGGAATCCTATGACTCACACTCTTTGTTGAGTGTCCTAGTGATTCTCTCCAAAGCTTCATGGTCTGTTTTCCTGAGTACTGCAATGAGATAGTGAATTGACCAAATCTCTGAAGCAGAACTACCTATACTGTTGCTTCGTAAAGAGTACCTCAAAATGGGTTTGAAATTCTAATGTTTGCTTTTATTAAAGCAAAAATTGGAACAAGCAATTCTTTAAATAAAGAAGATTCAGATCTTCCAGGTGATTAGAATAAAAGGATGCAAATCCAAACTTTTCACCTTCCCACACCTCTTTATTGTGCAAGTCCTTCCCTAAGACGTTGTTCTCTAGTCATCAGTTTTTGGTAGCTTAATGGGCTACATCAAAGACCACACAGACACTTCTGGGTCTCTAGAGAAAACATCTTACTTTCCATCAAAACTGAAGCTGATCTGTTTCCTGCCTTCTCCTTTGGGGAATCTTCCATTTTGTTTTTATTATTGCTATATGTCTCATTCCTTGAACTCATGATATTTCTTCTAGTGGAGAAGGACTTATTGTCCATTTCAGAACATACCATCAGGAGAGGATCCCTCGCTGCAGAGAATTTATTCTAAACTTTGATGCAACTATGAAAACCATTTTGTTCAGCAGAACATGAAGTTTTCACAATAGAAATGGCAATAGAAAGTAAACAAACAAATCAAGCAGATGCAATGTGCTATGGGCAATGATATTGCAGATTCTCTCTCTCAATACATCTGTCAGCCTTTGTGCTCCTTGCCACACATCACAACATGTATCTCCTTCATCTGTAGCAATTTAGATGTTTGTGGGATTATGAACTGGATCAGTAAACAAACTTTGGATAAATATGATCCTTTCCACAGATTTTTTTAGTGATTGACCTTCCAGCAAACCCTATGACCTGCTGTACTAGAATAACTGAGGGGCAGTAGCCTCCTAAACTGATTTTTCCTCTGGAAAGATGGAACATTATTTCACAGTCTTATAAAGCCTCCTTTGGGAAGGACTCTACCTGCATCCTAGCCTGGGAAAATCAGGCACAACATAAGATAGCTATTCTGTTCAGGGTCAGCTCCACAGAACCACGCTGTACAACACAGGAATTAACTGCTTTGTAATCTGGTGGCAGACTGCAGTCCTTCTTTGTTACTTTTTGAGTTTAAACAATCATCACTGAAACTTCTCCCACATCTTTCCCTCATTCATTCTCAGGGCATTCCAGCCATACTGAGAGTCATTTCTTACCTGTGTTATACATAAGTATTGTGGCTTTTTTAAGCTCTCCATAGTAATGATATTGCTTTACAACAGATCTCTTCATAAACTCAGGTGTCATGCTTCAGGCACATGTGGGACACATGTAGGATTTGGGACACTAATGAGATTCTCTCACCTCATCTGAACGTAAAGCAAAACCAAGACTTCATAAGAACAGAAATTCTTTTGCTTCATTAGTAGTTCAAAAATTATTTCAAGAGTATTTATTCCTACCTGCTACTGGGTTAATTTACATGTGGTGCTTTTGCCTTTCGAGAACAAATGATGCATTTCATACATGCTAGCAGGTATATATTTTCATATCTATCAGTAATGTCACAGAACGCCCAGAGCTCTTCATTTTCAATTTTCCTCCCTAACTGGGAAAGTAACAAACTGCCTTATTCAGTGCTGAGAACAGATTAACTGATTTTATTTCCTTTCTTGGAAGAGCAACAGAATGGGCAGCCGGGTCAAAATATTGTAAAAAGTCTGTCTAAACAGCATATTTTTTTACCTTGGGACGGTGGGAACTGTCACGGGAAGACTTGCAGAACCTCAGTGAGAGCTGGGAGATGAGGACAGAACTGAGCGATGCCAGATGCATCACATGGAAAAAAAAATCATCAACAGTGGGTTGGTGCAAGTTCTGAGGTGACTGGAACTATTACGTCTAGCTAAGGTGAGGTCTAATGATATACACAAATAAGGTTTACACATATTTTCCACTATTGTCTTCAGCTGGCTAGCCTATTACTTTACAATGGGTTTGTCTTTTGAGTTAATAACACATTAATGGTAAAGATTTAGTGGAGGCAAAGAGGTCCTAAGAGGATTACAAAACATCTACCAGCACTATTTGACACTGAAATACCATACCTTTCTTCTCTTCAGACCTGGTTTATGGATCCCAGAATTCTTTAACAGTTGGGATTTGAGACTTTCAACTTTTATACAGATTTTCACCCCACAGTCCTTATCAAGGCTGGAAGTTCTCTAGGATTCGGTAATGTTTGCTGAATGTAAATCAAATAGATTAACCCATTACAGATTTAAATAACCTGTGATTTAGTAGACCTACTGCACTTATCTTGATAGTCTGTATGGGCTGGGCAAATATCAGAAAGTAATCAGAGAAAGTTAAAAAGAAACATAGCATCAGCAACAGGAAGGGAGCTGATGCCAAACCTGCATGTGCATCCAGTTGTAGGAAATGTGCTATGAACAGAGTTTATTATCTTTAGCACAAAAAATCTTTCTATGAAAAATGAAGACTATAAAATCGTATTATACAACTATGACTGTCATCCAAGGGTTTGAATTTGTTTCCCAAGCTGGAAGTGAGTTAGAGCTAGAAATAAGGATTCACAATAACAGAGTTGCTGATTTTAAACAGGGTTGCAAACAATTGGATCTGGCCTGTGCTGCTATTACAGCTATTTGGAAGAAGGGTTGGATGAATCCTCTGAACTTATTATCAATGTTTAAATGGAATTCAGCAGATGTGTGCAAATCTGGTTCATAAAACTTTACATTTCTGCTTGAACTGTTCATTTGCTCCAAATAGGAAGTGCAGATGAGGGCTTCAGAGAGGACACGGAGGTAACTGAAGGGCCTATTGATATATATAGTGATGAAGCAATAATGTAGTAAAATTAGCTAGAGTCTAATGGGAGATGACAAGGAGTAATGTAAAAGCATTTGAAATGGAGGTGGGAGAAGAGACTGCATGAAAAATTACTTTTACAGGTAAGTAATTCATCCTTTCATTCCTAAAAAAAAAGCAAGACTGGGAAAAAAATATATGTGGGTCAAGTTGTGCCCTGCTATTCTAGCCACTTCATCTCACAATCCCTTTCATAAACATACCGAGCACTGTCTCATACGTGGTGAGTTTTTTGTCTCCTTTCATCTCCAACAAGCTGTTCCTGAACAGCTCTGATTTGATCATTAAGAACTTTGATCTCACTCCAGATTAAATTTTTCATCACCAGTTTGCACTTCTGTGTGATGAGATAGCTTGCCACCTTCAGTGCTGCTGGACTTTTCTGCAGGGACTGCTGGCGTCAGTAGTTAGTAGTTAGGGACCTTGAATTCCAGAACCACAAACTGGAGTGGACACCAGAAATGTCACTCTGGTTTCTTTCACTGGGGCAATGTGGCTAGAATGGCAAAGCAAAGCAAAGCACTGGCAAAATGCTGGACAAATGATAAAAAATGTCACATAACTGTTCAGCGAGGAGAATCTGAATGTGACTAGCCATTTTTTTCTTTCTTTACAACATGTGTTCCAATCTATTTTATATAAAGAGATGCCTGCAGATTTGGGGCTTCAAACTGTATTTACACAGCCCGGTAGGAATCCAGATCAGGAGTTGTAACTTTCTTGGCAACAGTTTGGATACGGGCTTTTGAACTAGATGTAAGTACATAGTTTTCCCCAAGACCAGTTTAGGACAGCTGAATTGCATGTTGGGTTTGTGGGGTTTTTTTCATTAATTTGTCAAGGTACACATTATCTAGCATTTCTTAGCCCTCTGTAAGCTGCAATAGATGACAGTTCTTTGCTAGCCACTATGTTTAGTTTTTCTTATTAGCTACACTTATGCCTAGAAATACTTCTTTGATAGTAACAGATAGCAATTGAGTAACTTCTTAGCCTTCCTTAGCTGGATTAAACAAGTCACGTTCTTTAGTCTCCTGTCAGGTAGTAGCTGCTTCATTCTCTGAACATGCCCCTAGGCCTTCCTGTGTTTGTTCCATTCTGAGTTCTTCTTTCATGAGCTTGAGTAACCAGAGTCATGTATGTATTCTGCGAGAAGTCTAACCTGGCCTAAATTGTACAGTGGGATCAATTTCTTCCTGTCTCTGCTGGAAGTCTCTGTTCTGCTGTATTCAGAGTTCATTTGTCTTTTTCACAGCTACATCAAGTTAGCAGCTGGAAAGTATTCTGTGATCAACAAAAAGATCAAAGTCCTTTCGTCTGTTTTTCTACAGATAAGCTCCTAGATAGATGTCATGGAAATTTATCTTATTAGACCTGAAGCATATGATCCTGCATGTTTATCAAATGCATTACATCTTAAAATTCCTTTCATCACAATAGTTAGTTCTTCCTGTAAATATTAATTCTTTTATTATGGACAACCGTTCCTAAATTTATTTCATCACAAATTCTCTGAGCCAAATCCTATCCTTTGTGTTTTAGGTAAAAATACTAAAAAAAAAAAATCTGTCTTAAAAATTATTCTAGTGAAATACCACTCAACTGATAGCTGATCTTTCAAAATCCATTGTCATCTTCCCTGCATGTTGTTGTTCCTCTCTTGCTTTTTAATTCATCTATAATCCCATCTTCACTATTTTTTTCCATAAAGAATTGAAAGAGATGTTCTACTCCAGTCCAAATACAGGAAGTAGTGTGTCATCTATGTAAAAAAAAAAATCCCAAACATTCTCAATTTATGTTAGCATATGTTATGATTGATAAACCAGGGTTACACATTTCATTTTTTATTTATTAAATCTGTACCTGTTCTTAATACTTTTCTCTAAGACTGTTCAAACTACAGAAATCAGAGAGTTTCTGACTAAATCTCTTATTCTCAGATGGCAACATCCAAATTTCCTGACTAAACTGAATTAAGTAATTTTATTTTTGCTTAACCTGGGTTATGATTGTTTCCATTCTAGACATTTATTTTCATTAGTCAACTTACTTTTTCTCTTATATTCAATATCTTCCTTTTTGAAGGCAAAGACCAAATATTTGTTTAGTTTGAGTCTACATCCTAAACTTGAAGAAACTTCATTATTCTTTCAGATTTAACTACTCCAGCTACTACTTTCAACCAATTTCATTTGCTGGTCCTACTGTTAATAAAGGCCACTTTTTTAAACTGTATTTCACACAGTTTGTTTGCTTTTTTCATTTTTCTAGCTAAATTCAAGTAATTTATGAAACTTACAGTTATGCTGTCCATTTTTATTGCTCAGCCATGTGTCTTAGAAACCCGTGGAAGACTGTCTTAAAATAAAAATTCCACAGGGGTTTGAGACTCACCTGCAGCATAAAATTTCCCTAATCAAGATACATACCTGAAATCTAATCAAGCCAGGATCCTTCAGTAGAAACTGGGCTACATGTTACTTGTGTGGATTTTAGATTACCAGAAGAAAATGGCCATGGATAAACTGAATTTTATCTCTGGGTATATCCATTTCTACTTCAACACAAGACAAAGTAACTAGAGATTTAGGTGGAGTTATTGGATTGGTTGTAAAATGTTCCTGTACAGATGAACCTGAGATCTCTCTTACCTCTATTACATACTCCAGCCATGTATTCAGATGCAGAAGAATTTATCAGTACATTCTCTAAACCACCATTTCTGAAACTTTTTCATTACTAAAATGTTGTTCCTTCTAGAGCCAGCAACTTGACTGCTGTGAATGAACTTCTTCATTTTAACTCTTTTGCTTAATTAAGACTCTTAAATCACAGTTAGCCAGGCATATGTGTTTTCTGATATATCTGTCCCACAGGGACATTCAGGATATGAAACTTTCTTACATTTTAGACTGAGGATTTATAGTTAGGCAAGGCAATAAATTTTAGAATTTCAGGAAGGAACTGTTCTAGTTCACACTGTCTGTAATAAAAGAAAACAAAGATATGTTGGTGCATAATGCATATTCAGCATCTTCCTTAACAAACTCCTGTTATAATCTACTTTTACCTTATTATGACACTGAACAATGAACTAAAATTTCAGCAGGTTCTCAGAATGCCTATAAGATTAAATAGAAAAACAGTATGTGATGCTATAAATATTTTTAGAAGAGTTTTCACACATCGGCTCTATGAATAACACGATGTAAAGTATCAATATTTATTTTTCATTTCCCATGAATGTGAAAACTTTGCATATATTTACTGACATCAGAGACTGTTCTGTATTACTGCAGGATGTACCCTAAGCACCAAGTAATGAAGATAAACTTTTTTTTTTTTTTTAAACTTTACTATTGAATCAGTTCCCTTGAACAAACTGTTCCTCAAAGAAAGGACTGGCAGCTAGTTGGAATAGGGAAGACAACATACTTATATATAATGGCTTAATTAATAAGTTTGTTTTAATAGTCACTAAGTGATCTGTTTCCTAATTTACTAATGAAATTGTGAAAAGAATAGCATTCATTTTCTGGAGCATTTTGGATGCTTCAGAAAGCATTCTGGATTTTTCAATAGGAAAAATCACTGCCTGAACAATGGTAAACAATTCTTTAGAGAAGACTATCATGCTGCTTTGAGAATTATGTGCAAAAAACAGCCTTTTGCTCTTAATGTTCAGTATATTACAAAATTGTCTTACACATATCCCAAGAGGTTTAATCAGTTCTACTGAAATGCAACTGTTAATAATATCCTTTATTTTCATTCTGTTTCTCAATGACGACCATTTTTTCTATATTCAGTATGGGGAGAGAATTTTAGGTGATAAAACTCCTATCAGAATAAAAAGGGAGTTACTAAAAGAGCAATTTATTTAGTTAGTTAGTTTAAAAATCCATTATTCTCCTTTGAGAGATGTTTCTTCCTTCAAAATAGGAAATCTATTGGTTTAATCTGGATGAAATTTAATAATCTGTGTTTTACATTAATTTGGACTAGATGGTATGACAGGATCCCTTATAACCAGCAAGATGTTTCTTACGGGCCTAGGAACTTAAGTTGCGATTGTGAATGATGTACAGAAGTAAAGACTTATTTATCAGCTCTATTCCCTAAATTTCCTTACTTTCATTCCAAGATGCTCTGGCCTCATTTTAAAATTTAAGAAATATTTTTAGAGTAACCTCTTCTTCTGGTCTTATAAAATGCTGGACAGTCTTACAGGGACATCTCTTTAAAAAACCACACATGGTTCTTGTTTTTTAAGCTTTTCTAGCAGTGTGTTTTTTGCTAATTCTGAGAACTCGCAAATCCAGACTAACATATTACAAAATGACTTTTTTAATGTTTTGCTTATATTTAAGGCAATTGCAACTGCTCAGACAAGAATAAATTCTCTGGTACACAAGCATTGGAAATACTTCATTTAACATTTGTCTTATTCATTTAGTTCAGTTACAGAATCCATGTATGTATCTTGAAAAAATTATCTTCTATTTTTTTTATGTTTCTAGTTTAAGCCTAGAAGAGTCTTTGGTTTGGAAGGCTGGTTTGGAATTAATTTTTTTCCTGTTGGTCTAGGCCTTGTCACAATAGTTAGAGAGGGATTCTGATGCTTGGAAGACTTAATAACTAAATGTGAATAAAATTTAGCAGTACCAAAAATTTCACTGCTCTATTAATGGACCTGTTGCCATACTTTTATATGCATTGTTAGGTATGACCTGAAAGTTTTTTTCTAGTTTTGTTTTGTTCTGTGTTATGTTATGTTATAATATGCTATATTATCTTATTTTATTTTATTTCCTGTTTGTTTGTGGTTGGATTTTTTTTTAAAGAGTTAGTCTTTCTTTCATTTTACAGGTCATGTGGTATAGTAAAGAATAAAAAAAGTGCATGACCAAAGCAAGTAGGTGGAGCTTTGCAGTTTGGTTTAGATCCAAGTTACGTATGACAGACTTTCTGTATCTTTTTTTATTCAGTCTTCAGTTCAGTGAGCAGCTATCGTGTCAGTAACTTGGAAACCATAACTTTAAAGAACAGAGTATGAGAGATTGTGCAAAGCCTTTTATAAAAGACTAGACTGCACATATTCATGTTCGTGGCTAGCAAAAAAATCCAGCGCCCCTTATGGTAGTCTTGCATATAAAGTCTGCATTGGTCTGCACAATGGCATTACTGCATTGGTCTAGAGAGTGTAGAAAATTCTTTCCCTTTGAAAATTTTTTGTTTTGTCAAAGCCAAATCTCTCCTGAAATGTTCTGTTTTTCATATCCCCTTTATTCCTAAAAACAAACAAACAAACCAACCCAAACAACAACAATGAAACACTAAAAAAAGCCAAACCAAACAGAAAACCTCAAAACCCAAACAAACACCCCACTAGGTTACAGATAAATTAGAATGGGGACGTAGGTTTAGATTCCTGCTGGGAGTCAACTGCAAAACTATACAATCAGCCTCTGCCTCCCTCTCCCTTACACCTAGTGCAGGTTGTTTAAATAATTAATTGAGCCAGAGATTCATAGACATGTGTGTCAGGTTTGCATGGCAAGGTTTTGGTAGTGGGCGGGGGGGCTACAGGGGTGGCTTCTGTGAGAAGCTGCTAGAAGCTCCCCCTGTGTCTGACAGAGCCAATGCCAGCCGGCTCCAAGACGGGCCCGCCGCTGGCCAAGGCCAAGCCAATCAGCACCTCTGTGATAACGTATTTAAGAAGTAGAAAAACACTTAGAGAGAGAGAGCTTTTGCAGCTGGAGAGAGGAGTGAGAAGATGTAAGAAACTCTGCAGACACCAAGGTCAGTGCAGATGGAGGGGCAGGAGGTGCTCCAGGCACCGGAGCAGAGATCCCCCTGCAGCCCGTGGTGAAGACCATGGTGAAGCAGGCTGTCCCCCTGCAGCCCATGGAGGAAGGATGAGGGGGTGTAGAGATTCCACCTGCAGCCCGTGGAGGACCCCACGCCGGAGCAGGTGGAGGCACCTGAAGGAGGCTGCGGCCCGTGGGAAGCCCACGCTGGAGCAAGTTCCTGGCCGGAGCTGTGGACCCGTGGAGAGAGGAGCCCATACCAGGGCAGGTTTGCTGGCAGGACTTGTGACCCCATGGGGGACCCCACGCTGGAGCAGTTTTCTCCTGAAGGTCTGCACCCTGTGAGAGGGACTCCATGCTGGAGCAGAGGAAGGATGAGAGGAGTCCTCCCCCTGAGGATGAAGAAGCGGCAGAAACACCGTGAGATGAACTGACTGTAACCCCCATTCCCCGTCCCCCTGTGCCGCTGATGGGGGAGGAGGTTGAAGCTGGGAGTGAAGTTGAGCCTGGGAAGATGGGAGGGGTGGGGGGAGGTGTTTTAAGATTTGGTTTTATTTCTCATTCCTCTACTCTGTTTTCCTTGGTAATAAATTAGATTAATTTCCTCTCTAAGTTCAGTCTGTTTTGCCCTTGACGATAATTAGTGAGTGATCTCTCCCTGTCCTTATCTCGACCCACAAGCGTTTCGTTATACCCTTTCTCCCCTGTTTAGTGAATGAGGGGAGTGAGAGAGCGGCTCTGGTGGGCATCTGGCCCCCAGCCAGGGTCAACCCACCACAACATGACTCTAAGGACTGCTAGTGAAGCTAATCAGTATCCAAGCCTAAGTAATTGTGTGAACACAGTCAGTGTGTTCCCTCTTCTAGGGATCTGCTGGCTATTCCAGCATCCACTGGCTGTTCAGTCAATATGTCTAGGAGACCTCTGCAGCTGAAAATGACCCTAAAGCATCATAAGTACTATGATAAGCCCATAAGGACTATGGAATGGGGTCTAGATGCAGTCTACATATAACCCTAACCACTTCTCTGTATATTTTTCTGTATCACATCACTGCATGTTTACATTTACACTGGGCCTTAACTCACTAATTAAGTCAATTCAGCTTAGGCTGGAGACATGATGCAGAACAGCTGTACAGCATCAAAGAATCTGACAAATGATGCATGCTATATTAATCTTATGGGACTCTGCTGCCTCCTGATTCAAGAAAGTCCCCAATGTTAGGGATCCAGGTGGAAGATGATTATACAACGTCCCATTTGCAGTATGAATATTCCCCAGTCTCCTTCATGGTTATTTTGGAAGGGAAGAGTAGTGGAAGACAGATAGACAGTGCTTCTTTACCTGTTTTTTCAGCTTCAATAGACACAGCTTTAGCAACTCATCCCATTTTACCATATGTTATGACCTATATCTAGGTCATATCTCTGGAGATTCCAGCTCTGAATAATTTTCTAAAGAAGTCTGATTACAAATTTCAAACTTTTTTGGTATTGTCTATAAAAGAAAATCAAAATTAGTTGAGGACTGCATGGGAAATGAGCTTAAGATGAATAAGTCAAATAGGCAGGGGTCTCAAGGCCTGCAATAGTGTGAATATCTTTATTTGGACCTTTAGTAGAGGGTTATCTAGTAATGAAATTAGATTTATTATAATGGGCCTCAAGATATTGTCAAAGGCTTTTAGAAAAGAAGAGATTCTATGTGTATCTATGCAGTTTAAGAAATTTTACTGGTGGCTGAGACCTGTCTGCAGTTTCTAGAAATGAGATCTCTAAATGCATCTTTAATTTATGCGATCAGCACAATAGACTTTTAAGAAAAGAAGTCGTGCTCTTAGAACATCAGTAATAATAGTGAGTATTTTTTCTCTCTTTTGGGGGGCAGTTGGGTGTCCATCCGTCCCGTCCCCCCCAAAAAAAATAAAATATTGTATAATAGCACAACCCATTAGTATACTCTTTCATTGAAAAGACAAAACACCTCCTAACACCCCCCCCAAAAAAAAACCAACAAACAAACAACCAACAAAAACCCCACAAAGCACACAAAAAACCCCAAATCCTTTTGAACCTTTGACCGGTTTGAACCAGTTTTGTCAGAGGAGTAGAAGTCACAGAAAAAAAAGAAAAAGACTAGACTCTAGCAAGTTTTGTGAGAACAACTGAATACTGAGAAGAGATCCGCTAATGCCCACAGGCAGCGCTGTAAGACAGAAAAAGCTATATTAGTCTTCTGAAGATCCACGCAGAACCTCTGTATGCAGAAACAAAACCTGCAGTAACTAAAGCCTTGTTGGCCATGTTGCAAAGCTTCTATGTTCATGTTGTAACAGGAATTCGAAAGGTTGAAAGTGTGAGTGTTCAGAATATAAACCACAATGTAGTCCTGCTCTGTATATCTGTTTATTTCTACTAGATTGTCTTCTGTTGTGGTTTAACCCAGCCTGCAGCTAAAACAATCACCCACTCCCCCACCCCACTGGGATGGGGGAGAGAATCAGGGCGGAAAAGTAAAAATGGTGGGTTGAGATAAAGACAGTTTAATAGGACAGAAAAGGAAAATAGTAATAGTAATAGTAAATACAAAACAAATGAAGCACAGCCCAATTGCTCATCACTCGAAAGCAATGCTCAGCTAGTTCCTGAGTCACGCTGCCTCCCGGCCAACCCCCCAGTTATGTACTGAGCATGATGTCTTATGGTATGGAATATCCTTTTGGCCAGTTGGGGTCAGCTGTCCTGGCTGTGTCCCCTCACAGCTTCCTGTGCATCCCCCACCTTCTCATTGGCAGGGCAGTATGAGAAGCTGAAAAGTCCTTGACTGCTTGGCAACAACTAAAACATCAGTGTGTTATCAACATTATTCTCATCCTAAATCCAAAACACAGCACTATACCAGCTGCTAGGAAGAAAATTAACTCCATCCCAACTGAAACCAGGACATCTTCTCATACACTCGAACACCTCTATTTCATTTGAAAAAAGTTTTGAGAAATTGTTTTTGATGGTCAGGCTCTCTAGAGCTAGAATGAAACATTAGCAGTGGAAAGTAGATGACATAGAGACTTCTTCCTTACCTTAGTTTTGCATGTCACGTGAACTGTGTTAAGTGGACTTATATCAACTTATAAAAAGAAATACTGAAATGAGGGAAGGAGTAAGTAGGGGTATTGGGCAGGTTTAGGTTTTGACTTTAGGACTGAGGTGATCTAAATCAGTAAAATCAGCCCTATATCTAGGTTTAAAACACATGATGTTAAGGAATGTTCACTCATGTTTTGAGTGTGTTCCTATATTTAGGCAAAAACCGGTTTCCTTATATACGTATGTATGTTTGTTGTGTCTGTGTATCTATATTATCCTCCATGTTGAAAAACACAGGAACAATTAGATGTTAAAAAAAACAATTTTGTGATGTTGCTTGGGAATAATATTCTGTGTAGAAATATGCAAGAATATAATAGGTGTGATTCATCATCAAAACAAAAATACATTGTATGTTTATCTAGAAGTAATGGAAAAACAATACCTAGAACGTGAGATTTCATCTTTGATCTGTTCACAACAGAATCATCCTGACACTAATGAATTTCTCTGTACAATGTTCACTGCGGAAGCAGACAGGAAATATACCTCAAAATGCACATCTTTTTCTGATATTTTTTCCAGGTAGATGTTTGAAGAAAGTAATGACTTTAAATTCCCGAAGAGATAAGAACATGCTGGAAGCTTCTGCATTTGTCATTCAACAAACACTTTTTATTACATTCAAAGAAACAGCTCGTTTCTTTGAAGGACAAAATGATGCATATCTTTTATACCCAAATATATTTACAATTGAAAGATTGAGGCTGATGTGCCAAGGTTGAAGTGTTCCACCATTGTGACTATGTTCAGATTATTCCATACGAGGCTCAAAACCCAGGAAAGGTAATGGTGTACTCTGTATGGAGAAACCGTCCTGTTTATTGAGATAAACTTTTATTGTGTATTATGCACAGTAGGCTAAATGCTTCCCTGTTTGCTATTCTTAACAGAAGTGGTGACTTCATTGAAGTAGCAGGGTTTTTTTACATTTTCTGATACATTGAAAATTATCTGACAACATCCAAGTATTAAAAATCAATCTGTTTTACACCTAGCTTTCACAGAACGCTTTTCTTTTAAATCTCTATTAGTTCAATCAAAAGTAACAGAATATGAGCTCATTCTTAGCATATTCAAAGCAAAAATAAAATTGGCTTATTTTGCGCTCAGAATAATTTAATTTTATATTTTATCCATTTTACTTTACACTGCAATAGATTAGGTATGCTAGCCAGAGCAATGATGTTTCCACTGAGAAGCAACTTCTTAAACAGCTCTCCAATGGTCACCTATAATTACCCAAATATCTCGCAATGTTTATTGGCATAGGTTATTAAAGATCTGGTATTTTATAATGTAGGTTTACTGTCATCATGTAGAAAATTTGATAATGTATTAGGTGTTGTATATTTTTTCCAGTCTACTCACACATCAAATAAGTAACACATCCCTATTCAAAAGAGCATGTCAGCATATGGTTAATTTTGTGTTTAAGATTGTGCAGCACTAACTTGAAAATAATGTATGTAAAGTTAAAAGTGGTTTACTTCATAAGAATACTTAATTTAAGTGGTCAAATATCTGGAAAACTTGATTTTAAAGATATTCTTCAGCTCAGAAAGTACTCCATAATTCATTATTTTATTGTGTTCTCCTATTTTTCCTCAACATTTATTGATATTTTTCCAACAGATTGATATTTATTAACATTCCTTTTGAAAGATTATCTCACAGAATTAATGACTTTTGATCGTTATTTGATTTTCCATTCATGCCGTCACATGTGGCATTGTTTCTAATCTATAACGAGATAAGTGTTATCTAGGAAAAGCACACTGAGAATTAACTGCTCGTTAGTCATAAAAGGCGAAGCTTTAAACTGTTCTGTTTGTGAGGATTCCAACCGTTAAAATCCAGTCACATGAATATTTGCAAATATCTTGGCTGGTGATAGGACAGACACCCTAAACCTGCACACGCTTTTTAAATAGTTTCCACCAACAGGCAGGGCAGAGAGTGCCAGGTGGGTACCACAAGCTCCACTCTCAACAAAGGTCTTGGTCTCCCTCTTCCAGTACTGGCTCTTTGTGACTGACCCAGTAGATGGAAAAGGGACATTTTGAATAGGATTAATCTGGCCAAATGTAGAGCCTAAAATACAGGCTGCTGTGACTGAACTAGTCATCTAAACTTCCTTTATAGTCAATGGGAACAGGAAGACACTTTAGGATCAAATTAATGCGATGTCATCTGAATGTACTCATCTATCAGATGAGTCACACCTTAAAAGAGCCTGTTCTCTCCAGTGACTTTAAAGGGCACCAGAAGTGACTTTCTTGGATGTAGACATCTTCTAAATTTAGGTGAGATGATAGATAAGGTCTGTATTTGAAGGTTGACAGCATGGGGAGGAAAAGTATTTCCATAATGGCTGAAAATTGTATAATTGTAGTAAAACTGTTACAAGTATAGTATTTTGTAACAACATACAGCATATTCCATACATCACATAGGAAAGGCTACCCTTCTAACCTTTCATCAGATAAAATATCTCATATTGTAAGAAATTTTCGGAAAAGAAAAAAGGAGTGAAAATTCTACCCTTCTTTTACCCCGATAGCCAGATATACATCATTATACAAGTCATTAATATAATTTGAGTCCTGACCGAATTACAGTTAGTTTTAGAACAATATGCTGCGGTGAATTCCTGTAGTTGTTCTCTCAGACCAAAGAAATGTGAACAGTCCTAGTTAGCCTGGTACTGTATAGTTCAGTGGGAAAGGGAACACAAGACTTTTTTTGATATTAAAAGTAAAAAACCTTATATTTTACTATTAACTGCAATTTGGTCAGTCTCTCAGCTTAT
Source organism: Grus americana (assembly GCF_028858705.1). Taxonomy (NCBI): domain Eukaryota; kingdom Metazoa; phylum Chordata; class Aves; order Gruiformes; family Gruidae; genus Grus; species Grus americana. The sequence continues at coordinate 23,797,931 of NC_072852.1, read as the reverse complement.
TTAATGACACAGGCAAGACTTTGGTCAAGGACAGATTTTGAAGTGTTTCTAAGTCTGTATTTAGTGAACTAGTATAGGGCTACCTATCCTTGTGTTATTTCAGCTGTTAAAGTTCTGAAATAGAAATTATTTTCTGTCATGAAGTGCTAGATACTATTTAAAGTCAACAAAATATGCCCAAGGACATTGAGTGTGATGTGTTCCCCTGTCATCTGTTTTTCTCATGCACCAGAATCTATATGACTAACTTGTTGGATGGGAAACTCAGAAATTAAATAGGAGACAATAAAAACCAAAATTTGTTCTTTTTTATTTTGAGGACAAGGTACTTTCAATGTTATGTAGAACTTCAAGACTCTGACGCACACAACACAGAGCTAACAGTAAGCAAATACAACCATTTTTATAGCCTACTTTGAGGCAGCTGTGATCACCAGCTTTTTTCATGTTAATAATTCAGAAATCATTTTATCCTTTAGTTGAGAGTAAAACTGCCTCACTCAATCACTAAAAATAGATTTTTAGAAACAGGCAGATATTTACTTACCTAAGAAAGATACAACACACTTAATCTAAACTGCACTTCAACCATTGGCCGAATTCTAACCTCGTTTGCATTAGTTAAATTAAGCTGAAGTCCCTGTGAAGTTACACACTGTGAATCTGGAGAGAGGCAATGTGTATATAACTGTAGGAACTTACTTTATATGTTCTCCAATATGTAATGAGCACAGTATGCTACTGTTTGAAGAAATAGTTTAGCCGTGAGATTCTGGCAATCTATAGATCAAATGAGTTCTGTTACTACGTACTTTACCCTTAAATGTCACATTTTGAATTAGTTATTGCTGAGGTACCCCAGACTGTAGTACAGTTGTATATACGTTTGTATGTATGGCTTTATATCAGTGTATATATGTGTAACTATATATCATTATATACTCAAACATACTAGTGGGTTTTTTTCTCTCGGAGAAAAAAATTCTGAGCCCATAATCAAGTCTAGTGTATTTGTATACTGGTGTGTGTCTGTGTGTGTAATTTGCCTTTAGAACTTTCTCTTTGCTTTTTTTCTGATGCTCGGTTCTTCAGAAAATCAGCATTGCTCTGCCCCTTAAAGGCCTTGGATGAATAACAATCTTAGGAAAAGTAATATAATCTATTTTAGATGGGTTTTTTTAGGATCAGATGAATCACACTCTGGAGGTATCTTTTCCTCTCTCCTAAGTACAAAGGTTTGTAAGGTGACTTGCTTAGCCTTGAACATCTACTTGTTAGATTCCTATGTGAATGAAGATAAATATCTCCCAAAATAATACAGACAGTAATTCATTATTTTAAGAAGAATAAGTTCCAATTAAAACACAGAGAGAAAAATGAAGCAAAATAATTAAATCCTTTTAGAATTGCAATAGAAGAGTAGAAAGTCAGGAATAAAAGCCAGCGGAACAGGCTTCACGTGCATTTTCTTCCTATGCATTATCAGTAGTCGAAGTTTGGCAAAATATCCAGAACCTTTACAAATTAATGAATTTCCCTCTTACAGAGAGAGATAGGGAGAGAGAGATCATATAGGTATGAATATAGATATTTTAGAGTCAGCATAATCAGCAAACCATTGTAATCTGTTCTGGGAACAGAAACTGAAGGTAGCATTTGCTTTGGATACAACTTTAACAATATTTAGAAAAAATGTCATGCTTATTTACACATTTGCCTTGCTGCTTAATTCTGGAGGCACTTAAAACTGGCTGCAATGCTACCTTTTCAACCCGAGAGCTACCCAGAACTTAACTGCTTGTGACTTCTGAAAATCCTAAACAGCAACACCTCTACCCCTTGCCAAAGCCCTGACAAATCTAAACACACCATAATTCCTCGTAAAGGACAATTTGTTAGGCTTGTTCTGTCCTTTTCTACCACAAAGCAACAGCCAGAAGTTCAGCACAAAGCACAGGGGATGTAGCTGATTTCATTAAGCTGGATGAAAGATCTGGACATCTGGACGTGCTGGACAACAGCCTTAGGGTTGACACTCTCTCCTGAGAAGCAAATGACAAAAGTTCCTAGGCAGAGAAAGGGTTAAAAACTACATTTCCTAAGACAATGATCTCCTCCAGTAAGTTAACTAAGGCAGGCTGATCCCTTAGTCATAAGGCTATAGCTTTGGGATAAAGATATTCATCTGAGTCTTTGATAACTTTAATGTATCTATTTTCATATAATGTTAAAGATATTAAATATTGTGAGATCTGGGGATTGAAGTCTAGTTGCTGGTTGCTACCTGAGCAGCTAGTTCCCAGAATCAAGCTCTTGCTTCCCCATTTTTCCTCTTGTGGTCCTTTTTATACATCTACCTGTCATCTACAGGACCGGTAAAGATAGCCTGTTCTTCTACTTTCATGTTTTATACCTGGAGACAACATGCTGTTTAACTACTATCCTGGAATGCAGTTCATGGTTCATTTGATGAACCCAAATTTCCCATTTCTTGGATGACTGTTACGTAAAAAGTGAGTATTATCATTATCATGCTCCGTTCAAAAGGACATTCACTCTCCATTCACTCTCCAAAGAGGTTTCAATGCTCTGCATTGTGAGTGGACAGAGAGTTGTTAATCTAAGTGCAAATGAGGGTAGAATTTGAGATGTTGCTGTGCCTGACATCCCCTATTTGTTACTGCTATGCTGCCTTTCCATATTTCCTTGCAAGCACTTTCTAATCCCCTACAGCTTTGACAATATGAAAAATACTGTGTATGCAAAATCTGTTTTTCACCGACATCCAAGTTAGCTCCAAAACAGGCATTTTTGAAGTGCTTTGTTCTACTTCATAAGGAACTCTGCACACAACAGCTAGTATGAATCTGTGAACATGCAAACAATACTGAAAATTCCAAATGGGAAATTATTAGAGGGGAGCTGTGAATCTGTATGGGGAGGTATTACCAACAGCTAAACCCTCCTTTCATTTATGATGAGGATGCCTATTACTAGGTTCTCACAAAATTATAAATATCTGTCATAGACATGAAAGCCCTATATGGAAATAGCACAATCCACATTGCAATGGTATCAGAGAATCATCTAATCATAGAATAGTTTAAGTTGGATGGGACCTTTAAACCAACCTCCAAATGTTTTCAAAAGTTATGAAATGTTTTTTATATATATACACACACATATATATATGGCAGTCAAAACACTTTAATTCTTATATGCTTACACTTTGATGCAGTCTTCTTTTATACGGTCACATTTCTTCCCACACAGCCTATCCCTCATTCAGTTAATGTGACAGAAAGCTCTTCAGACAGAGACCATTGATTATGCTTATTTAATAACTTTTTATTAATCAGCTTTTAAGCCTAGCTTTTTTCTGTTGTCCATTATGCAATCTCTGCTTTGAAGAAAGAAATAAGAATTTCCTTATGTACTTTTTATGACATTCATCACTTGCTAGAGTGATGAATTTTTTCAAAGACATCAATACAGCAGTTTTCATAACACTATATTTCCATTATCTCTCCAGTAGGTAAGCTGAGCTAGATGAGCTAGAATGAACACAGTAAGAATCTGTCCCTATTTAAACAATTTATGCATGGGTTTTTGCACCTTACTTTTCTTTAAATATAATATGTAAGTTAAAAGCACAGGTCTGATTAATTTTTGTGACTCTATGCTTTTTCAGAATTTCCACCAGAAAAAATCCAGGTTCTTAAGGCCATCATAAGCAGCATATAGACTGAGGGATGCAGAAAAAATCAGTTAACTGTTTTGCCTAGCATTACATGGAGTTCCATGGCACAGTAAGTAATAGAATCACTAGGTCATTGTTCAACTACCCTAACACACATTTTTTTCTATTTCTTTCTTTAATTCTTTGCCTTGTTTACTAGAAAAAACACAAGACATCTTTTATGGCAACCTTATTCTGATACAATTTGTTGAGATCAAACATGTCTCAAAGAGGGAAAAGGATCTTTGCACAGGAATTAGCAGGGTTTGCCGAAAGAGCTTTGAACTAGATTTAAAGGGGGAAAGCGATAAAACCAGGCTCGCTAAAGATGAGCCTGGGGCCAGCACACCAATGTTTGAGGGTCAGTGTGCTAGTGAGGTCCTTCAGTCTGCCATCTCAGTGGAGGTAGGAGATGGAGATCCCTACAGCAGCAAAGACGCAAGGGTTATTGATGTGTTAGAAACCATGGAAGTGCCTGAGAATGGTCACATAGGAATTAGGGCTTCCCTGAAAAAAAAGGGTGGCAGGATCAATAGCCTGAATTAAATGCATCTACACCAATGCATGCAACTTGGGCAACAAACAAGAGAAGCTGGAAGCCATTGTGCAGTGGGAAAACTATGATACAGTTGTCATCACAGAAACATGGTGTGATGACTCACACAGCTGAAGTGCTGTAATGGATGGCTATAAACTCTTCAGGAGGGATAGGCAAGGAAGGAGAGGCAGTGGGGCAGCCCTGTGTGTTGGGGAGTGTTTTGATTGTCTAGAGCTTGACAATGGTGACGATAGGGTCAGGCGTTTATGAGTAAGAGTCAGTGTGTTGATCTGCTTGAGGGTAGGAAGACTCTACAGAGGGACCTGGGTTAAGTCACCATCACTGGAGTTATTTAAAAGATATGTAGAGGTAGTGTTTAGGGACATGGTTTAGTGGTGGATTTGGCAGTGCTAGGTTTACATTCGGACTCGATGATCTTAAAGGTCTTTTCCAACGTAAATCATTCTATGATTCTATGTTTATAGAAACGTGATGACTTCAGTAGATCTTCTAACAGAACAGGCCAGTTTTGAAGCTCACTTTCCTGTCTGTTTTTGGCTAGCTCCCTTGTCTATGTTTGCTTTTTAGTTTTAAGCCAGCCACTCTTCTTAGGAGGAGGATCACAAAGTCTTCCATCCTCCAGCTCCCAAGGCTCCTTATTTTTCAAGCTACCTGGTCTCAGGCACCCTAAGCAAGGATACTGGAGATTTTCCAAAATCTGTTATCTCCATTTCCAAAATCATTTCACAACAGATTTTCCCCACACATTCACTAGACCAGATCCTCAGCTCGCCACAAGTTTAGTCATACTCAGATGAAGTTTTATAAGTGTTATTCTCAGACCAGCAAGTTTGATGGCTTAGACATGAGATTCAGCCAGTAGGGCCCTACTCCCCTCCTGTTTCCAAGTGCTGGCATCTCCTGCAGTGGCCATGTGGCAGGCTGTGCTTTGCTCTGAGTCCCAGCAAGTCCCTGCATGCTGTCAGATGTGCCAGCTCCTGGAAGAGGTGTTCAAGGCCAGCAGAGGAGGAGGTGATCCGCAGCTCAGCAGAGCTCAGCCAGAAGGGTTGGTCTGCTAGGGCAGCCCCAGCTCACCATGCAAGTCAGTGTGCAATGTGCGTGCTCTCCCTGGCCAGCAACCGTACAGACAGCCAAGAGGTCTGCGTGACTAGGGGAAAATGCAGAAAAGTGTAAGAGCAATCATTTGTTGATCTCAATAAAAAGATCATAAAAAATGTGTGCATAAACAAGCAAAAAGACAAGTATTGCACTGTGTAAAGACCTGATCACACTTCCAGACAGGCAAAGAATCCCCTTTCATGGTGTCATTAAACGTGAGTGTCACCTCTGGGTGTTCATTTAATGCTAGCTTGAAATTCCTTTCTTTGCTACTCCAGTAGCAATTGAATTTTCCATAAAAATATCCTTTCATAGATCTCAATATTAAGATACAGAGGATATAGATAGTGTTTGTGTTTATATTTGGGATCTGAACATGGGTAATCTCAGGGACCACATCACCACCCTCTGGATATTCTTCACAGTGTAAGGCTACAAACATGGGTTATCTTTGTATTATTAAAATTCAGTAAATTTAATAATGAATTTTCTTAGGGGAAAAAAGTATTTATGAGAAAAAAACAGAATTTATGTCTCAACTTTTATTGCCATCTGTAGAAGGACCAAAAAAAAGTTGCAATTACAGTTTACCTATAGCAAAACAACAGAATTCAGAAAAGTCAGGCGCAGTTCACAAGAATAATTCTCCACATTGGTTACATTTCCCATCAGACAGACAGAGCTATGTGACATTGTTTTTTGCTATCCTATTCATATCTTTCTGTTGCTACAGCTACATTACATTTGGAAACTCTAGTCCTTCGAGGAGTATGATTTATAGAAAACTAGTGGACCGAATTAGAGTTCCTGTAACAAGGACTTAAAAAAATACACTAATTATTTTTGTTACTTTGCTGAACTGGAAGTATTTGCTTAAACTATATGTTTAAGTTTATGACCATGCAGCAAAACATTCTGATTCAGGTCAAACTTACCCAAATCAAAATAATAAATAATTATTTTTACTTTTTATCTCTTTCCTTCTCTCTCTTGCAATACATATATTCATATACACACACTTATATATGAAGCTGAAGTTGTTAACATTTTAAAAATTTACAATTTTCTTATAATACTTTTTAGAAAACTGTGTACTTCTCAAGGAAGTATTATAATATAAAAGAAAGTTATTGATTTTTTATATTATATTAGTAAATAAATATTAATGTATTATTCAGACAGTATAAACATGTATTTTAGAATTACTAGGTAAATATTCTACATTGTAGAAAAACACAACTGATAAGAATTTATAGTTACATCATTGGAAAAATAATGAAACAATCACTTTTCAAGGCTTATTGGAATATACAAAAGTTAGGAAATATGACTCTCTAATCATATGTCCCTGTAAGCACTGGGACCCAGTAAGCATTGGGAAAATTAGGTGATCAGTAATCCTCTGAATTTCTAATTATAGTTCCTGGTTGCAGCACCTGCCTAGTAGCAGGAAAATGGTGCAGAGGGAAGACATACCGATATGTTAACGTTTCATTAGCTTTCTTTCACGTGTCATTTAACCTTAGATACATAACATGTAAATTTGCAATCAGAATTGTGTCTTTTAGCAAGAATGAATTGCACTAGGACACTTTTTCCTTGTTTTGCATTTAAGGAATTGGGTCACAAAAAGACCCAACTATTCTTTGATTTAACTAGATAGAAGTAATGGCCTTTGTACTGAGAGAAAAAAAGTGGAATTAACTGGTGTCTGACATGAATGGCATTTCTTTATCTTTCAGAGCTTCCTACACAACCAGCTGTAAAGGAGGCAGACAAAATCTTGGGAGCGCTCGATAAAAACACTAGTTGATGACCTGTCACAAAAACATTTCCTTTCCTCAGTAAGATGTCCTTTGGAAGCTGATATAAGGAGATTAAGATGATGGATGATGACACAGTCTAAACACTACTCAGTATTTCACTGTTCATACGTGTAAATCACCTGGAACTTTTTCAGTCTTTGTCTCTGCAGTTTTGATAGATTTTGTCAAGGTGCAGCAAAAAAATTTAACCTAAATTAAAGCAGCTATTTCACAGCAATAATACTGACTGGTTTATATCTTTCATATTACATCAGAACAGTGCTGACTGAACACTCTAATAACTTTTCAATGTAAACAAATTGACAAGTAAAGAGCACAACTGCTTGAGAATTATGTAATACAGAGAGAAACGGCTGGTTCTTATTAATATCCTTCTCTCTTCCATATTTCTTCATCCATCATGTAAGTGGATTATAAGGTTTCACTTATCTCAGCTTGTCTCATATATATTAGTATCACTGGAATACTCACATTGGTAAGATGAATCTATTGGCTAAATGGCAGTGGAAATGTTTTTCATAGCTCATTTTCTTAAATTGGTTTATCTGTGGCAAAGCACCATAATATTTTATCCTGTGTAATAATGCGTCTTCATTAATGATGATGGGATGGAGTGTATTCTCAGTGAGACTGCAAACCTGACTGGGTGGAGTGATCACTATGCTGGAGGTTCAGAATGGCTTCACCAGGCTAGAGAAGTGAGTTGACAGAAAACTTGTGAAGTTCAACAGATGCAAGTGCAAAGTCTTGTATCTGGGATGGAATAACCACATGAACAGTACAGAGTGGGCACCAGGGGGATAGAAAGCAGTGCCAGGGCAAAGGAGTGACAGACAAGTTGAATGAGTTGAACACTTATAGCAAAGCAGGCCAACAGCCTCCCAGCTGTATTAGCAAGAGTGTTGCAGCAGGTCCAGGGAGGTAAGCCCTCCCCTCTATTCAACACTTGTGAGACCACATCTGAAGTATCATGCCCAGTTTTAATCTGTTCCACACAAGAAAGACATTGACAGATTGGAATAAGTCCAAAGAAGACCAGCAAGATGATTGAAGGCTTATGACATGGAAGGAAAGGCTGAGAGAACTGGGTTTATTCAACCTCAAGTGACCAATGAGAAGGTAAAGAGAAGACAGAGCAAGACTTTCTGCTCCCAGGTGCACAAAGATAGGAGGGGAGGCAATGGATGCAAGATGGAGCAAAGAAATTCTGATTAGGTATAAAAGGAATTTTTTTGTTTTCCCCCCATAAGAATGGTCAAACACTGGTACAGGTTGCCCAAAGATGCTGTGGCATCTTGATCCTTGAAGATATTAAAAAATCAGCTGCCCAGATCCCTGAGCAATCTCATCTAATTGACTTGCTGTGAGTGGAGGGTCAGAGTAGCAGACCTCCAGATATCTCTGTAACCTAAAATACTCTATGATTCTATTAAAGGGATCTATGCTTGTTCCTTAAAAAGAAAACAACTTACTGCTGACAAATGGTAGCAGTCAATACCTTTCTAGCTCTGTGCATAAAGATCAGCATATTGGTGCTTTCTTACAACCTCTTTTGCTTCCTCAACTTGTACTTTTTCCTCTATCAATACTCTAAGGTTGCTATATAGTGTATACACTCTAGTTCCTAGTCTTTATATAGCCAGTAAGTCTTCCCTTGTACTCCAAAGAAACTTGCATTGTCATCCCCCAGTTTTCTCATACTGCATCACTGTCTCCAAGCCTATTGTGCTGCTAAGTAATGAAAATGGAAGGAAATAAAAATTGTGACACGATAGCAATATAAGAACTCTGACTCCTGTTGACTGTGAGTTGGTATCTCTATTAAAATTGGGATCCTAGTGTATAGCTTGCACTTGTAGCTGAAATCTTCTGAGACATGAAATTTGTTCTTTTTAGACTTAATAGACAAAATAGATTTGGGAAATCACATTACATTGGTTCTTCACAGTGTGGCATTATACTGTCTACTTTCCTCATATACTTACAGACAACCAGGTTTTTGAAAGTCTGTAAACCAGGAATTTACACTGAAGAAACCTGATTAAAATAAGTAGGTTTTGATCTTGCCAGTATTGTAGCACCGGAGATTAGTTATCTCTAAACCGTTACTGTTGTCTCCTACTGTACTCACTTGTCTATAGAGACATTAATGCTAGACACTCCTGCTAGTGTACGATGCACTTTTTTGTTCTTTGTATGATGTGACTTGATGGATTCAGCTCATTGGGCGACTGCTTTGAAACTGTGTGGTGTGAGCATGAACTGTTGGCACTACACAGAGAGATGAATACTTTAGCATCAAGGACTCTGATCTCAAGTCCCACTAGAATCAATGGGAATTTATCATCCAAAAGCAAGCAAGTTCCTGACAGAACTAGGTCCTGACAGTCTCGGGACTCAGACAAAATACTTTTCATCTCATGAAAAACTGACAGAATTTCTCCCCAAACAGACGAACCTTGCAAAGTATGATTAACACTACCTGGACAGAGATCTTATGAAACAGCCATTCCATGTGATGTTACAAGCAGCAGAAAAAAAATTGGGTGGGATAATGCTATCACTATGTAGCTGGCACCTCATGGGAGAGTAATAGTGAATAAAAGCAGTGTACCAATAACACTAATTAACCAGGGATAACATGCTGCAGAATGATGTAGAAGAAAAAAAAAGATCATTGAAGAAAAATAGATGTAAAGCAAGCAAGATGGGACAGAAAAAGAGCTGAGAAAAAAGGCAGAACTGAAATGGAACAAATTATTTTTCAGGGACAAGGGTGCTTGACAAAATTGATCACCTTGGAGGGAAAAATAAACCATTGATTCAAAATGGTTTCGCAGTAGCGAAATTAGATTGAATATATGTATCCTCATAGAGATAAATGGAAGAAAGATGGAAAATGTGAGAAGAAAAAGAAAATTGTCATCTTTAAATTGCCAACCCTACAGTGATATAGGGAAACATAAAAATGGTACATTAATAATCTTTTTTTTTTTTTTCCCATATGTACTAAAATAACTGCAAAGCTGGACAGATTATAACAGTGAAGGAGGAAAACCTGAGAGCCAGTGGATGGCAGCACATGCAGTTTTAGCTAGTTTCAGCCATATAAATGGTAGCTCCTGCCAGACATTTTTAAGCCTTATCTGCCTTTGGGGGGTCTAAGCCAAAAGTTGGATTCTGAAAGAAAGAGGCAAAGCATCTCCCTTTTTGACATAGATACAGGAATTTTTGAGCTAATATACTTGTGAATGCAAGACTATAAAATCTACCCTGCTTTTGGTTGACATTATTATAAAAACAGTACAATGGTTATAATCTGCTTATAAAGAAACTCTCTGTGTGCAATTGGGAATGGGCAAACAGTGAATCCAAGTATATTGGGCCACAAAATTCCAGATAGCTTGTAATGAATTTAGAAGATTGCACTCATTAGCTGAACTTTTCTCACACATGAAATGCCTCCTGTTTAGAAACCCTGATCCTGGCTCATTTAAACTGGATTTACATTATCAATTCTATTGGATTAATTTCTGACACACAGAGAAATTAATAAGGGCCTTCACATGTGGGTCTAGCTTTAATACTGCCTTTAAGAAGAGCATTAGGAAATTACAATTTCAGGTTTTTTCTCTTTTTTGAGAAGAATGTTAGAGAGAAAAGCAGGCCAGAAAGAAAAAAGGAGGGGACGGAAGAGTGGTAGGGATGGCTGCAGGTAATTGGCAGACCTGGAGCTCACTTTAGCCATAATGCAGTAGTTTGGCTCCGTGAAGCTAGAACAACAGAGTGAAACTTCTGATGAATGTAGAGCATGGGTACTGCAGGCAGCATTTACCTTCCTCGGGTCACTGAAAATGTGACTCCAAAAGTGCTGGAAGTGTCTGCTGCCAGCATGTCTACTCTTCAGTGGCTTTCCCAAACTTGGGATGAATTCCTAAGAAAATTAACAGGAGCCTAACCAATGGCATGACAAAACCAAGAGATTTCTGTATTGCAGCAGAAGAGAAGTCTAATTTGGTCTAGATTTGTACAAAGTGACTCTGTTTTATACCTGGAGCCCTGTTTTCTGCTTTGCCATCTGGCTTTTTTCCAGGATGAATGGTGGATCCAAGCCAAGCCGAGTGTCAGAGCAGGCAGAAGGTCAGTGATGCCCTTTCACATGATTTGGTTTCTAAAGTGAGACACATGGTCCAGTCAAGAAATACAGTTTGGATTCTAAGTTTTACTTCAGTAAAAATTAATCAGTTTTCCTGATTCCAAGAAAAAGGGAAACCAGAAAGGTTTGGTTTCTTTTACCTATCAATTTATTTCACAAAACAAACAAACAAACAAACAAAAACTCCACACCAAAAAAACTTATTAAAAAGAGTGAGAGTTACATTTTAGTAAGACCAGCATTCATTTCTAGAGTTCCCCAAATTCACAATCTCTTAGATCCAAAAATATTTATTTGTGAAGTTGTCCATTCTATTTTCAGGTGTATGCCAGCCGATCTATTCAAATCACATCTGGCAGGGCAGATTTTAAACTTTAAAGGATCATAGACAGTAGATAAAACATGAGGTCTTTCTGCCTTCCCAGCTAAATACTGAAAGACTTGTACTATTATGTAACTTAAATATGCAATTGCCAGCAGCTGGTCAAATGGTTCAGCTCACAACTGGCTTGGTTGTTTTGTAATATTTTCTCCAATTAGTATGCAATCTTTATTTATTTTACTTTACTTTATTTTATTTTATTTTATTTTATTTTATTTTATTTTATTTTATTTTATTTTATTTTAATGAGACTAGCAGTAGTCACCTCCATTTGATTTGTATTTCTCTGTTACCATTATTAGGATGCTAAAGTCAAGGCAACTTTAAGTGAAGACTTTGAAACATAGAGAGGTTGCAGAGCTTTTCTTTCTGACAGTGTAATTCAGTCACAGGAATAGACAGGCTCAAATAAAACAGCATTTGTATTGCAAAACAATTTGTACTCCAGGGTTTTTATCAGTTTTAGTTTAGCTCTTGCTAAAAGTCAAGGTATGTTTCTCTGAATAGAAAACAACTCAGGATCCTCAGATTGACAGCATATTTTTCATAGATCATATTATAGGATCATACATACTCCTCTCGCTACCTAAGCTCTGCCAAAGCCTTGGATAAATCTGAACATTTCAATTTTTATAAATAGCTTTATAAAAAATGAAAGCATGCAAAGCTAACAACAGTGTTTCAGTAGCTCTCATGTAGGCATCTGCTTATATGAGCCCTCAAGAACGAACTTGATTCTAAAAAAGAAAACAGTAGATTTGTAGATAGAGGATGGCTTTGTGAAACACACCAGTTCAAACACGTACATTCCTATTTCAGTGCTTCATCTACTTCACATAGGAATTACGAGTGAGTGAAATAACACAGTCTAAGTATAAATCATTTTAAAGTTGTGCCAGTTTAGCCACATGGCTATGAGAACATGATCTGTGGGAAATATTAAGTACAGGGCAAATCATGCAGAAACTATGACACTCAGGGGGGTGATGGACACCTCTCTGTTGGAAGTCGTCACATCTCACAGCCTGCAGTCCAGACAGAAGGTTTGGGATGGAAGCAATGTATTTCTAATGAGTGATCTTCTCAGCTGAGAAAATCACCTCCTGCTTACGCCGGAGCTTTAAAGCTAATTTGGCAAACAATGTACTGTTTGGCAACCAAAATAACATTTGAAGTCGTTTGTTTGTTTTGATTATCAGTTTCTTCGGAAACTCTGGTATCATTCAGGATGTGTTTGATGAGCTTCAAATCCTCTCAAATCATCAAATGAAGAAAAGGAGTTATAAGCATCAGATTACCCATTTACTGAAGCATGGGTTCTGCTCACTCCCTCTCCTGATCAGGATTGGTTCAAAGGTTGGTGACTTCATTTGGATGTTTCACAGTCCAAAAAGTGATAGCCTGTTACCAGTTTCTCGTATACAAGATTTGTCTGTCTCATAAATTGGGTATGAAAAAATCAGAAAATACTCGCATTTTCTACCTAATTGGTAGTTTTCTAAGAAACACAGTACTGTAGAAGAGAGGAGGCAAGGAACCAAAGTCTCAGTATTGCTGATCAGTACCTTGTATATGCCCACTGGTTTACATAAGCATATAAGTATGTATGAATATGTGTGTATGCAGATTATTTATAGTAGAAAAAAATATTTATTTATATTAGAAATTCCATATAATTATCAAATAGTACCTGCTCATCTTACAAACATAAGAATACCAAATTTATCAACATATTGTCTTATGTATTTACCATTCAAAACATGGTTTAGTGGCAGACTTGGTAGTGTTAGGTTAATGGTTGGACCTGATGATCTTAAGGATCTTTTCCAACCTAAATGATTCTATGATTCTATTTCAGTGTGTTCCTGAAGAGGCGGATGAGGGAAGTATTACGTGCTGAATTTCTCACTGAGAGCATACACGAATGTACTTTACAGTAGCAAAATCTTGCACAAGTATTTCATAAGCAGCAAGAGCTGTATTTCACAAAGAATGAGTTCCATCGTTAGTGGTTTCAGGTTTCAGATTTTATTATCATCCTCTATTGAATTTTTTGGACATGATAATGATATATATCAAATTAATATCCATGCAGCAAAAGCAATTTCTTTTTTCCTAAGAACTTATTAATCCTTGAAATTGTCTTTAGTATTATGAACTTTCAGTGTGTTAGTGATTTGTATTTTCCAACAAATTTTGTTAGTTTACAGCCTTAAAAGAAGATATGTACTGAGTTTTTTTAATATTGAATAAGTAATATTTATAATATTTTCTTATTGATATATGTTGATTGAATCTTTACAATATCTGAGTTTTACATTTTCTCTCCTTGTCTACAGCATTTAATAAACACCTCTAGCTCTATTAAATCAATGAAGATCTGTTCATCAGTTCTAGAGAGCAAGATTCCATTTCAGTAAATAAATATAAAAATATAGGGGAATATCAATCTATTGATCTATCTATTGATCTATCTAGAAATCTATAGGGCAGCAGCAAAATATATTACAGTTCAGTCCTATGACATCAATCACCTTTTCACGTGGGAAAACTGGAGCAGAAAACACACAGACATCTTAAAAATTCTTGTTTACTTCACCTGGTTGTATTGTAAAAGATGACACTACATATAACTGCTGTAGCAAAATACAGTGAATGCAAATGAAGCAGTGTTCTTTGTCTATCAAAGGGAACTGAAGAATTGCTGCAGATAAGTAGTGGCATTGATCAGGCATAGCATCCTTAAAACAGAGGCAATACTAGAGCATTTCCTCTCTGTTTTCATTCCTCCCTCCTTTTTCTTGTAGAGATAGTGACTGTCATTTTACTTCCTTATTATTGCCTTTGTTTTGGCAGCATATGTGGGATGATTTAGATATGCTGCATGTATGGGTTTTGTTCTCTTTGTTACCCCATAAACCAACTCTGTCCAGCTTTCAAGGCTGCATTCCTTCAGTGATGAGTGGTTGACTGGTTCTGATTTGCAGCTATATCCCCAGAGCCCCTGGTATCATGCCTGTATTCTCAAAGATGCTGTTATTATCTGGTGCTCACACACTTAGGGCACCATGTTACAATCGCTATTGTATCTATCTTGATAGAGTGATAGGTTGTATTTGTGTGTGTGTGTGAAATTGTAATTATGGTTTTCTTTTGCCAGCGTTAGTCTTGTATTCCATCACTACCCGCTGTGCTGTCAATTTTGTCACAAGTAGTTCTGGGCATAAGGTTGAGGCTTGAGCAAATGAAATCATGAAGAGGGAAAGGATTTCTGGGAGTTTGTGTGAGTAGATGAGTGTAGAAGGAGATGATCCTTGGCATGTGTTGAAGTGATGATAGAAATGAAAGACTGGTTTGTTTGCTGAGAGTGTGCTCAGACTTTGGAAAAGGTATATGCAGAGCAGCACACCCCCTGGAATATATTGAGGTCCCACCAGCCTCTTCCTGCTCATGGTTTTCCCTTGCAGAAGAATTGGGTACTATCATGGAGTCAGGACATGGTGATGATCCAGTTTGGGATCTGTGATCATAATCCAGGAAATGCTGCCCTGTCTCACTGCATATACAGAAACTGACTGAGCAGATATCTTGTCCCAGATTCTGGACTACTTAGTACTCCACCAGAGAATGAAGATGACTTCATGGTAAATAAAATGTGAAGAATTCAGGAGTTAACAAAGCCCCACTTTAATGGAAGTCCTGGAGCTATTTAGCTATTGAGTCATGTTATATAATTCATGAGGGTTCATCAGCCCCTATTAATGACTGAACACTGGTCGTGCATTAATCCTCTCAATCTGCACCTGTAAAATCACCAGGTTTTGCTTTAGGATAGAAACTGGGCTATTAGAAAAGAATGAACTTGAAATGTGACAAATTTTCTGGACCTGCTATATATCGCCAGGAAAGATATTCATCTCACTTTGCCTCACTTTCTTGTATTTTTGTAAATCATGTTAAACAGCAAAATATCAGGTCCAGAATGATACTGTCATAAAAACTCAATTCAATGTTGATATGGAGAGATGAAAAAAATGCTACAATCCATGTAGAGCTCCAAAAAGGACTTTGGCATTGGTATTCTGAACATTACAACACATAATTTACTGACAGGTGGTCCATAGAGCAGGGTTCACAGCTCACAGATGTCCTCAGGAAGTGTCAACTGCATAAATACAGGATAGGAAATAACTAGCTTGGTAGCAGTTCTTCAGAAAATAATTTAGGTCATGAGTCAACAGTATCATGCTGTTGAGAAATAAAACAAGCATCACACAGATGTATATGAACAGGAATCCATCCTGGGGAAAAAAAAAAAAAAAAAGGAGAGAGAGAAAGAGAGAAAGAAATAATTTGCATTACACATACACAGAGAGATGACTTCCAGTCCTGGTGATGTTCAGTTTTCAAGAACATAAAAGGCTTTCAAAAAGTAGGAGAATAATCTCTTGTGGCAGATGGGAAATAAAGAGCTTAAATTGTAGCAAGACAGTTAAAGTGGTGGGTGAGGGGGGAAGCAGAGACAGGAAGAAGGTTTCTAGACTATATTCATTTGTGAAAGTCAAGATCTGAGTTTTGTCCCAATTTCAAACACCCAGTGACAATCTTCTAAAGAATATATCACTCCCTATATTTAGGATGAGACTAAAGATTTCATAATTTCTAAAATAATGTCCTAAGCATGATCATAGAAAATAATTCTTTGCCTGTTTCTTCTCTGTGGTCTTACAAATCCTTAAATGTGTTTGCTCAAATGCTGTGTTATGTGTATGCCCTCTCTTTAGCCCCAAATCGGGTTGGTAGGGCATTCCCATGAAAGACAGAGCTTCTGTTTTCCTCCTTTTGGCAGAGGAAGATGTTGAATTTGGTGTCCTGGTGTCTGAAGTTTGGATGTATGTTCCAGATTATTTTGTGTATTGAGTTACATAAGCCCCAATTCTGTTATCTTTACTTTCCCATTAATTTATTCAGTATTACTATATTTTCAAATAAATAACATTTTTAACACTAAAACTGCTATTCAAAGTACTGATATTTTTAATGGCATTTGCAGTCTGCATTGAAATACCAAGTTTGCAACTTTTATTAACACTAGTTGAAGTTAGATTTATAATCCAAAATGGTTTGACATCATTATCAAAAGCTTTTCTTTACGGATGCTCAAAATTAAAATGTAATTTTCATAAAGCAAAAATTTCAATACTAATTTCCATGAAATGTTGATGTTTTAAATAGAAAGCCATTTCCAAGAATATCTTTGATCTCAGCCTTGAAAATAGGAAATCTTGCCTATTTCCTGTGACCAATATGAAGAGTTAATGCTTGGGAAGTACTGAGAGAAGTGCTTATTGATGGCTTAGTTAACATCTTGAAGTGAACAGAGCATAAAACTGACAAAATACGTCGTCTTTTTTTTTTACAACTCAACAAACGAGGGCATGCAATCATAAAAATGGGAAAAGGAATAAAATAAAATTAAAAAAACCCAAAGCAAAAGACAAACTCGTAGACTGTGGTGCTGATGACTCATTTTCAACCCTCTTCAATTTTCACTGTATTTTCTAAGGTAGACTCCTCACCTGTGTCAGCTTGTGGGACGTTTGTAAGTAAAAATGTAAAATGCTCCTAATGTTTCATGTGCATCTTACATATATAAATGTATTTATATTGCACCTTTGGATGTGCAAAATAATCAATTTCCAGCTGTGGTGGGTTGACCCTGGCTGAAGGCCAGGTGCCCACCAGAGCCGCTCTCTCACTCCCCTCATTCACTAGACAGGGGAGAAAAGGTTTAATGAAATGCTTGTGGGTCGAGATAAGGACAGGGAGAGATCACTCACTAATTGTTGTCACGAGCAAAACAGACCAAACTTAGAGAGGGAATTAATCTAATTTATTACTAGGCAAAACAGAGTAGAGGAATGAGAAATAAAATCAACTCTTAAAACACCTCCCCCCACCCCTCCCATCTTCCCGGGCTCAACTTCACTCCCGGCTTCAACCTTCCCCCCGCTCAGCGGCACAGGGGGACGGGGAATGGGGGTTACGGTCAGTTCATCACACGTTGTTTCTGCCGCTTCTTCATCCTCAGGGGGAGGACTCCTCTCATCGTTCCCCTGCTCCAGCATGGAGTCCCTCTCACGGGGTGCAGACCTTGAGGAGCAAACTGCTCCAGCGTGGGGTCCCCCACGGGGTCACAAGTCCTGCCAGCAAACCTGCCCTGGCGTGGGCTCCCCTCTTCACGGGTCCACAGGTCCTGCCAGGAGCTTGCTCCAGCGTGGGCTTCCCACAGGCCACAGCCTCCTTCAGGTGCCTCCACCTGCTCCGGCGTGGGGTCCTCCACGGGCTGCAGGTGGAATCTCTACACCCCGTCATCCTTCCTCCATGGGCTGCAGGGGGACAGCCTGCTTCACCATGGTCTTCACCACGGGCTGCAGGGGGATCTCTGCTCCGGCGCCTGGAGCACCTCCTGCCCCTCCTTCTGCACTGACCTTGGTGTCTGCAGAGTTTCTTACATCTTCCCACTCCTCTCTCCGGCTGCAAAAGCTCTGACTGTTTTTCTTCTTCTTAAATATGTTATCACAGAGGCGCTGATTGGCTTGGCCTTGGCCAGCGGCGGGTCCGTCTTAGAGCCGGCTGGCATTGGCTCTGTCAGACACAGGGGAAGCTTCTAGCAGCTTCTCACAGAAGCCACCCCTGTAGCCCCCCCGCTACCAAAACCTTGCCACGCAAACCCAACACACCAGCTCAGGTGAAGACTGCACGATGAGTGCACCCCTGAGTCACAGGGCAGACAGCCGGTACGGCATGCAGCAGGCATCCCCACCGAGGCTGCTGGGCTGATACCCACCGTGACTTCAGTGCACTGAGCCTTGCCAGCACCGTTGGGACGTGGCTCACATGAACCTCCTTCACGTGGATTTAGACTGACAGACACAGCATTTGCTAGACGGATGAGAGCGGAGGATGGCCAGCTCCACAGCGGTCTAACAGCAGCCGGCATTGCAGAGGAATTTCAATTAGTCAGGTGACAATCAGCTGCAGTCCCCAAGGAGCTGGCTACTGGCTACTGCCTCTTCTGCACAGTGCTCTTCCACTGCTCTGAAAAGCTTAATTGTGGCGCTGCTTACACCGCCGGCTGCAAAAGTAGCTACTTGGGGCCACTTTCCCTGCCCACATGCATTGATTTAAAAACTGGGATCTTCTATACTGTGTTTCCCTGAATACGAATCAGTTAGTTTGTAAACAAAGAACTGAAAAAGATGAGTTTGACATTGAGAGACAGCTGAGTCATTCTGTAATCCCCACCCCTTGAATGTAAATGGCAGAGGTTTTCTTATTTTCTATAATAGCAACTATTTTAGTTTAATAAGCTCTGGGATTTTTGTAGAAAAATGGTTCCGGTAAGCTATTGTTCCAGCCAGTGCCTCCACTTTAAACTTTTCTATCCAAGATTTCACTTCTTGCCAACTATGAAGAGAAACTTAATATATTGTTTCCGGGAGATTTCTTTTCTCTTTTTCTTTCTTTTCAGTTTAGCTATTTATTTTAATAAACAGTGTTTGAATTACTTGGAGTACATCTCTATCTTATAAAGACAGTGTTTCTTCATTATGCTTTTATACTATTTACAAAGAGGACACATTCAACTGTTGGTATTAAATCTTTGGAGTTTTGATTCAGAAGTAGAGGTTAGCACAAAAGAGGATTATGTCTAGTTCGGATTAAAATAGCTAAAAATAATACTAGAAAAGTTTACAAGTTTCAGCAAATATACCCAGTGTTCAAAAAGAGGAAAACTCACAAAACATGAAATAAAATTTCTTTTCCTTCAGCACTACAACTTTGAAAAGACACTATATGAATAAAGTAGTAATGTTCCACAGAAATGAATACAGTTTATCTTCTGTGTGACGTTATACCCATTTGCTATATTGTACATATCCTTTTAATTGAAGGAAAATTTTGTCTTTTTAGAATACCTTACCTAAATAGATTTACTGCTTTAAAAGGCTAAAGAAAGTTTAACATCCTCTAATAAATTCTTTGAAAAGAAGTGAATACAGTTTTAGATGTACATTTCCACTAAAAATTTTATGGCAATCAAAATGGAAATCCAAATCTGAACATGTTTCCTCTTGTCATCATTAATACTATTGACAGTAGCCACATAAGACAAGGTACTTCAAAACAGCTGACTATATTCAGAGAACAGGAGTCTCTAGGGTAATAGGTTATGGCATTAATCATAAAACACCATCCTTGGGTCTATAAATAGGAATGTCGAGTATAAAACACTGATTTTGCTGTGTTCAGAGCTGATAAACGCTTAGCATTTCCATTTTGGAGCAATGCCAGTTAAAAGGAGTGATTTAACTAAAGAGAATCCCAAGGAGACCAAGAGGCTTTTCAAAGGTCTGGACAGTCAGACATCAAAAAGAAGATGAAAGGTTCAAGGATGTTTAGGCTAAGGAAAGGAAAAAACAGTAGCAGTGTCCATATATGTAAGACACAGCTTTCAAGGAGTTTATTCCCTTCTCAAAACTCACTGCAGATCAGAGAAGTTGGAAAAGAAGGTCTGTGTTAGAGTGTGTGACAGTGAGGACTATGCAGTACGACAGCCGTTTCTTGGGAGCTGTGGCAGCTCCCTCAGCCCTAGTTCCTAAGAGCAGGTTGTAAACGTGTTTGTTCAGAAATAACACAGATACAGCTGACCCAACCTTTGCAAAGGAGGAGGGAGTAGAAACTCTCTTAAAGTTTCTTTTAGCCTCAATTTCTGTTATTTTGGGGTGGGGGCTGAGGGTGGGGGTGGTTTACCCAGATTTATTGTTCAGTTTATTATCCAGATAAAAAAATCATGAAGAAATTAATTCAGAGTGTTGAAGTAATGCAAAATTTTTACAAAGACTGAAGCACAGAGGTATGCCTTGGGCATTAGACAGATATTGTTTAAAAATTATGTTTTGTCTTAACAATATTTTCATTTAAATTTTACAGCAAGTATTTTCAGCCTGAACTAATATTTTATCTTCAAATGTTCTAACTTTCCCATAATTACTATATTATTACTCTATCCAACGATTAAGGCTACCACAACAGTAGTAAAATATTTTCTTTACTTGCACACTAATTTATTTACACATCACATAATAGCAGTATTAATCACTACTAACATTGATAAATACAATTTCATAGTGCCAGCTTGTGATAGTAAAGGGTTTCCAAATTTCGTTTCAATCCAACTGAACACTACAAAATATAGCTGTGAATTGGTTTTTTTTTTTTTTTTAATCTCCCTAAATGTTTTACACTGCTTAATGAGGATGAGACAAATTATAAGTTCATTATAAGAATTATAATGGATGGCAGTTACATTTGTATTATTTCCAATTTTCATTTTTCTAATTATCCTGGCAATAGGCTGATGTAGTTCTGACTCATGTTCTCATGACCGTTTGCCAGAGCAGTGCTGTATCAGAATCCTAATGTCTCGTCACAGCCACTCTTTGACAGTTGTTGGTAAGCTTCAGCGCTCTGATTTTTCCAGTGTTCAACAGTTTTGTTCAGTGCGTCTATCTTGCTTCACAGTGGTAGTAATCCATATGGAAGAGTTAAAAATGGACTAGTCAAAATATGGAAAAGGTTGAACCCTGCTTTTTTAAGTCTTTTAAATATTTAAAGATTTTTCAAATGACGCTATAGGGCATCACAGTTCAGGTATATTTTTTAAAGCTATAATGCTAAAGAGAGACTATTCTATTTTTTAAATAAACCATACCCAACTATAAGCTAAGAGTTTATCTAGGAAATTTGTGTGTGATCAGTATCACGCTTCAGGGAGAATTTCAGCATTTCTTGTGGATGTACTAGAGGATATTACCATAAACTGGTGGGATTGCATAGCAATGTTGTGTTGAAGAATAGTAGACAAGGTAAGACATTCATCCACTTAATTCAGCTTAGGATATTGTTTTTGATGGAGACAACTCTTCTGCCTAGACATTTGACATAAACATTTTATTTTATTAATCTAGTATTATTTGAATATAGGAAGGAGTTCGGGGGAAAGGGGAGATATTTACACTCTTATAGATGCAGGTCATAGAGCTATTCTCCTCCTGTTTCTTATTCTGACATAATTTACATTGGAATGTAGCTTGATAGTACTAAATTCAGCCCATTGAAACACTTCTGCCTGTTGAATCCTGGATATCAGATGTAGCAGAATTCATACAGGGATATAAATTAGTCGTTTCTGCAGTCACGATCACGATGGGCCTAGAACTCTTTGAAACAGTACTGGTGAAATAACTCATTTCTTTGGTTCCTTTAGCAGTTAATTCAAATGTTGATGGACAGTCAGGGTTTCTGAGCTCATAGGATCTTCAGTATACCAACCTTCATCGCTCTAGAACAGCCTAACCTGACTGAGGGTCCAAAAACTTACAGACAATTTGGGAATTTTTAATAAAAGAAATTGCCCAAGTATTGAAATAATTCACACTAAAAAAAATAGGTTGTCAGCCCAGCTCAAGTGACTATATTTTATAGTCAGTTAGAAGATCCATCCATTTTCTTGAATGGGCTGGTTAAATCACCTGCCTTCACAAGTCTATGAAAAAGTCATGCCGCTAGCATCTAGGTATTTTAAATGTGTATGCATAAAACACTGGACCTCACTCATTATCTTTCAGTTTGTTCTATCCTTCACTCTGCCCTGTTTATCACGATGTACTTAATACCCTGGAGTAAAATACAGACCAAATGTGCAACGTTTTCTACATTTTTTTTCTGCTACGTATCTGTCTATATTGGTAAGCCCTCTTTGTATATGCTGAAAATGCAGGAACACTGAGATATTCACACTGCCCAGCATAATAAGTGTGATGCAGCTTACAGAAAATTAAAAAGAAATCGCAAAGCCTCAGAGTGAGGAAGCATTTATCATCTCTTGCTAAGATTAATTTTTGTAGACATCAGTCACTTTGTTGCAAGATCCTACTTTTAAAATTCATTTGAGAACTTAGCTTACACTTTTCTGGAGTTTGGTATGTTGTATAAAGTTGGCTCAGGCAGTCTTCATAATATTTTTTTCTGCAGGTGCCAAACCTTTACAGGTGTTGGGGAGAAAATGCCATGCAAATAGCAGTAAGTAAATAATGATTTGAATCTAATATCTACCTGATCTAACAGGAAAGCTACAGTTTTCTTCAAAGGTTAGGAAAAAATTAATCTTTGCTGTAAGCAGCAGAAAAGACTGTAGATTGGAGATGGGTTGAAACATGCTTTGAAGCTTAACTGTGACTAACGTTTGGAAGTCCTTGTGTGCCACAAACATCTTACTATCTGTTGTCCTTTCAAGTCATGTAGCAAGGCTTCTGATCCATGTTTTGACAGAACACTGTGCCACAGATCACTCAATAACATCCTTTTGGAAATAATTTTATGTTTATAAGTACAGCTGGAAAAGCACGTGGGAATGGGTGCTGTTTTCAGGTGACAATCAACAAATATCTTTGCTAAACAACATCATGTAGTGTTGCTAATAAAATTATGTTCCCCTAATTAAGTAATTGGATTGGATTTGGAGTTAAGAGAACTAATGAGTTATTGTTATGCACGACAATAACATTAGAAGCAACAGAAAACGCAAGCATTGCTTACTCATGACTTGATTCACTAAAACCTGAAAATAAACCAATAATATGAGACAGTTCAAACAACAGTAACTGAAAGTTACAGCACTAAATGCAGAATCCTCTGTCAAAATAATTTGAATAGGTTCAAAAATAAATAGTGATATTTTAATATTTCAGATTCAACTACAGTGCTGAGTTCTATCATTTAGACAGCCTAGTGTAAATATGATGATTTTTTGGTAACAATTTCTAAAGCAAGGAGAAGATAGACACATTATACAGTCCTACTCTGTCATTTTTCATCCTTTTATGATGTTTCATTTCACATTACTCTGCATAATATGCCAAATAAAAAAAAAAAAAAAAGCATGCATAGACTGTTCTTAACACTGGTGCTATTTTATGTGTTCTGTTAAAGGTAAAGAAAATTTGAAATCCAGATTGCGACAGGCAGGTTTGAACAAACCTGTTATCGAACGGTTGGTTAAACAAATAATTGCTCTTATTTCACAATACCACAAGTTCTGTGTCCCCCACATATCAGATACTAAAGATATATTTCCAAAGTGAACCTTCTTTGCAAAACTGACACAACCATTTCTGTAATTAGCATGATTTTTAAGATTTCAGAGTATTTTAATAAAATGATCAGAGTGTTCTTACAACCCTACTCCAGTCTCCATCATATTCTATTTAATCTGCTAGATGCTTTAGACCAATTGTAGAAAGGATTGAGAAAAATAATTCTGCTAGGCACTAAGAGATAGGTGGTGTGGGGGGGTGTTCTTCCCTTCCAAAATAAGGGAACGATTAATTGTTATCTTCTGCTCCAGCTGAATTGTTCTTAAATAACTAATTCTTATCAGGTATTAAATGTTCATCCTTCCAAATTGTGAACTACCACATGATAGGGTATGCATCAGAGAAATACCTGAATGGTCTCTTTTATCAGGTAGTAACATGAACATTTTCTTCTGAGAAAACTAAAGATTTTTTCCCTTACTAGACCTCACTTTCATTAATGTATTTTTCCACTAGAATTTTAATTTGGAGAATTTTTCTACAAAACTGTCTGTGGCATGATGATACTATATCTTACCTCTTCATTATACTACCTCCAATTATGAATTACTATCTTTACCAGTGCATGCATTTATCATATTGTAAAACTGTCCAGAAAACAGCTTACATAAGCCAAGACTGAAATATACTGGTAGTCACTGGTGACTTAAGTATGACTAGAAGTTTTGTTTATAATCAGGTTTCTACATCTGAATTTACATGAAATCTAGTGAAAATTCCTTACTTTGCTTTTTATGGCTTAGATCCTATTTGGATTAGTATAATAATAGAATTGCAAAATAATTTTCAGTTTCTAGAAGATGTAGTAGACTGCATCAAGGGAAAGCGTTGAACTGTCAGCCACTCAGGAGGAAAAAACCAAACACGTTAGCAAAAGTTGCAATGAGAAAATTTTCTTTAGTTATCAACAGAAACATGTCCCTTCACAGGAAGCAAAAGAGCTCATCACGATACTTTTATTTATTTTCTTATGCTTTACCAAAGAAAGAGAAACCACAAGAAACTACAACTCAAATCACTTCTTTGTCTCTTTCTGATTGTCTTCTGCACTATTAATTCTGTTTTCTGATGGAGCCTCGCATCTTGGTTATAAAGCAGGACTCTATTTTGCTAGATAGACCTGTAAGATTACATTAGCAAACAGATCCTATTCAACAAGAATAAAGCAGATGCTGAGCAACAAGGATGTGTTCCTGATGGGAAACAGAACTGAACCATTTAGTTGATTTTTTTTTCAAATATTAATTATACATTTCTAAAAAGTACAGTCTAATTTCTCAGTTGTCGTTTGCTAAGCTATTCATGTTATGCAAGTAATTGGTATTTTTCTGGGAAAAATAAAACTCATACAGATGAATATGAAAATGCATTGTTTTGCATCAACAGTTTGGACTGTACCTTTTCTAATTGAAATTACAAGCCTGTATTTTTAATTCTGTTTATCATTCTTGCATCCAACACAACCATTCCACTTACACACTTAGAAGGAAAGCGAAAGAAGATTAAAAATAAAAGAGGATGCTCACCTCTTATTCAGTAGCTCTGGTGTCTGGGGAACTTATGGCTGTTTTCCAGCTGACCAATATTTTTGCCAATTTGGAGTGTATTTGCAAATACTTTCAGAAGAACCAAGCACACAGCTTTTGTCACATTGACTGTATGCTGGAATAGATAAAATTCATACACAAAATTTCTGATATCAGAGGGATAACTTATTCCTCTATGAAATCCTTCTCTGATTGACTATGTCTACCTCCTTCCATTCAGCTTTTAAGACTATTCTGCTAGAAGAGAATGGATCCCTAAGAGAAAGTAATTTTGGGATCTTTAATGAGATCCACCTCAATATTTTGCTTCTGTTTTGTTTTGAGGAAGGCATTACTGCCTCAAGCCGGTTTATTGATTTGTTCAGCAAAATCAATCCCTGATTTAACTGTACTGCTATGATCTTATGATTCAAATAAACATGACCTAGTCAGTTTTGTGGCATTTTTATTGCTGTTGTTGCCAATGTATTTACCAACTATCAAACAAACTTTTTTTTTTTTTTGGCATTGCATAGGGAGAACACAAAAAAAAAAAAAAAAAGGAAGTAAAAGCATCAGCTAAGGAGAACTTCTTACCAGGTACTTTACTTCCTATTTCAACCCTTCTTATGTCTGGTATAAAGGGAGAAACACTTTGTTTTAGTTTTTAAAACTATTGTGCAGCAAGCCCTCACATGCAAATTCTCTTTTGTAATCTCGAAGGACTAAGCACATGCATTCCACTCATCTTCAATATTAGATAAAGGTGGGCAGCAAGAGACTTGTGATTCCAGCCAATAAAGGAAAGTTTAGATATCTTAAGTTTAACATTTTCTTCAGACTTAAGTGCCTCTGATCAGGCTCCCTGTTTCATTCCTTGTTATGGTTTCAAGTATTTTATCCTTCTCTGTACAGATCAACACAAATTTGGCAACGCTTGTTGTATTTAGCTCCATGTCTACACATCTTAAGCCATACATTAAGAAAACAAAATCTCCCCTCAGCATATACTGGAAAGCCTTTCTTTAGGTTCAATCATTAAGAAAAATGTAATGTTCAGGAAGAAAAAATACATTCTTTACTGAATTTCAATTTAACACTTTGGAGGTAATATCTAATGATAACTGAGGAAGCAGGCAATTACTAATAGAATGATACAATTGAAGGTAATGCAAAACAGTACTGTTTACTGTACTTCTGTGGGGTCATTCCTCTCTTCCATTAAGGAACGTATATGTTTTATGTGAACAAAACATTCTGCAGTATCTAGTAATAGTTTAATTAGGGGCAGAGAGAGGATGTTATGAGCACTTATTACAAAGTAATTGCAGAAAAACAACTAGGTTTTATCCTGATAGCCTGTCTAAAAGCTGCTACCTTAGCTGAGAACCAGTCCTTCATTGTTTAGAATATCACCACAATCACACGGATAATGTCCATATAATGAAAAGTCAATTTGCATCACAGCCTCTCTTTTTATCTGGGAAACTCTACTCAGAAGAGATAATTTAACAAGGTTTTTAATTCCTCTAGGGGCAGAGTGCAACCTTGTTCTAATCCTGCTCTCAGATCACCTTTGCAAACAGGAAGAAGTTAGTCTATCAGTTTTTATACAGATCTTATAATGCCTAGACTGAATGCTGAGCAGAAATAAGTAATGACCATTAGTGCCGCTTGGAGAACTCGAAGAAGTTTTTAAGTCACAATTAATTGGCTTTTTTTTTCAATCACTTGTATATTCCTAGGTGACTTTTTTTCAAAATATCACCTTTCCGTTCAGGCCCTACAATCAATAGGAATCTCCAGCATTTAAACTAACATCTGTGATTGGTTAGTAACGTATTTTCCCTATATTACCTTCCTGATTTTAAAAATTTGGGTTTGTTCTACTCCTCAACCACAAATAGCCATAGAAAATTAGGAAGCTGATTAAAATAAGTTAGAATATGGTATAATATAAATTACTGCAATTTTTTAGATATGCAGTCAAATTACCCCAATACTTATTATTTGTGGTGATTATCTTCAAGTAGAATCAGTAAGAAAAACACGTGTTTGTATACATAAGCGTTTTTGTAGCATTTGTGTATTTCTGTCTGTGTAGTATTACCACGAGTATCAATATTGCATCACCGGTATAAATGCAATAAGTTCAACCTTCACCTTCACAATAACTTCAAAGACAATTAATAAACCCCCTGGGCATGCGGTTGTCCCATTGCACCCCTCCTGCAGGAGATGCGGGTGCTCTGGCTCCAGGGGTGCACCATGGAGAGGCAGCCCCACGGTACCAGCACACACCGGTGCGGGTCCGTGCCCTTGGGGGCAGCTCCCCCTGGGGAGGCAGCACTGCCCGGCCCACGCAGCAGAGTAGTGTCAACCCCAGCAGCATCCATCTGCCTCCACCTCACTGTTTCCCTGTCAGTATCTCCATTAAAAATATTTATACTTCTTTTATATCACTTTTTAAGCTGAACTCTTCTCTGTTTCAGAAGTCTCCTTTGTAGTTCCCTAGTTAATCTTTAATCTAGTTGATGATCGTCTTCATATTTAGCATGACTAATTTGAGGCAAAAGTATTTTCAGACAGTTTTGGGTGTGATCTTCCTAACACACTCACATTTCTGTCCTAAGAGCCAGGCATGTTTATCTGAGCATGCCCATAACAGCCTTCTCATTTGCTTCCTTTCACTGTAAAACACCACTTTTCTGTGCATCAGAATGATCTAGCTGGCCACGTGGATTTTGCTGCCATTCGTCATGTCAAGTCTCGTTACCCAAAATCTTGTTTTGTTTAGTAATAGAGATTTACCCAGGAAATTCCTCACATCTCTGGTTTGAGTATATTGATTTAAAGAGAATGTCCAAGTAGCTGTCAGGCACAAACCTATATTCATGATGTGTAGACAGTTCCCTCACAGTGGTGTAAGGGAAGCACAAAAAATCTTTTTCTATTATCTGTCCTGAATTCTGTCCTGGAGGAAAAAAAAAACAACATATGAATAACAGAACATTCCTCTTCATTCATTATTTCATGCTACCACTTTCCTCCTCTCTCCACACCTAAGAAGAAAATGAAGAAGCAATCCACTTAGTTCCCACAATGAAAGGCCTACAGTCATGTCTGCTCTTTTTACAGTGCACAAATTCCTCCTTTTTAGTTTATAGGGAAAAAACCACAACGCAAAGGTCTAGTTTTGTCAAAATAGGATATACATTTAAGGCTGGATTTGCTTTGCATCTCTCTAATGACTCCAGCAGGTATTAACTGAGGGCCTTCAACCTCCAGCCAAAAGTAGATAGGAACAGTCGTAACAGCCTGGACTAGGAATGAGATTTATTATTTTGAGCCTGGGATTCTTTCTGTTCTGCTTGAATCATAATTTTGTTATTAATGATTTTTCTGATATTGCACTACAGCTTACTTTCTCAAAACTGGACAATGTTGGCATGAAAACAATTAATTACTTTTATAGGTAATAGTAAATTTATTTAATCAGATGTTTCATATCCCTATTGCTCTCTTGGAGAAAAATCCTAATTAATTATAGAGCTATCACTGAATGTATGCAAAATCATCACAAATTAATTATATATGCACTAAAGCTCTGGTTTTATATCTGTGTTGTTACTGAACTGCCTTGATTTCCAGATAGAAAGATGAACATTTGATTTATATGTTTTGGAAGATGTCTTGGAATGCCACGACTGAGTTAGTTGGACACTATAATAAAGAATTATTGATGCTATACTATATATAAGCAAACCTTTCATCAGCAATTGATCTGTTACATATTGTCTTAGATCACCCATGGTGTAGATGATTGTGCTTAATTTGTAGACAGAAATGCTAAAGTACAAAAATGATGTCATTCTGTGTTAACCAATCCTTCGGTAGCAGAAGCACAAATGAAACAGAATATCTAAGAATTCAGTAACCTAGTGACACATTTTCTCCTTTTCCTGTTTTACACACAGAATTGGAAACTTTTTTTCTGTTAGTGGCATTGCTTACTTAAGTGATTTTGTTTGGTTTAAAAATTCATTTTAAGATACAGTGCTACTGCTCCACAGTTACTTTTTTTTTACATTTAAATGTGTACTGTTTAATGTACAGGACGTGTACTGATTTAGGCTCACATATTCTGTTTATTCACATAAAATTCCATTGCTCAGTTTGAATATATAATCATAAACTGTACCTTCAGTTTCCAATTTGAAGAAAGAAAATTTTGTTACCAACATCTGAAGACACATAATACAATAATTACTGTGTAAATTCTGTTTTTAAACTCTGGCCAAGTGAATGTTTTTATTTTATTGAATAAAAAGTCTCATTTTTTGTTCAATGGAAGTTTCAGTTTAAAGTAATTCCACCAGCAAATAAAAGCAGCACAGCCCTTCTACTAATTATATACTCATAAACCTTGTTTTTCAGGAAGGAAAATTTATTAACCTGAGTCCGGTTTGCTCTAATTTGTTGTATGATATTTATTTCTTCTGAAAACAGGTGAAGCTCTTGATCTGTATTTCCCAGAATATCCTCACCCTACATCAGCAAACTGTTCTGCCTGAACAAACTGTGCCATAGCCATGCTTTTCAAAGGTGCAGGTAACAGAGTGCTAAACTGAAAAAGAAGAAAAAGAAATGTTGACACCCATGAATCACAGTTCACCTAAGACCAAACATGACAAAATTGTTGACAGGAAATAAAGTGGCACTGAGATGCTGTGTGAGATGTCACTGATGAATCATCACCGAAAAATAAAGAACTTCTATGCATGTCCGTTCATAAGAATGAATGGTTGAATTGATAGAGCACACGTTGAATATAAGGCAATGACATATGGACCTATACACAAAAAATGAGCCTTGCAATCAAAGCTTGAAGCTCCCCTTGGTGCCATAAAAGAACTGTTATTCAGCTTTCCTGTGTGCTGGCATAAAATAATTTTTTGGAAGATCATCTGCATTTTCAAGTCTTCTTATAAAGGATAACAGCTATTCAGTTGGACTGTTCTCATTCTCTAGTGTATTTCATATATTTTAATTTTTTGAGACATGCAGGTTACTGAAGTACATTTTCCTCAGTAGTTTTGCTCTTACAGTGGCAGCTGGGAACACAGAAATGTTTTATTATTTGCTCAGTATATAATGCAGGTGTTATAATATGAACAACATTTTCTACTCACTTGAGAGACCTTCATGAAAGGAAGATGAAAGGCATGTTGACTGAGTAGGAAATGTAATGCAATAGACGAAGTTCCAAGCAGAAACATTTGTGGACATTTGTCTGCAGTGATTTATGCTTTAAAAAGATGGCAGATCAAAAATATATGGGTTTATATGAGGACAAATTATACCCAATATACATGTATGACTGTTCTTACAGCAGTTTGTACTCTGTTATTAATTGTCTGCTGGTTAATGGAAATATTTGGGATTTAAAAAGAGAGTTTATGTTGTTCATAATCTCCCTTAAAAATAAATTGCATTTTGATAAAAATAGAAAAAAAATTCTTTCAAAATAAGTAATAGAAAACTCTCACTTTAAAAATAACTAGGTTAAAGAATGGAGACATTTCTTCTTTTTCCCCATTTTTTGAATGAAACATTAACCAACTCAATGTACCTATTCTGATAGATTCAGCAAAACCAGATCTTTGCTTTCTAAAGGACAAAATGGGTAAGTAAGATTTTTTCAGTAGATTATAATAACTGATATTTGTCTACCTTCCTGTTAAAACACTTTTGCAGTCTAATCTACTGACGTCAACTGGAAGATCTACACAGTAAGAAGAAAAAGACAGTTTGCAAAGAATTACTGAAAAAAATGCAATTTAGGAATTTAATACACTGTCAGGTTTTCTGGGGGAGGGAACAAAATTTATAAATCAGGAATTAATTAAATTTTATTTATTGTTATTAAAGGAATTTACTCAGTTGTTACTGAATGTTTGAACATACAGTGATCAAAAAGAAATTATGATCATGAGAACTTTCAGCTTTATACCAGGGTGAAGTATGTTTCCCATTTTCTTTATCATCTGAAATGTATTGTTTTAAAATGTTCATTTATTCTCTAGAAAAGCGGAAACAATATGACAAAGCCAGTCACTAATACACGGTCAACTTGTACAATTTGCAAACAGTTCACAGATAACAGACCCTGAAAACAGTTTATCTGGATTATTAAATCAATATATATGAATAATGAGTGTACTCTCATGGAACACTATGGAATTACTTATTTGTGGCAATATTCCATATTCATGGACTGCTGAACTTGCAGGTTCTAAGAAATCTGTTTCACTGTTTTTACTTTTAAAAGCCATGTATAGGCAATCCAGTTTTTACAATCAACATTAATCCAAAAGACACTCCACTGATTTTAGCATCATTATGGATCCAAGTGATCAAAGTCCACAACATCTAGTGAAAAAGATTCTTGCTTTCTAGGGAAGCTTGAATCAAATTGTATAGAAGAAACAATATCAGCAGGCATGAGAGAAACTGAAGGTCTTGAAAGTTTATCAAATTCTTCAAGTGTAGTTAATATATTTTTTCTTTCTCAATTTTATAACTCTCTGGTGAGAGCTAGTTTTCTATATGTGTTTCGAAGTGAGGAGCTGTCTCTGCTATACTCATGATATTTATCATTGGACTGTTTCCAGGACCATCAAGTCAACAGAGATGTAAAATCTGACATAATTGAGTTCTTAGGTATAGATAACTTACTCTAATAAACAATCAATCTCAAAGTAAAAAAAAAAGGATTCAAATATCAACATTGAAACCTTGATTTGATTTAATATTTTGAACATTTCTTATATTAAGTATTATTTGAATTGTGATTCTCCATTTCTCCACTCAGATTGTTTGAGTTCTTGTGTGTGTATCTAGAAATAACTGTTTACAGGCTTGGCAAGGTATGCTCCCATCCTTAAATCTGATAAAATGATTTTTCATGTTCCTGAATGTTACAGCTTGGATGTTACAAACCTAGCATTCTAATTGAAATCAAGTGTGCACTTTAATAAAAACACATTAGATACATAAAAATCAGTAAAAATGCCTCTAAGTTTTTCTGTACAAACAAACTTAGCTGCTTTTTTTTTTTTTTTAGCTTATTTTTTAATTGGGCCATGATATGCTGTCTTTGGCTTAACAGGTTTTTCTCATGTCTGTTTCCTAAAGATGTTTTAAAACTTCTGTGTCAGAAATGTCAAACCTTTATCAGAAGTGAGCACCGCATATACCCTTTCATTTTGACATCTCTCATTAAAGGAGTTAAAAGAGCTTTGCACAAACAGTTCTGTCTTTGGAAGCCAAAAATAGATTTCCATCATCCTGAAACCTGAAAACCCAAAGGGTGCCCTTTGGACATCTTCTGAGAATAAGGACTGATGCTGACAGCAAAGGCTACCAGTATATCACAATACAAATCAGTTTAAAGGAAGTAAGAAGACTAATCAGACTGCTGTGCCATCTCTTTTAGGATGGTTTGGCATTATCTATGAAATAAAAATAAAAAGTCCTGGTTTTCTTTCCTAATTATCATGTGAAAAGATAAATTCAAACAATTTCTCATGTTTATACATTGTCAGCTAAATGGATCTAAGAAGTCAGCACTTCAAAGTGATCATTATTCCATTGCTGGGAAAACATATGGAAATAGGAAATTACAAAGTGAGAGAGAGAGAAAGAAGTTAAAAATGAATAAAATACAAAAAGTGAAAAAGCTCAAAGCAAAAAGTTAGTTCTTTCAGTTTCATCTAAGGCACTGATGAGACAGTGAAGGTAAATGGAGAACAGATATCAGTATTAGCAACCTTTGCATCACAAGGGCTTTCCAGGCAGTGACACAGGAAAAAGAGTTATAGGACTGTAAATGAACAGCCATCAGTGTAAGTAATCACCTAGATGGAGAGGAATTCAGGTTGACGGTGGAGAAGAAGGTAATGTTGGGAATGGCTAATGAAAGACTTTTTAAGAGAAATAGGCTTTCAGAACTCAGAGATCTGTTCCTAAGCTAGCCTCAAAAATATAGAAATTTGTTCTCTGTCAGGCCCTCTGTGGATTGCTCTAGCAGCTACAAGTTGCAAAGAAGCAAGGGTACCCTGACGATGCATCAGTATTACATTATATGACTGCAAAAAGAAGTGACAATTCTGAACTTTTCAAACCACTTGATGTTATTTGATTTATGGATGAAATTTAAGTTATTAGTCTTGTAAATTGGTTTCAACACATATTTGCAAAGATAGAAAGATAAGAAATGTGGCATATTATTCACTAGTATGTTTTGCCAATCCAAGAAAAAGTACTGTAGAGGAAGATAACAAAAAATGACTAGAAACAGACATTTCAAGGAAGTTATATCTTACAAACAATCAAAATACAGGAATAGTTTCATGATGAAGCTAATTTTAACTCTAACAAGTACAAACCAACATGATCTCTACTTCCTTCTGGTATCATAACAGGATTGTGTTCACACATTTGTAAATGACAGTTAATTTCTCTATACATCTCCCTATATTTACATGCTTTCATGATATCTTATATTTTCTTTGGAAATAAAATAATGCAAAATGTAACTGGAAAGGTTGGATTGATGGGCCAAGGCCAATTGTAAGAGGTTCAACAAGGCTCAGTGCCGAGTCCTCCACTTGGGTCACAACAAGCGCATGTAACACTACAGGCTTGGGGCAGAGTGGCTGGAAAGCTGCCTGGAAGAAAAGGACCTGGGGGTGCTGGTTGACAGCCGGCTGAACATGAGCCAAGAAGGCCAACAGCATCCTGGCTGGTATCAGAAACAGTGTGGCCAGCAGGACTAGGGCAGTGATCATCCCCCTGTACTCGGCACTGGTGAGGCCACACCTCAAGTATTCAGTTTTGGGCCCCTCTCTACAAGAAAGACACTGAGGTGCTGGAGCATGTCCAGAGAAGGGCAACGAAGCTGGTGAAGAGTTTAGAGAGCAAGTCTTATGAGGAGCAGCTGAGGGAACTGGGGCTGTTTAGTCTGGAGAAAATGAGGCTGAGGGGAGACCTTATTGCTCTCCTCAACTACTTGAAAGGAGGTTGTAGCCAGGTGGGTGTTGGTCTCTTCTTCAAAGTAAGAAGCAATAGGACAAGAGGAAATGGTCTCAAGTTGTACTAGAGGAGGTTTAGGTTGGATGTTAGGAAAAGTTTCTTCACCAAAAGAGTGATCAAGCATTGCAATAGGCCACCCAGGGAAGTGGCTGATTCACTGTCCCTGGAGGTATTTAAAAGACGTGTAGATGTGGTGCTTCGGGACATGATTTAGTGGGACTTCGCAGTGCTTTGCAGTTGGGCTCAATGATCTTAAAGGTCTTTTCCAACCTAAATAATTCTATGATTCTAAAAATTCTTAAATGGGATACGTGTTCATCATGATTGTTTTCACTATGTTTTTTGTTTTTCCTTTAACATTGTAATTATTACAACCATAATTGGAACACTTGAAAATTAAGATATTCTCAAGGTATTTTTTGACAATATTTTCTCTTTAACGAGGATATGCTTGTGGAAATAGTTGCTATTATTCTATTTTAGAAGTTCTTTTCTATTCAAAAGCCTTAAGAAATTTAAGGTTGTGTGTACTAAAGGGCTTAGGTTTTACATCTTTTTTGCTTAGGAGCACTGAATTAGGTAGCTTCAATCTCAGTACAATGTATATGAAGAATTAGATACCTCCAGTAAGCAGTCACTGACATAAGAAAATTGGGTTTTAGACTAAACAATAAGAAATATTAGAAAGATTAATAAGATATAATTCTTATACCTTTATGAAATGTGCCCACTGCATTTCAGCCTTTAGGAATGAGCTAAACTTCCATGCAGATTTACATACTTCCATCCACCCAATGAGATGGACTGTCTGCTGACTAAGAAGCGTTCATTTAAATCCTTCACAAGGCAGAGAAGTCCTTTCATGCAGCAGGAGAAAGTTCTTAGAATATGTGTGAACTGTTCAAGTCCACAATCTTCTGATAATGAGTTTTACTGACAAAGTAACTTTTGATACTGTATTTGGAAAACATTTCAATAACTATTAGAACTTCTCATGATAGGAAATATTTAACCAAGGGTTTCTGTGAATGAGTCTACTTATCATAATTTTAAATATTTTTATCTACTTATCATACTTTGGTGCATAATAACACTAATTAAAACAGCCTGTTATAGACCTGCTGCATTTACTCTCAGTTTAGCTTCATTCCAGTCCTCATTGTTAATTTTTCTTCACCATTAAAAATTGGGCTTAAGGAAATTTTTTACCGTCTTCATACTACACCTGGTTCAAGAACCATTACATAGAACAGAATAGTATATTTATTCACAAAACTCATAAATGGACTACCAAATGGTGAGGAATAGCAAGTTTATAAAGTTTGATGATGACTGTGAGGAGCTGTAAGAAGGTCTCCTAATAATTACCACTAATAAAATAGCAGATGACATTCGGTGTCAAAAAATTACCAGTAAAGCATATGAGAAAAGACTACTCTGAACTAGGTATTATGTCCTGGGGGGGGAATAATTCTTTGAAGACATTCAATACCCAGTGAAGAAAAACAAACAAACAAAACCCCAAACCCCTGCAAATATTGTGTAGTTATTACAATAGGACAGAGAATAAAATATAAAATATCATTATGCCAGTACATAAATTAATCACAGATTAACTATTTGGTACAGTTTTGACACTTAATGTCTGAAAGTAAAGAATATTATTAGAAAGGTATAACTGTGGAGGGCTGTAACTGGGAGGAGCTTGAATGATTACAGCTATAGAGTGTTCCATGCAAATAGAAGTTACTCTGACTCTTTGGCCTTGCCATTTGTTACAAAAGAAATATAAAGAAGTATCACAAAAGTCATAAATGAGATATATTGAAGTTGGAGCTGCACAGAGAGGGTGAAGAGAAATTCATTATTCCCTGTTTCTCAAAGAGTAGGCAGGAATCAAATCATATTTTCCAGTGACAGGTTGAAAACAAAAGGTGCACATTCTTCAACTCTGCAATTAATTATGACAAGACATTGTGGGCATGAAAAGTTTTCATGGGTTCAGAAATTGGTTGGACAAATTCACAGATGAGGTTCAGAGAAACCTTTGTCTCAAGCACTTCAGACACAAATTTTACAAGGATATACCAGGAGAAGTGGAACAGTCTGCTGGCCTTGTCCTGCACTTTTTCCTAGATATCCACTTATGACTAAGTGTCAGAAATATCAGACACACTCTCTGATAGAAGAAAAAAAAGAAGAAACTCTGTGATATCAGAAATATGTTATATTTTTATTTGTCTAGCTGTGAATCAGCTGCACTGTGCTAACTGTTGAGAACTGATCTCATGGACTTTTTTAGCTACTACCTGGGATATAACCTTAAATGCTCTTTAATTGTTTGGTTGTTGGGGACCAGCAAGGGCCAGCAGCACCATAAGAGCTGGGCAACCCCAGCTCAGGCCATGCCCTCAACAAGGAGTATAGTCCCTTAGGGTCTGGACACAGTAGGCAGTGTCAGGTGCTATTAACAAGGCCCATCAGCAGCCTCAAACAAGGCAAGTGATGAGCCAGGTTCAGAGGTTGCCCAGGGAGCCAAGTTGGAAGCAAAGGAGATAAGGTCAGGGACCTAAATGTGAGGTAATGTGACTCAATGAACCTGAGAGAAAGAACTTCAAGCAATGTCAGTTTATCTCCTGGTTCAGATGGAATAGATGAGAACTCATAGCATGGTCTCAGGTGTTGAGTCTCAGCTCAGTCCTTTGGGTTTACATATTTGTGTGTTTCACTCTGCTTTATGCAGTCCATAAAAGAACAAAAGGCTGTTTTTCAGTCTTGCAATGTACATATGTTAAGTATTTATCTTAACATCGTAGAGTATAGATAGGTATGAAATCACAGTAACATTTGGCATTGATATAGGCTTAGTATTCAAAAATTAATCAAAAACTTATTCTGCAAATATATGGAGGTATTAGTAAAACTGACACTTCAAAGATTACTGAGAGCATAAATTTAATTTAGTTTCTACAATGTCAAGAATGAGTTGTCTTATATCTAAATAGAACATAAGAAACCATTTTAAACTTGAAGGAAGTCATATATAATCTTTGTAAGAAGAGGAAATGAAAATCAAATTCTCAATTCTAGTTGAATTGAAACATCTCAGGCAAAGGTGACAGAATAGATAAAACATTTATATTAAAAAAATGTCATGTTGCCTGGGGCTTATTGATAAATGCTGCTTTATTAGGTTCATCTATTCTTGAAGATATACGCATACAACTTCCATTGATTTCCTTCAGCTTATATTTTGATAATCATTCAGAGTACCAGTGCCTCCTGACATTTCATGCTACTGAGTCAAACTGGCCTTATTGAACAGCCATAAAAACTGTAGAATCACTGAATCTTTCACACTAGAAGGGACCTTGAGAAGTCACCCAGTCTACCTCCCTGCTCAAAACAGAGTCAACGTTGAATTCAAACAAAAGATTTAGGGCTTTTTTCAGTAGAGCCTTGAAATAGTTGAAGAACTCAGCTTCTCCAGGCAACCTAGGTAAATGCTTAATCATTCTGCTAGGGAAGTGGGGTTTGGTTAGGATTGGGGTTTTTTTCCCAGCTAGGCAGTCAGAACCTCTTCTGTTTCAATCTATATGTCCACTGTCTCATTCTTTCACTGGATACCTCAGTTGGAAGACTAGCTCATCTCTTTGGTTACCTATTTGTAGGTATCAGAAGGTTGTTATTTACTCTCCCCCTAGGCTTTTTTCTTTCTTCAGACAAAAAAACCCCAAAACAACTCCCAGTAAAGCAGGATACTATTCCTTCCTTTGACCTACTGACTACAGTCCTGGTACCACAGGAGCTGTTGGCCACCTTTGCTGCTAAGGCACCCTTGGCTCATGCTCATCTCTCTGAGCATCAGCACATCCAGGTCCTTTTCAGCACAGCTGCTCCCAAGCCAGCCCACCCCAGCCTGTGCCGCTGCTCAGAGCACCACACCTGTGGAGGAGGCTGCAGAGAGGGCTGTGGCCACCAGTTTACCAAGGGTACTTTCTCCAGCCAGTGACAGGGTCTGAGCCCTGTGGTGTATTAGCGTGATTTTGATTTCAGAATTCAGAAAATTGATTTTTTAAAAAAATTATTTCATGCTTTCCATCCTTACTCCTTGTTTTGCCAAATTTGAATCAAGCAAAACATGCACACACACACAAATACTTCATAATTTCACCTTGAAAACCCTAAGATTATGCTTTTAAAGTAGCCATTAAAAATTTTGTAGTTGTTTTTCTGCTAAGTCTAATAAAATGTGTGTCGTCACACAGAAAGAAGTATAGAATCAAGACAGATTGTTGCTTAAAATAAGAAGATATCAGGAAAAAAAGAAAATCCCCCAAAAATCTCTTGATGCAATGTTATTAACTATGATGAGAGTCGTAATTCCACTTCATCCGGCCACATAAGACCTGTGTCAACTCTTTGGCACAGTAAAGTATTATCTTGGGAAGCAGCCAGCAGAGAGCTGTCTTCTATGGTTCTGCCTAATACTGATAGGGAAGGACTGGACAATCTAACCTAAACAATGTCCTCACATAATGAGGAGGAGCTGGACCTTGTAAAAAGGTGGCTACACTTCCAGAGCAGCCTTTCCTAATGCAAAAGTCATGTCCCTGTACCTGTCCTGAGTATGCCCTCTGACAAGAGCAGGAACTCAAAGCTCAAGAGAAGGCTGAAAAATTTTCAGTTTAAAAAAAGAAACTGGACTGTCAGGAAATGACACTAGCTTAAGGTCAAAGTTTCCATATAAAATCCAGTTGGTTTTGGTTTATATGTTTTAAAGTATTTTTATAAATATACTTTATTACTACAGCTTTGAACATACATTCATATCACAGTTTTTATAGGTGATAACATTCACATTAATGCTAGAAGAAAACAATATCAAAGTGAAGAGAAAATTTTCAAAAATATTCTACTTCAGCTAAGAACAAGTTATAAACCTAACATTTGTCCATGTTGCTTTACCAAGTAAGAGGCAGAAATGTAACTTTACTTTCCATTTGGCATCCGAATTTCCTGTTAAGCAGCTAGCCACTTTCCCATAACCTCAGAGGTTCATCATTCTTTATAAGAATCCTTCTCTCTTTGTCAACAGTTACCTATTATTACTACTACAATCTATATAACTAAAGAGACTCTGTAGTGGCACAGCTGCTGCAGAGAAAGGTGGCTGCAATGATTATGTTAATGGGATCACTAATTTCTTGTATAAACATAGCCTTAAGCTGTTGTGCTACTTCATGTGTCACTAGTGGGTCAATGAAAGATCTTGAGCAAAGTATAAAAATGTTAATAATTCAGTTGTTATTTATTTCTATTTCAGTAGCACCTACAAGCCACAATAAGCTGAGACATTGGTATTTGAAGCAAAAAATATCCTGGCTCCTTGTAAAAGCCTCTGTAATCAGACAACAGGACATTACTTCTCCTCTACTCTGCTCTTTTCCCCCCTCTACTCCACTCTCATGAGACCCCACCTAGAGTACTGTGTTCCACTATGGGGGCCCCAGTACAAGAAACACATGGACCTGTTGGAGCAGGTCCAGACGAGAGCCATGAAAATGATGAGAGAGCTGGAGCACCTCTCCTGTGAAGAAAGGTTGAGGGAGTTGGGGTTGTTCAGCCTGGAGAAGTCTCTAAGGAGATCTTGTTGCAGCCTTTCAATGTATAAAGGGGGCTTGTAAGAGAGACAGAGAGAGACTTTTTACCAAGGCCTGTATTGACAGGACAAGGGGCAATGGTTTTAAACTGAGAGAGGGTAGATTTAGATTGGATATAAGGAAGAAATGTTTTTATGGTAATATTGGTGAGACACTGGAACAGGTTGACCAGAGAAGCTGTGGATGCCCCATCATTAGAAGTGTTCAAGGTCAGGTTGGATGGGGCTTTGAGCAACTAGATCTAGCGAAAGATGTCCGGGCCCATGGCAGGGGGGTTGGACTAGATGATCTTCAAAGATCCCTTCCAGCCCAAACCATTCCATGATTCTATGAAAGATAAGAGATCACAGTGAAATAGTGAGATAATGAAAGTAACTGAAGGAGTAATACACCAATCAACAGATTGTCATTGAAATGTTG
Organism: Grus americana; assembly: GCF_028858705.1. Classification (NCBI taxonomy): domain Eukaryota; kingdom Metazoa; phylum Chordata; class Aves; order Gruiformes; family Gruidae; genus Grus; species Grus americana. The sequence goes on along the minus strand of NC_072852.1, from coordinate 23,757,245 downwards.
GAAGCCCCTCTGCTCCTATACTTATCATATGATAAGGAAAAAATATTTGGTTCAACATTAGCGAAAGGAAAGCTATCTTTTAGTATGTAAAGTAGTCAGCTTTCCTGACCATACAAGCTGCATTCCTAGCTGCGCAAGATACGCACCATCTCTCCCATAAAGTCAAGAAGCTGGAAGGATCTAGGACTAGTTCATACATGTCCTGGCTCTGGGACTTGACAATATGTCCCAGCTCTTTTTACATTTCTGCAGATGTCAACTTTTGTGGTTAATTTTCTGCCATTGAGAAGGACTCAAATTCCCCACCAGTCAATGAACCACTGCAGATATTTACCTGGCCACATGATGTAGCTCCTGCCTCAGTCTTTCTCGGGTTGTCCACATAGAGACATGGATTGCTTATTCTTGTGATACGTCTTCACTGATGACAAGAATCTGTCAGGATTTTTGCCACTGAGTATAAATAAAAGCTCAACTTCGACAGCTAATGTGTCTAAAGCTAAGTGACATGATATCCATGTCTGTCTCTTAACAACGGGGTACTGTGTTTTCTTATGGGCCCAGTTGCCTGTTACTGTGTGCCCAAGTGCTGCTATATTCACATTCACAACACAGAGCTCTTAGCTCAAGTCCCTTGGAAAGTGGCAGCAGTTACAGCAACAGACTAGGAAATAATCAATCTCATCTGTAGACAAGACCTCCAAATCTTTAGAGCTTTCACAGTCATATTCCTTCCAGTTAAGCTTTCCACAAAAATAGGCAGGAAGCCAGGACAGATCAGCCATAGTCTGATCCCAGCAAGAAATGTCACTTAGGTAGACAGCACTCATGGGGGTTTTTTGCATATTTTGAATATGTACAGTGTGATGTACTTGCAGAGCACATCGCAGCGCTTTAGACACCAAGTGCTACAAGCATGGATAACCTAAGGCAATGTCCATATCCAAAGATGAACCCAATGTCCTTGCCAAACACAGATGGAAAGCTTTATTCTGGCAACTGCTGATCCTTGGATCTCTAAAGATTTTAAGCTGGTGTTATATAATGTGTAAATTCAAATATGTGTATAGACATAATCCAGAGGGTACCATACAAGTACCATTGTCACAGCCTCTCTTCTAATAATGGCTCTTTTCTATATTCTACCTGCACTTAGTGTTTGGCTTTCAAAGGCTTTGGTTCTTCAAAGATAAGATGCGGTATTTTCACTGTACAGTACCCTGCCAAAAAATTTGTGTAGCAGCTTGTAGTACCAGTTAAGTGAGGAAGACAAATATAGGATGCCCAGTCTCAAACTAAATATGGAAAAATATGAAGGAAAGTGACAACGTAGTGTGATCGCAAACAGCTGAAAAAGAAATGCTCTCATAAAGAAAAAAATAAACAGAATAAGCAAATCAGAAGAGACTGCAAATGTCTGCCTCTTGGTTTATTTTTGAATTAGTTTTTTTTTAAAGACTGAAGTTGTTCAGAGATACCCTAGGTACATCTGAATGAAGTAGCTTGAGTGCTGAAGAACATCTGTGCCTCATGGCCTTTTTCCAAATCTATTTTACTACATTCCTCATTGATCCCAATGGGAAGACGGCCACACTACAATATTAGTCAACACCCAAACTAAGTTGTTTAGAGCCAGGCCAGACCACTCTTTTCAGCTCTGTGCTGGTCTGTGCCGACATCCTTCCTTATGTATTTCATTTAGTTCTTGGCTAGCTTGAACATTTGCAATGATCAGTCAGTCCCCTAAAACTGTATGTTAATATCTCCATCTATGTTGCACTCTTTCAAATTCACCTTAAAATATGTTTCAAAAGCTATGTATGCTGAATTGTTTCTAAGCCCCTTTTAGGCACTGAGTGTGAAAAGGACTAAACTGTGTTCATACAATAGTAAGAAAGCCTCTTCAGTCTTGAGCATTGTTTAGATCTGATTTTACACTGGCTGAGAACACCTATACGAGATGCTTGAATATGTAATTCCATTATATTTTGAGAATGAAATCATATTTTTGTTGTAAAGATAGGTTTCCTATTAGAAATATGAGTTGAATGACACAATCACCCATTGGTAAAGAAGTAACTCTACAGTACCACAATGCTTTACTGAATATTCATTCTTCACAAGATACTACAAGAAACCTTTTACCCATAAGTTTTAGGTTATGCAACCCTTGCAGTCAATTCACATATGCCATTCCAAAATACTCCCATAATGGGAATTCAGAATTGCACAGTCCAAATACAAAAATATTCTGATGAAATTACACCATTCAAGCTTCTGGAAGCATCTAAAATATAGAAATATAAATTCAAAGAATTAATAATGGCATATTATTCACTGATTTCAGTAGGTCTGATTATGTGAGCTCAGCAAGAAAGGCAGATGATAGACTGAAACACAGGTTCTTTAAGTAAAAGAGCAGTATGCTGCTTTTTACATAAGCTTGTCTCCTTGCAACTTACTGGAAATTGTGTGCTCTCTGATTACTGCAACAGTGGATACAGACTTTGCAGTAGCAAGGCAATGTGATCTATGCATTTCCTATTGTTGCAGCTGGCCAGTTCCTGTTTTCCAAAAGCTTTCTTAATAGGCTAGCTGGGTCATTAAAAGTCTAAAATTGCAACAAAATAGCTAGAGAAATTTCATCTCGGTATAATCATAAACTGATGTTTTCTACAGGCTAAACCATTAAATATTTGAATTCCTCCTGAAAGGAAGGACAACTTGGTGTTTTGGGCTTATATCTTTGAAAACTGCACTTTAAAACAATGTGGAAAAACATATGATTTCTTTATAGAATCCTGTTGTGCTCTTGACTGTATATCCTTTGCTCTCACTGGTTAAACCAACAGCTTTTATTTTTGATTTTTAATTTTATTTTGGTTGAATCAGTTGAATCATTACTTTTCCACTCAACCAAAGTATTGTGTTAAAAGACTGTTTAATTTAATTTCTATGTGTGTCTAGAAACTGATACAATACAAGCCATAATGTATCCAATCTTTGGGATTTGTATTTTATTATTTTAGATAGATAGCAATGTCTCTGTCTGTGTATTTTTTATTTTTCCACTGATGTTTTACCCTGTTAAACTTTACGACCAAGATGTTGTACAACAGAACATTCAGAGAACTCACTGGGAATCTGATCAGAGCCTGTTGCTGGTGTGCCTGAAACAACCAAAGGAGTTCTGATGCAGTGTGAGGTGACTGAAGCAAACTACCAGATCAGCGTTCTCTGCTCATGATAGCTCAGTGACTGAGCGTCTGAACCTATGGTTCTATGATGTCTGTCTAACAATAATTCAGGGAACTATCTGCAGTTTGCCCACACACTTATTATTAAATATATATATTTTTTTAATTATTAATTGTAATTATTAATTGATTTCCAAACTTTTGTTTGATTTTCAGAATTGCTGGAAGTGTCTGAAGTAAGTCCACTTGTCCAGTCTCCTCTGGAAAGTGTGTCTGCTTCTTTCAGCTCAAGTCAATACCCTTTGCTGGCTGGTTTCCATTATAACACCAGAGATGAAACTATGGACTTTCACTGCAGGAATCTAATGTGGTTCTTCTTGTCTCTCCTTCTGAGAGAGGACAAGAAAGTCAAGTTATCACAAGGATTTTGACTTCTGTAGATTCTAACTTAAACTGATATCAAATTCCCTTTTATTCAGGCAGTTTATAGTACTGGCATTTTTCTGACCAAACCCAAAAAGTTAGGAATGGTAATTCAGCCTGCTACACCTACGATTTCTATTTTTACCTACATACAAAATTTGATCCATCATACTTTACATTTCTCGATCAGTTGCTTGGTAAGCTTTTGCACTTTAGACAATTACACATACGTATAACCACTAAATATGGCAGCCAGCTTAGCCTTGTTTGGAAAATCACATATCAGTGTCAATTGCTTAAAACTATTGTCTCAAATACTTCCTTCTATTTGCTCAGACTTGCTAATGCCCTCTGTTTTTCATCTAATTTCATGTACATAATTTATATGTTTTACTATACAAATATTTTTTTTGATTTTAGACATTCTCACCAAGAGGCACAGATACCAATCTACAATTAATAGACATGAATTGATGAAGAATATGAGAATATTGAAGTATACGTTCAATACATATGCTTAGAGATGTTGCATACAGCTCTTGGTCTTAAAAAACAATATTTTTAAATCAGTTTCTGCCTCCATTTTCTTACTTCCTTCTAGGTTACATACATTTGGTTTGTGGCCCCGCTGAAGATACCGTTCCTCAGTTTCAAAATCACTGTGGGTTTAGACCTACCTATGGGAGACTTCCAGGTTTTTTCCACTGGTTTCTCTCCTCCTGCCTACTGGCTCAGTCCTGAGCTATATGAGATTTGATTACAGTGGAAACTGTCATTTGGCCCAAATGTAGGATCATGAACCAGCAAGTCAAGGGAGGCGATTCTGCTCCTCTGCTCTTGTGAGACCCCGCCTGGAGTACTGCATCCAGCTCTGGGGGCCCCAGTACAGGAGAGACATGGAGCTGTTGGAAAGAGTCCAGAGGAGGGCCACGAAGCTGATCAGAGGGCTGGAGCACCTCTCCTGTGAGGACAGCTTGAGAGAGTTGGGATTGTTCAGCCTGGAGAAGAGAAGGCTCCGGGGAGATCTAATTGCAGCTTACCAGTACCTGAAGGGGCCTACAGGAAAGATGGTGAGGGACTGTTTATCAGGGAGTGTAGTGACAGGACAAGGGGTAAGCTGAAGGAGGGTCGATTTAGATTAGATATTAGGAAGAAATTCTTTACTGTGAGGGTGGTGAGGCACTGGAACAGGTTGCCCAGAGAGGTTGTGGATGCCCCATCCCTGGAAGTGTTTAAGACCAGGTTGGATGGGGCTTTGGGCAACCTGGTCTAGTGGAGGGTGTCCCTGCCCGCAGCAGGGGGGTTGGAACTAGATGATCTTTAAGGTCCCTTCCAACCCAAACCATTCTATGATTCTATGATTCTATGAAATTGCTATTTTGTCCACTTTATAAAGACAACTGAATTTAAAGAGTTAAAGATCCCAAGTAATATCTTTACATCCAGAATATTGGCTATTTTAGTATGATTAGTAATTGTTCCAGCTGAGAGTGCTTCACTCCTTATTAAATAATTGAACATTCAATGGGACAGAGAGAGAAGAAGAAACTGCAGACCTGATTGTACACTTTGTTGGTTGGTGTTCTCTTCTGGGATACAGAAGAGTCAAGTTACAAGTTTCTGCTCCAAAATTCAGTTTAATTATTTATACAAAGAGAAATAGCTTCAATTGTATACTGAAAGGAGTTCACACTAGGATATCCAATATCTTGATGATTAGGATACTCCCCTGGGATGCTGGGAGACCTCTCTTTCAATTCCTATGCCAGTGAATATTTAATTATTTATACACAGTAAAACTGCTTCAAGACAAACTCATACAAGACTACTCAGAACTTCAATGTTTATGACATTTATTTGCAATTCAAACAGACCTGATTTAAACTCTATGATCAAATCAGAACCCCAAATCAGGAAGCACAAATGTTTGAAAACAGAATCATAGAATCATAGAATGGTTTAGGTTGGAAGGGAACTCAAAGATCATCTAGTTCCAACCCCCCTCCCATGGGTAGGGACACCCTCCACTAGACCAGGTTGCCCAAAGCCCCATCCAACCTGGCCTTGAACAGTTCCAGGGAGGGGGCATCCACAACTTCTCTGCCCAGCCTGTAGTTGTGCTTGGGATTTTCCCGACCCATGTGCAGGACCTTGCACGTGGCCTTGTTGACTTTCATGAGGTTCGCGTGGACCCACCTCTCCAGCCTGTCAAGGTCCCTCTGGATGGCATCCCTTCCCTCCAGTATGTCGACCACACCACACAGCTTGGTGTCGTCGGCAAACTTGCCAAGGGTGCACTCAGTCCCACTGCCCCTGTTGCCAACAAAGATGTTAAACAGTGCCGGTCCCAATACTGACCCCAGAGGAACGCCACTCATCACTGTTCACCACTTGGACATTGAGCCTTTGAAACTCTTTGAGTGTGACCATCCAGCCAATTCCTTATCCAGCGAGTGGTCCATCCGTCAAATCCATGTCTCTCCAATTTAGAGACAAGGACATCATGCAGGACAGTGTCAAATGCTTTACACAATTCCAAGTAGATGACGTCAGTTGCTCTTCCCTTATCCACCAACATTGTAACATCATTGTAGAAGGCCTCCAAATTTGTTAGGCATGATTTACCCTTACTGAAGCCATGCTGGCTATCACCAGTCACCTCCTTATTTTCCATGTGCCTGAGCATAGTCTCCAGGAGGATCTGCTCCATGATCTTGCTGAGCACAGAGGTGAGACTGACTGGCCTGCAGTTCCCCAGGTCTTCCTTTTTTCCCTTTTTAAAAATGAGGGTTATGTTTCCCCTTTTCCAGTCAGTGCGAACTTCACCAAACTGCCAAGACTTCTCAAACAGGATGGAGAGTGGCTTAGCAACTTCATCCGCCACCTCCCTCAGGACCCTCAGGAGAGGTATTCCTCTCTCCTAGACAAGTGCTTTGAGCACTGCACTCTTGAGTAAAATAAGGCCAAACTCTTTTTCTGCAAGTTTTGTGGAGCAGAGAATTTGTGAGAGAGCTGACCTGGAATTGGATATTTATTTCCTGAAGAGGATACTTTATTGAGAATATATAATATCAAGTGTTCTCAATACCTATCTCAGAGTGCTTCTATATGTTGGCATTCCCATCTCGAGTAACTTGTAGCTGTTAGCTTTTGTGAATCCTGCTTGTAGGCATCAAATTCTCTATACTATGCTTAAGAAGCTTGGCCTTCAAATTTGGGACCCAAGGTTATAGTAGACTGCAGTGTGCCTAAAAGTTATAAATGTTAAAATTGAACAGAGCCAACTTCATTTGTATGCACGAGATAAGAAAGAAAATCAGAAGATACATAGAAAAACATAGAAAATACTCACTTATATATAAAGAGCTTGTACATCTATATCATGGAAGAAATAAGATTACTTCAAAATGAGTAGCATACAGACTAGTTCTAATTGCCCCCCAAAAGAATATTTTACTTAAATCTATTCTCTGTGTAATCATATTGAAATGCTAAATAATGAAAAGTATTGTGAAGAGTTTATAAAAATAGAAATAAGTGATAGAAAAGCTATGCTTTTTCTGTCATATCATGTTCATTTAATCCTTATTATTTAGCCTTTATAAGGTAGATTCATTTATACAGTACATTTGATGTAACTACAAGTATTCATTAGTGTATAAGGTAAACAAAAGCACCAATGACCTTGTTAAACATTGAAAAATAAAACTAAGAAAAAAACTTCTTGACTAAGAGGTAAATACTTTTCTTTCTCTAAAGAATATTAGCTATTCCAGTGTCAAATTCATAGTATGCATGAGTTAATAAAAGTCAGGTGAGAATATCATACCTAAGTATGCTTATTGCCTTTGTACACTGTGAGAATTGCACATGAGAGGTTAAAAACACTGCTGTCCTCTTATCTCTTATGCATACATTGTGGATGGAGATTGGAAAGGTTGGCATGAGAAGCAGCTGAAGAAGGGAGTCTTATGATGGCAAGATGGTCCCGTTTTGGCTAAAGAATGTAGAATAAACAGATAAACAGTTTCTACACAGAATCTTGAAGGCCATGGTGCCTGGAGTGAGACCTTTTTCTTAATTATCTGTGAAATTAATATTAAAGTTGACACCCCTAAGTATGATAATGAGCTAAAAGAAGTACATGCTAAACATATATGACTGTAGTACTCAACTCTCCACCCAAATCATGTTAAATGTCACCCCAGGAAGGGGAACAGCTAAGGTTAGGGTATAAAAGATATTGAGGAAAGTAGCCCCGGAAGGAGAGAAGAGACTGAAAACCCAGAAGAGGCGGTCAATGGGCTGTGCTCCTTCTCCTCCACCCAAGATAGGGATGCCGTCTTGGTAAGCACTGTGACTTCACCTTTTGGTGAAGAATACCTGGGATACCATTTTGCTGGCATTATAATCACATATCAGCGCTATTGCAGTAAGTGCATTTATCAATGGCAATTCTGAACTCTTTATATCTGTTGCTTTAATAAATTATCTATCTGTTTCAACTTTGCAAAACTGTCTCAGTGAAAATCCTTTAGGGAGCTCTGACAGGTAAACATTGACTCTGATAAGTGGCTACACATATAATCCTTTAAACATAAACAGTTGACCAAGTCTGGGACTAAGACTGGACCTAGCAGCCCCTAGGATCCTCTCTGAGAAGGAGTTTAGAAAGCAAGGGGGTCCTTTCTGAACCTCGTGACTCAACAGAAGGGCCTCCCTCAGCCACTCATATCCTTTTACATGGCAGACACATGTATTATTTAGATATACATAAAGTTTCTAAATTTCTTTGATTATCTGAATGATAGTACTCAGAGCAAAACAGGAAAAAGAGAAGTATAAGCACTACCAGTTTGAAAAAATGACTGAAATTTCATACAGAAGACCTTGGATCGTACTTTACATTACTGATGAGGAAAATAGAGAGTTGCACAGCGAACTATTATTCTATATTATCACTATCGTAATTATTGTTATTGCAAATAATGAATTAACAATAAAAAGATAAAATTTGCATCATGAATTTATTAATTTCTAGTAGATGTATCTGAAACTCCTAAGTGAAAGAAAAACTGTTTAGAACAAACTGCCAATTTTCATATCTCCCCTGAGCAATAAAATTATTCACTCAACAACAATAAAAATTGTAACTTATCACCATGAAACAAAATGTATAATCTACAGTGTGCAGGGAAATAATTGTAGTAGTAATAATACTAATAGTAATATAATGTTACCACTTCACCCATAAAATGTATTTTCCCTTTACAGGCACAAAAAATGTCTAACACTTGTTTATAGGAAAAAAAAGCACTTTAACATAAATTTTTCCCCTTTTACATGTCTATTGTGATATGTCACAGAAAATATATAGTTCATTTTCTTGCCAATTATTCTGTCACACTATTTTCAAACTGCATGTATATCACAGGCTTTGATTATCATAGAGGTAAAAAATGAAAGTGAAGTACACAAATAACTAAAGTCGTATATGATTCCAATACACAATATGTTCACATCATTTTTCAAAGAAGGCTATGCCATAACATGCTTAGAATGATCTCTTTCATAGGTTTTACTGCATGACCTCCTCTTCATCCAGCAGTTATACGTTTTAGCATCTACTTGCTAGGTAACCACTAATTGAAGTACTTAAAAATTTATTTACACGTCTGACCAATATGTGTAAAGAGCCAGCAAAGAGTTGTCCGAACTGAACACATTGGTTGTGAAGCTGGCTAGAACTAATTGATGAAGATGAGTCTGAATACTAGCCTTATGGCATTTTACTAGCAGATCCAGGCAGCCATGTTCATTGCATTCTGCATCTAGAGATGTAGAAAAATCTCCTGAAACTGGGTATCTATGTTTCTCTTAAACATTTGAATAGAGCTGGGTGATAAAATATGGTCAGTAGTTGATACTGCCCTTGTTTAAGCCTTTAATCTTACACAAAACTTGAAGGGAGGTTTATATCAAGTAACTGCAACTATCTATAACTTAGGCATCTACTCAATGCCAATCAAGTAGGTCACCTCTCTACTGCCCTTCAGAACTTCACAAGTAGACCCACCAGGGCAAAGCCTTCATGGTGTCTTTTGTACAGCCCAAGACTGATACCAGCTATTAGCTTATGGAGAAGGAAGTGCCCAACAGGCCATTTCTGCCTTAAAAACAGGCAGACTGTAGCAGATCCAAAGGTGCAAATATCTGATTAAGCATTGCCACAAACATTGATCTCTCTTCTTTCTTCCTGTCATGATCCAAGCCCATGATCATTCTTCCATGACAAAATTCTAACTATGTTTCCACCTACTTAGATGCCTCTCTCCATGAAATTCTTGAAACTCTCTGAGATCTGAGAGCTCAGTTTGCCTGACCTTCTGGGTCAGCTCTTTTAGATCCTTCAAGACAGCACCCTCAGATGCCATACCTGCTTTTATGTGTATGAATAGCAGCACAGTGGCACAGCCACAGCTCCACAAAGGAGCTGCCTTTGAAATTCCTTGCCAAAGCTATGGCTTACTAAGTTTCAGGCACAGGATTAAACAGCCCTTGAAATATCTGCATAGTGAGGTCTCTTTCCAGGCAGTAGTAGGTTATGAAATTCTTATGGTGAGCCAAGAGGGTAGTTAGTTGTGCTGAGCGTTCTATCATGCAGCATATACAATGAAAGAATAAGACCTCATGACAAAACTGGAAACATGAACAGAACTTCAGTGAGTGAGGAATTTTGAATGAAAAATTTAAAAGGACTACTGATTTTGCTTACTCTAGAATATTCTGGGTAAAATGTTTTGGCATCGGTCAGCTAGTTTCTACTTAAGCTCCCTTTAAATGAAGTTCAATTTGGAAAAAGAACTTCAAATGATAACAAATGATCATTCTTCATTCTTGACTTATTATGTAAAGCATGGGAGAAAAACAGTCCTTTACTTCCCCAGATTCAGAAAAGGGTAGATCTTCATCATGAAAGACTTGCTTAACTGTGCGGTTTTAGAGAGGCAGGTTACTAATGCTGTTTAACAGCACCAATCATGTTAATTCTTTAAACCATTCAATAGAAAAGGTACTTATCAGCTTGAAGTAAAGGAGATGGGACATTATTACTCAATAAGCATTGATGTCCAATACAGAGTTCAAGGAGTGGTTTGAGCTTGAGTTGGAGGTTTAGGTGTTTGGGGTGGGTTTTTTTATTCAGGAGCAAATTTTTCCATCAGTAAAGTGGTGAAGGCATTAATTTCAAAAGAAAATGAGAGGAGGGGAAACCATGGATCAAAAAAAGGAAGCTCCAGTCTACAGAGGTAAAACTGTTTCAAGAAAGAACTTCCAAAACTTGTAACTCTTGGTAAAATTATTGTCCATTTTGGTAAAGATTTTTTTATTGTTTCCTGTCATTTAACATTGAACAGCTCCGAGGTCTTTGCATCTACATGCAAACTGACTTCTTAAGGAAGATGAAAGCAATTAATAGCGCAAAAACAAAAAAAAAAAAAAAGGAAACCTCAGATGAAAATCACAGAAGTCAATAAAAGAGAACTTGTAGACTATTTAGCAAAATTATTTGCTATTTTAACTGTTTTCTTAATTATTGTCCCAGGTCATTCCTCTCAAAATTATAAAGTTTACATAGCATATTCATACCATGATATATACACAAAGGTCAAATTTACAAAAAATATTGTAATAAAGAACTAAAATAAGAATCTTAAGCTTCTAGGATTCATTTCATTAGTGTAAATGTTTTTTTTTTTCTAAACTATTTTCACCGCATTGCATTTTTTAAAGAAATCTTTTGATACATTAAGACTTTTGATAATCATGCATGTGGGATATGTAGTCAATACGGAACCAAATGAGCATTGGACATGGAAATGGGGGGGCATGGGAAAGATATGATGCTTTTAACATTGCCAGATTGTAAAAGCGTTTTCCAAATCTGCATTTATTTTTATTAAAAATAAAAATAAAAATTAGGGAACTGTACAGATTACACAGGTAGAATATTTCAATAATACTATGTCATACATTTAAACATAATTTTGTGTTATGTCAGCTGCCTACGTTTAGGAAACAAGTACGCTATTGAAATAATGTTCTGGGAAAGATAGTGTCCATTTACAGATTCTGATTAAGCCCAACATTTCTATCAATTCATTTTTATAAACTGGAGCTATTATTCTACCAAATAGCCAAGTGGGGCACTTGATTCCTAAACAGATACAGCTAGATGAAATGCACAAAGAGAATACTAAAGTTAGTTTCTTTTAACTTCAGTGAATTATACATTGACTTGAACAGTCAATGAAAGTTAAGGAGACATCTTTGTTCAGGAGAGCCTGCATGAAGCCATGTTGAACTATAACTTCAGTGGCATCTTCAGAAAGATTCTTCTCACCATATGAATGTTTGACTTTTTCAGTTGTGCAGCCTCTGTAAACAGAGATCAGCATACAGAATATCCTTTCTTGTGCCTGGACAGAAGTACGACTGTTGCAGCTGCTACAATCCCTTATGCCGTCCTGGCAATCTTAGCTGGTTTTCATTCCACAGGCTTCCCTCACTATGCATCAAAAGGCCTTGTGTCATAGCCATGAAAACGCTGCAGACTGAGGAGTGCCAACTACAATCATGTAAAGGCTTAGCAATAATTCTTTTCACAAGAGAATCATTCACTCTGAAAAAGAACAAATTGAGCATTTTATTAGGTGCTTGTATGTGAATTATGGGTGTGAGGGTAAAACTAGTGGATAAGACTAGCAGAATTAAACTGTAAGATCTCCTAGAACTCTTTTTCCATATATCTGAGACAGCTTTGCAAATGGAACATGATCATGTTGCATCCACCTTGCAGATGGCTAAGGTGCAGAGTGGTAAACCAATGTCTAACAGCCATGTCAGGACTAGAATATATGTCACATAGTTTTTTAAATTACTGAATATCTGTAGTATAAGAAAACAACCTAAGCCTCCCTTTAAAATCAGTGAAGCCAAAGAGACTAGCTCATCCCATCTGCTTCAGATTCAGGATATAAATTACCCTGTAAAGCTGCCTTGTTCTCCAATGACTTCAGAGGGAGCATATACAACTAGATTAGACTGGATACTCAGTGTTTAGGCAGATAAAGTTGTCTCGTGATTCCTGCTATAGGGTTTTAAGTTCTTCCTTGATGTGGTAGTCAAGATGTAGTACTAGTTTGGCTATTTGTATATTTATATTACTGGCTGAATATTGAATGGAAAATTGTTTAACATTTAGGACAAAATGAGATGGAAACTATGCATTTGCATTTTATTTGATAATTCATCTCATGCATCAGTAGCGTATTCTGATGTTTTAATGATACCGTGTAGCTCTATATAAGGTAAATTTCTGTGACCTATTTTTTCATCCTGATCATTTAAGAACCACTATGAAGGATAGTGGGTTATAAAAATAGATTTTTTGTAAGTGTGCTTTCTGTGTCAAGAAAAGATTTTTGGCATATCTCATGTGTCCAGTATAAGTGTTATTTGTCAATGTGAGAACTGAATCAAAATCAGCAGGAAACAGAAAACTCGCAATAAGAAACACTGTCAAGAATAAAGCAAACCAATAACAATTGACCATTAGTTAATGAAAATGGATGGAAAAAAGAAGAAGAAAGAATTGACACAAGACTGCTCATACTAAGGATAAAAAATGATGCAGCATTGTTTATCTTCATTTGGCTACCTATCTTAAAGCAAAGGATAAATCCCAATGTCAACACTGTAAATAAAGAGAAAATATGAACCTTTTTTTAAACTTGCTCTGTAGGTAACATTGACTCCTGTTCTAGAATCTTCTACTATATCTCTTCTTTTTTTTCACATTAAATATTTATTTCTTCCATGTGTGTCAAAGACATTTCTCAAAAAAAACCCCAAAAACCCCACAAATAAAACCCCCAAAACCCCGAAGCATGTGTTGTATTTTTTTAATTTTTAAAATTTTGTAGAGAAAAAGCTATTTAGCTAAAAAAAAGTTCAGCTCAAGAATAATTTTGTAAATTTCCTTTTATCTATTCCATGTCTTTTAATTTACATTTCTCACCTCTCTTATCTTTCCAAACTTTGTTATGATTGTAGTTACAGTGAATTATTTAAAGAGGTAAATCACTTAGAAGTAAGCTGTCATTATCTACAGCCAGTTTTCTGTAAGTATAACTATTTTAAGGTAAAATTCCCAGCAGCGGCAACCATTAAAGCTAAAATCCATTTGGTTCTAATGCTTCATGTTTCATATGACCTTATTGTTTCCCCATACTAGTAAAGGAAAAACATATTTTCTTTTTCTTTCATACTGTGCATATAGCATTATCTCATTTATCAATTGTTCAGTTACTTTGGGTGCCAAGACCTGAAGAAATATCTGCAATTTTGCTTTTCCTTGGTCTATAATTTTATGGCTGCTAAAGATCAGTAGAAAAGGCAAACAATGAAATCACATAGTTTTATAATCTACCAGCTGCTATAGAATTATTCTAGTAGCTTTTTTTATTGCTATGGTCTGTTTTTCCTGATTTTTAATGATAGTCTATGATCACACAAATTAAGACATAAACCACGTCAGAAATATGTCACCTATTCCTCAAATATACATAAGCAATAAAGGTGTAGTTTGAACTAACATTCTTGGAGAAAGAAGGCATCTTCCTTTAATTACTCTTAAAATGTAATCATTCTTGCATTGACAGGAAAATGCCACTACCTAGGACGTATGATCCAGATCTAAAGATCTGATAGACACATTTCCCTTGATCTCACTGACTTATACCAGGTGAAGACTAGGTCCAAAACATGGACTAATCTCAACTTTTTCTCTAAAAACCCTAGGGTTTTATCTTTTAAAGGACTATAAACTCAAAAATTAATCAGGTATGTGCTCTAACTGTTTTTTTAAGGAGACTGTAATAACCACCACAAAATGCTTCTGCTGAAATACAGAATACGTCTCTGTTCCCAATGGAAAACTGAAATTACAAAGAAATTTTCTTTGACATGCTGACAATATATTATCTGATACTATTAAATCTTGTTTAGAGTCACTATTAAAAAAACCCAGCATTTTTAAAAAAATGGCCACACTTGAGGTATGATTCATCTTACCTAGCTTTTGCTGTTAAAGTTGGGTATTTTTTTATGCCTAATGCTGTCATTTAAGTTATTCTACGGTCCCTCAAGAAGCTACCGCCAGAAGATCATTCATCCTACCACAGACACGAGTTTTAGAACAGTATGAATCATCCTCAAAAGGTGCCTATGTTATTTCATCTACTTTGGAAGGAGGTTAGATGAGTAGCTGACACAACAATTTAATGACTGAAGATATGACATGAGTGATATTTCCAGTGACTCTTCTACCTTCCTATTAGGATCAGAATCTGAAATGTCTGTAGTATCTTAGGCCATAGACAAATACATGGGTCAACCCTTAGTAATTGATCTGTCTGGATTTTAAATTCACTCTGTATGAAACAGGAGTTAATTTACATTTCATTTAACATTCAATGTTAATGCTTACAACTACTGACCTTTTAATACGTAGATTACTTTTTTCTCATACTCCAAAATATGTCCTGATCATTCATGTGCAGCTGTCAACAATGCAGTTTTGTTCCAGATTTATGCCTCAGTTTTAGTGTTTTGTTCATTTGCTCATGACTTGCATTACTCATGCTTGGTAACTGCTGCTGAAAATGCTTGTTTATTAAAATGGTAATCGTTCAAATCACTTTAACTGGCTTTATTTAAAGAAGATAATACTATTAATTTGGCAAGCGATAGCCTGCTAACAGTGAGTGAGTGAAAAATTATTTCTTATTTTGTTCCTGAAAGATAACTGCAGGCTTTTCTTGATGATGATAAATCAAAACATATCAAGAAATCAAACAGACGATTGTACTGTAAAAATTTAATTTTATAATAACACAATAGTTTGCAGTTTTCCTAAGTCACAAAGTAGTCTTGTGGGTCTATTCTGACCCACCATATAAAGGCAATAAAATCTCACCCAGAAATTCCTGCATTCAGCTACCATCTTCTGCTTAGCTTTAGGGCATAGTTTTATGACATCCAACCTGGATTTAATGGCAATATAATATGGTCTGACTTAAAAAACAAACAAACAACGGCAACAACAAAAACAAAAACAACAAAAAACCCCAACCCAAAACAAAACCAAAAACCAAAGATATTTAACTTCAGACTGAACTTTAAGGATAAAATCATTCAGTAGAATGAATTGGACTTTTGCCAGCGATGCCTGTCAGATTAGTATCTCTACAGAGAAACTTTCAACATACATAAAGCCCTGCCAAGCAATTCCTATTTTCTTCCTTTTGTATCAGAAAAGGGAAGGGAGGGGCCCCATGGAGGTGCTCATAGTCTTGAAACAGGCCATGCCCCAAATTTGGGAATTAAACTACCAAACTTTTACTGTGGAATGAAATTGGTTCAAAGAGTTGCTTTCCACTTCTTTCCCCTTTGTATACCAAAGACACATACTGATAATTCTGATGTGGTACCCTGATAATCACTGAGAGTTTGTTACACCTGTGAAAATGGATTGTGGTTCATAAAGCTCTGCAGAAAAACATTGGTTTCTACTAAGTTTCACATGATTTTTTACTATACTGGTTGACTTATACAATATTCTGTCTTCAATTGCCAGTGTATCATAAATAGTTGGGTTTTTTTCAGCAAGAGGCTCTGAGACAGATTTTTTCTTTACTTTGTCTATCCTCCATTTAGCTAAAATTTATTTTCCACCACAGAGTTTCTAATGAACTGGAAACCAACCTTTTCCCCTTTATTTACCTTTTTCTTCTATATAGTACATTAGCATTTTCAAATTATATGTAGAAATGTGTAGGGCAGAATACTACCTCAACTGCATTCAGAAAAGAAGAGATTGGAAAACATTTTTAGTGACAGAAAAAGATATAGTCACTCTTCTAAAATGTTTTTTCTTAGTATAAAATTATTCTACTCCTGTACTAATTGTTAAAATTAGAATATTGTTACCTTCCAGGTAACTACCAGGTAGGTCAGGTAGCCTGGGAAGAATACAGAGAAACTGTCCGAGCAGCCAGGGAGCAGGTTAGGAAAGCCAAAGCCCTGACAGAAATTAGTCTGGCCAGAGATGTTAAGGACAACAAGAAAAGCTTCTATAAGTATGTCAGTGATAAGAGGAGGACGAGGGAAATGTGGGTCCCCTCTGGAATGAAACGGGTGACCTGGTCACCCAGGATATGAAGAAGGCTGAGGTACTCAATGACTTCTTTGCCTCAGTCTTCACTGGCCAATGCTTGAGCCACACTGCCCAGATCACAGAAGGCAAAGGCAGGGACTGGGAGAATGCAGAACCGCCCACTGTAGGAGAAGATCAGGTTCGAGAATATCTAAGGAACCTGAAGGTGCACAAGTCCATGGGACCTGATGAGTTGCATCCACGGGTCTTGAGGGAACTGGCGGATGAAGTGGCCAGGCCACTTGCCATCATATTTGAGAAGTCCTGGAAGTCTGGCGAAGTTCCTGCCGACTGGAAGAGGGGGAACATAACCCTCATTTTTAAGAAGGGAAAAAAGGAAGACCTGGGGAACTACAGGCTGGTCAGTCTCACCTCCATGCCTGACAAGATTAAGGAGCAGACCCTCCTGGAGACTATGCTCAGGCACATGGAAAATAAGGAGGTGACTGGTGACAGCCAACATGGCTTCACTAGGGGCAAATCGTGCCTGACAAATTTGGTGGCCTTCTGCGATGGGGTTACAGCTTTGGTGGATAAGGGAAGGGCAACTGACATCATCTACCTGGACTTGTGCAAGGCATTTGACACTGTCCCACATGACATCCTTGTCTCTAAATTGGCGAGACATGGGTTCGATGGATGGACTACTTGGTAGATAAGGAATTGGCTGGATGGTCGCACTCAAAGAGTTGTGGTCAACAGCTCAATGTCAAAGTGGAGAACGGTGACCAGTGGCGTTCGTCAGGGGTCGGTACTGGGACTGGCACTGTTTAACATCTTTGTCAGTAATATGGACAGTGGGATCAAGTGCACCCTCAGCAAGTTTGCCGATGACACCAAGCTGTGTGGTGTGGTCGACACGCTGGAGGGAAGGGATGCCATCCAGAAGGACCTTGACAGGCTGGAGAGGTGGGCCTGTGCGAACCTCATGAAGTTCAACAAGGCCAAGTGCAAGGTCCTGCACATGGGTCAGCGCAATCCCAAGCACAACTATAGGCTGGGCAGGGAATGGATTGAAAGCAGCCCTGAGGAGAAGGACTTGGGGGTATTGATTGATGAGAAGCTCCACATGAGCCCGCAGTGTGCGCTTGCAGCCCAGAAAGCCAACCGTGTCCTGGGCTGCATCAAGAGAGGTGTGACCAGCAGGTCAAGGGAGGTGATCCTGCCCCTCTACTCGGCTCTTGTGAGACCCCACCTGGAGTACTGCATCCAGCTCTGGGGGCCCCAGTACAAGAGAGACATGGAGCTGTTGGAGCGAGTCCAGAGGAGGGCCACAAAGCTCATCAGAGGGCTGGAGCACCTCTCCTGTGAGGACAGGCTGAGAGAGTTGGGATTGTTCAGCCTGGAGAAGAGAAGACTCCGCGGAGATCTAATTGTGGCTTACCAGTACCTGAAGGGGCCTACAGGAAAGATGGTGAGGGACTGTTTATCAGGGAGTGTAGTGACAGGACAAGGGGTAATGGGTTCAATCTGAAGGAGGGTCGATTTAGATTAGATGTTAGGAAGAAATTCTTTACTGTGAGGGTGGTGAGGCACTGGAACAGGTTGCCCAGAGAGGTTGTGGATGCTCCATCCCTGGAAGTGTTCAAGGCCAGGTTGGATGGGGCTTTGGGCAACCTGGTCTAGTGGAGGGTGTCCCTGCCCGCGGCACGGGGTTTGGAACTAGATGATCTTTGAGGTCCCTTCCAACCCAAACCATTCTATGATTCTATGATTCTATGATTCCAATCTATTGTCTTTACAATGGCTACTATTTTGGATTTAGCATGTTTATTCCCTGCACCGGCCAGCAAGGAGGATATGTTTGTAGTCTACCACAAATAATTGTATACTGCAAATATATGTAAGCTATGATTGTATTGTTAACTCAGAAACTATTAACAAAACTTCCTGAGCAGTCTGGATCCAGCAAAGTGCAACTGGTCAGCCAAGTCATACAAGAAATGCTGAATCCTGAGCTGTCACAAAATATAGATAGAGGTATCCCAGCTAGATATTTTAGATCTTACCTTATATATCTAATTCAAACTAGCAACATGGCAAGCGCAAGTAGGTGGAAAGAGATAGCAAGAAAGCAAAGCTGCTTGCTGGTGTAGGAGCTGTCTGAAAAATGATGTTACAGAATCACAATATTTTCAGAAGTCAATGCTGTCAAGAAAAATAAATTTTGTCTATTATTTAAAGCAGAAAAACACTGAAATATCCAGAAAGATGGGAATTCCAGAACGAATTAAGATTAAGCCTCAATGAATTCGAAGACTTTATGTATTCACTGGCAGAGCTTAAAATTAGCCTGAGAATATGGAAAGCAATCTCTACCTAGATTACTGTAACGGTAAATGAAATCAAAAGCTAGTAAGCCTGAAAGGCAGCAAAGAAGCTTCAAGCAGTAATGCAAAGCTCTTTTATGTTTAAAACCATACTGCAACTTAATTTTAGTAAATTTCAGAATACTATTTATCTCAAATAAAAATTGAGTTTGTTTGGTGGCCGTGCTCTGAAAAAAGTTCTTGCTATCATTTGCAGATGGTATTTTGTATTTAAGAAAAGCTAAAAGACTTAATCATGAAAAGTAAATAGCTTATTTTCAGCTGTTTATTTCAAAAATTTAGTATAAATATTATAAGATCATATACATTTTCCAGTATAATAAGCTTAATATTAGGTTTTAATATAGCAAAATAATTATTAAAATTTTATACTTACTACTGTATATTGCTTTTATTTTTCACTCACAGATCCCTTGATTATCAATAATTGTATAATTAATCAGGAAACACAAACCTCCTGAGAAATATGTGTTACATGATTTAAATTAATGAATGCATACATGATCTAAATTAATTAGTAAAAACAACTAACTAGTGGATGACATTGTAGGCAAGGTCTTGCTAGTAGTAGATAGCAGAAAGTTTGCTTTAGTCAATATAGGATACTTGTGCCGAGATGTGCAGGCTTTACTCACTTTGTAGACTGTGATACCATTTAAAAAAAAAAAAAAAATTATTACAATGGGATTAAATTCCAGTCCTTGGTATCAGCAGACTACTTTCAGTAAAAAGACTTTAGTTACTCTAAGGAGATATATATATATATTGTCAGATATTGGAACAAACCAGTCAAGATTCAATACTTTTTCAATCTATCATAGACACTCTACTGTGTAAGGGTAAGTATTTAGCTGCAGGAGGGTGATTCAGATTTTCTAAATGTGATACTTTATATACTTTACTGATTGAAGGGAGTTTTTTAAGTGATTTAGAAAATGTTATTCAGTCATTCTATATGCTAAGGAGGAAACTGCCCAAAGCTTGCCAAAAGGGAAGCTGTCTAACACAAGATTGATTCAGAACTGCAGAAGTCCTTGCTCTGTAAGAAAGGGTTGAAGCACCAGATTATTGACTAGAAGAAAGAGGGCCGCTCTCCATCTCTTTTATTGAAAGTGCATTTCCGTGAACAAAGTAATGTAGCATTCATGAAAACAGCACAGAAAAATAAGCAAGAGAGAATCTATATTTATAATCATGAAGTTGGAGACTCTCCAGGATTAGTGTGGAAAAGCTGAGCGGCAATTCTTCTATAGACTTTGCCTCTAGTTTCAGTTCTTATGAAAATCAGGCTTGTATGATCTTGTCTTTTCCACAGGCATGTGTTAGCATGTATTTATCAGGAGATTACCTGCCATTACCTACTGCATTCGCTCACATCTCCAGTTTTGCGATGTAAAAATAGGAGGCCATATACTCCCAGGTCAATCCCATGGTTTCCCTAGTATGGTAAACCTCGTTTCCTCAATGTACTAAGAATCCCTAGTGAAGATACCATTCTGTGGAGAGTCAAGGGTCATGTAAAACCCCCATTTACATCCTTGCCCTAGCACATAATCCAGTGTTACAGGAGCAGAGTCATAGCTGCCCATATATATCAGCACTATTCCTAGCCCCGTGTGCATGTAAGCGTGTGTGTATGTAAGTACCTGGTTTATTATAATACCAGTTATTATAACAACTGGTTTCTTTTAGCCAAATTTGAAAAAGGAGTGGAAATTGCAAAGCTAATTATCTTTCTGCACTTTTTGTTTCAATAGAAAAGGGAGAAAGAAACTAAGTTAAACTATCATTTAGTTTGCTTCTAATACTTTATTATATCATTGGCTAATCTCCAGTAAGGACTGGAGCAGTCCCTACATTATTGACCAAATATAAGAGAAGGCTGCAATGGGAAAAAATGAAGGGACATTCACCTTTTACCTGCTCTTAGGAATAGAACTTCAAGTAATTTTCTGCATTGAAACAAGATGTCTGTGGTTAAGAAGTGACTGACAGATCACTTTCTTGGATTCAAATATCTTTATTCTTCCACAACTGTACTCTAAGTATCTAAAATGTATGTGATAGCTTGTCATTTATGCATACAACTGATAGAGTATGTTCCTACTGCACAGTATTTAAAAAAAAGGCAAGTCCCCATTTCATTGGTGAGGAACTCAGGCACATATGTATTAAAGTTGCCCAGGATTCCTAAGCAGAAGTACAGAGGAAGCAGGAGAAAGCCATCTAACACAATCAGCATGTCTACTTCAACTGCATCCATTTACACATAACTGTGATCAACCATCCTTCACTGTGGAGTAAAAATCCTTTTAAAAAAAATCACATTAACTTCAACTTTTTTTGCTTCTGTTTGTGATTAGAGCTTTAATGATGATTTATAAATTTACTAGTTGTAAGAAACATATCTAAAGAAACTAAATAAATTATCATTACTCTTCTGAAGAAATTTATAGCTTAGAAAGGTCATCATCATATATTCAAGCTTGTTTGTCTAGTCTCTGTACACAATTTTCTTCAGATTTGTTTTAAAAATTGCCACCTAAAACCATCCTGAGAATTGTTCTTTGGGGTTGTAGTGGGTTGATCTTGGATGGGCGTCAGGTGCCCCCCAAAGCCACTCTATCACTCCCCTCCTCAGCTGGACAGGGGAGAGAAAATATAATGAGAGGCTCATAGGTCGAGATAAGGACAGGGAGAGATCACTCACTAATTACCACCATGGGTAAAACAGACTCAACTCCGGAAAATTAATTGAATTCATAACCATATCAAATCAGAGTCAAGGAATGAGAAATAAATCCAAATCTTAAAAACACCTCCCCACCCACCCCCTCCTCCCAGGCTTAACTTCACTCCTGATTTCTCTACCTCCTCCCCGCCAGTGGCACAGGGGGATGGGGAATGGGGGTTACGGTCAGTTCATCACACGTTGTCTCTGCTGCTCCTTCCTCCTCAGGGGGAGGACTCCTCACACTCTGCCCCTGCTCCAGCGTGGAATCCCTCCCACGGGAGACAGTCCTCCACAAACATCTCCAAAATGAGCCCTTCCCTCAGGCTGCAGTTCTTCATGAACTGCTCCAGCATGGGTCCCCCACAGGGTCACAAGTCCTGCCAGCAAACCTGCTCCGGTGTGGGCTCCTCTCCACAGGGCCACAGGTCCTGCCAGGAGCTTGCTCCAGCGTGGGCTTCCCACGGGGTCACAGCCTCCTTCAGGTGCCTCCACCTGCTCCGGTGTGGGGTCCTCCACGGGCTGCAGGTAGATATCTGGTCCCCATCCTCCTTCATGGGCTGCAGGGGGACAGCCTGCCTCACCATGGTCTTCTCCATGGGCTGCAGGGGGATCTCTGCTCCAGCGCCTGGAGCACCTCCTGCCCCTCCTCCTGCACTGACCTTGGTGTCTGCAGGGCTGTTTCTCTCACATAGTCTCACTCCACTCTCTCTTGTTTTTTTTCCCCCTTCTTAACTCTGTTATCCCAGAGGTGCTACCACCATCGCTGATGGGCTCAGCCTTGGCCAGCAGCAGGTCCATCTTGGAGCCGGCTGTCATTGGCTCTATCAGACACAGGGGAAGCTTCTAGCAGCTTCTCACAGAAGCCACCCCTGTAGCCCCCCCCCCCGCTACCAAAACCTTGCCATGCAAACTCAGTACAGGGGTTTTGTTTGTTTTCATTTAAAGCACAAACATGTAGGCAAATGCACACATTGATTTTCCTCCTGAAACTCCTTTTGCATCTGTGCATCACCACTGGAAAACCTTGTTTCCCTACCTTATATACATATCAGGGTTTCCTGTGATAATTTCTGTTCCTCTGGCACAAGATAATGGGCTGAACTCTTTCCAAGGCCACCAACAAAGCTTTTTGATTGACATGTGAAAATCTCCCAGCTCCTGCTAGTCAGACAACCAAAAAAGTATCAAATGTCGGTCTTCCAAATGGATCTTGAAAATGACGTCTCCAATCCATCGAACTTTCAGCATTTTCAAATGCAGTTTTATAAGAGATTCCACTACTTCTGCAGCACATTTCTTTTCCAATCATAATATCTGTGAACTATAAAATTAATTTTTTTATTACTATTAAAAACTGAATTCCATCTTAGAAAGACAGTCTCCCTCAATGAATTTTATAGGTGGATAGATTAGTTTAAAAGAGATATCCTGAAAATAAAGTAACCAAAGCTGCTAAAACAGAAAAATTACACCAACTGAATATAAGATGAAATACAACAACAGAAGAAATCAATCCATTCACAGATGAGACAACAATGGCTTTTTCTTTTAATTAGAAATAACTAGATGTTATGTTGTGCAAAAGAGAAACAAAAAAGGAAGGTAAACACACTGTAAGAACCCTTTGGCTTATACAACATGGAGTGGTAGATAGAAATGTCAAAATTTGAAAGAAGTTTGTGGTGAACAAAAAAAAAAAAAGAAACAAACAATGAATCTCCAAAGACAGCTAAGGTTCTGAGGAGAGGTGCTGCTGCCTTTGTTTCACATATACCTCAACACAGTCAGACGAGATACCTGATGGTCACGCAGTATGTTAGCATCAAAATTCTTCATGAAACCAATCCCAGCCACAAAGAACTGTAATTTATTAAGATAAATAGCAGATAGAGAACACTGAATTTTGAATAGTCACTAAGACTATTTGAAACAAAGGGTCTGGTTTTGTTTGGGCTTTGGTTGGTATTTTTATTGTTTGGGGTTTTTATTTTTCCTTTTCTCTCTGCTGTAGATTATAACACAAATATGACAGACTAATATTTTAAAATCTTGAATGTCTCTGAGACCATTGAGTAACTACTCACTTCAGGAAAACAGGTGACCAGAGATGCTTACATTATGTGTCTATCTTAAAAGCCTGTATCAGGAAATTTCAGAAAATGTCTAATTGAACTTAAATCCTAATGGAACATCTTTCTACACAGAGAATAGATTTTGGTTTGAGACAAACAGAACTTTCCTAGTCTTGTCAGCATGAAATCAGTGCTGTGCAGACACAGAGAGAACATTTTAGCACCCTGAGTACTTAAAATATTACCGATGTTGTGGAGTTTATACATCTCCACGGTTAGGCACTAAGTCAGTAGATATTTTCAAGATTACGGGATTAGCCCTACGTCCCTGAAGCCCCTCTACTTCTTTTGTCAGTCCTAGCCCTTAAAGAATTAATTATTAAATTTCCTAAGGAAACAGGTTAAGACATTTATCTTTGAAAAAGGATTTTATCATCCCACACGTGCATGTAGTTTAGAATACAGTTTTACTACTTAACTGAAACATCATCGGTATAATCAATTTCTTCATGCTTTACTTAGATGTATGCAACAAAGCTTCAGCCAGTCATTAAAAAGTGAAGAGAATAGACCAAAATTCCGGCCTGCATTACTTTTAGTGTCAGAAATTAGAAGTATGTCTTTACTAGATCTGATGACACTTAAACTAATGGTGAGTCATTAAATAGTGTTAAAAACTGGTAAATTACACCCATGCAAGGGTTTCCATGCCCATCAGAATTTGCAGATGGAATGATAATTGGGATAAGTATGTCCAGTACACTTTGAAAAAACAAAAACTGAGTGAAATTTTCTTCTTAGAGGTCACAAAAATGCCTCATAGGTATTATCTGAACAATAAATTCTTCAGAAAACTAACACAGTTAATGTTAGTCTTCATATTAGTAATTCAAATAATGTGATGAATAACTGAGACACTTAGGTGAACAATTGCTCTATACATTTTTCCATTAACATGCTTCCCATTGGGCTATTCAGAAAACCATTCATTTGAATTAACATTAAATAAATAAAGAAAGAAAAGAAAAAATTAATTTGTGTCAGTTTTCCAATTAAGGAAATAAGTTCTCTTCAAAACTTACTTTTTTATTGAAAACGTTCTGAAATCCCTTGCCATAATTTTCTGTGATCTTACTGAAGAACAGAAAGTTATTAAAAATCAAAGCAAGCAGAAAAAACCAGATTTGGAAGTCTTACAATGGGGTTTTCATACCAACTTTTTTCCCAAAATGAAAAAAAAGAGAGCTTCTTGCAATGTTTCTACAAGCTCTGTGAGAAGAGAGTATAAATGTGTTTATGTTATATTCAGATAGAAAGCAGGTGAGGTATAAAGAAAAATCATATGTTTTCTAGGAGAACATGATTTCTTGACTTGAATGGAAGAAACATTAAAAACAAAAAAGGAAGAAGAGAAAAGGAATGAAAACTCAGGAGCTTGTAAAAATGTTCTTGTTCTCTAGGTCAATATAAGTAACTGCTGGCTGTCTTGCTGTGAAGACCTTTCCTGCACATTTGAGTGAATATTCTGGAATAAATAGCCATGAAACTCAAACGTGAATAGCTGATTTTATTTTTTTTTTTTTAATGAAAGGCAAACTTACAAATGTTGGTTAATTATTAAAAACCTTACCACCATCATCTCCATCTGTGAAATATCTGTGAAATCAGAAAAAAATATTTGACTCAGTTCTATTCTTCCTTAACATTTTGTTTTGTGAAATAATAAGCATCACTTTTATATAGTGTCTTTACAGTACATAAACTACATACCTTGTTCTTTTTCCATGATTATATAGCATACAAATTATTCTGCTGCACATATTTTTTACTTTGATTTTTAAATTTCAGTTTCCACAAAGAATTGCAACTGTTTTAAGTTCACTCTGTGAACATTTTCCAGCAAAAGAAATAATTGGAAATTTTGTGAAAGGAAACATAAAGCAGTTTAACAATTACACAATAGAATTAATTAAAAAATACAAATTAATATTTGAATTTCTGTAAGTACTTATGTTTTATTAGATTTTTGAGAGTTACATGGCAGATATTCAATTTTGAATCACTTTTATTTTTTAGTCTTTTCTTTGTAAATTATAAAGTTCTGTGAAGGAAAAATATATTGACTTTTTGTTTTATGTTGGCATATTTTGTTCTTTTGCTTATGCTTTGAAAAATAAAGCACTAATAACTCATGCAAAAAATACTTTTCTCCTAAACAGTGATGAGACCACTTAATTGAAAAGAATATCAGTGTGTTGATTTTTTCCCCTGCTTTAGAGGTGGGGATAAATTTTACATTTGTTGTTAGTTTTCTGTTTAATATTTTATTAAATATAGGATGCAATGCAAAAAGTTTTCAAACACTGAGCCATGGAATTATTTATATTTGACAATACTGAAACTAATGCAAAAAGAAATAAAAGGAAATTGGGTATACTCTCACAGGCTGCTAAGACCTTTTGGATATAATATCTGCCATAAAACAATATTAAAACATATTTTTTTTTCTTCGGAATTCTAGTTGTTCTGTTATTTCCAATGAAACTTTGTTAGGTCAGATGCCTTTAGCAATAACTATGGCCTGTTTTAGTGTCAGCAAAGGCTATGCAATCCCTGTGGCCATAGAGGCATTACAGTATTGTTTTTAACAGGAAAGGTTAAGCACAAGGTTTTAACAAGTTTATTATCTAACATTGTGTTTGCTATTATATACCATCAAATACTGAAGCGCTTTCTACCCAAGGCAATGCTGACTGCCGATTTGGAATGGCGGACAAGTGACTTAAATAGTAAGACGCTAACATGGGTCAACGTGACTGACCTATACACCAAGAATTTAAAATTTGTAAGACAAATGTCTTTTGCTTCAGTAGGCATTTGGATTCACTGAAGGGCACAATGTAGAGGCTAACGTGTGAAACAGAAATAGATATGTGTTGTAAATAGCAACACCGAGCACTAATGCATTTTACATATTTTATAAGTACACTGTTCTGCCACTCTTACCTAGAAAAATATTCGGCTATCTATTCCCTTTGTTGAACATATCTGTGAAATTTAATGTCCAAATATTCAGTATTATTTGGGTTATGACATATTTATTTTAAGAATTATTGTATACGTCTATATTAATCAATTCATAAAATCAGTCTCGGGTTTAATCCTCATCTGTGTTTTAATGATGTGTTACCCTATGAAGTGTCAGACTGAAGTTTGCATGCTACTGACATTAATTTCATAGGATTATACTCGTCATCTTTAACAGCAACAAATGCTAATATAGAGAATTAATCATTAACAGCTCTTTAATAGGGTCAACTGCAACTGTGAAACTGGAGATAGGGTATTAGCTTATACCTAGAGGATGCTGCACTGCAATCAGCCACTTATTAAAGCATCAGCATTAGACATTCACAACAGTGATTGGACAACAGTATTTTGCTGAAGTGTTCACGATTTCTTCGATGCACAGGTTTTCTGACAAATCATTACATTAGAATTCTGACCCTTGGCACATCTCATTTCCAATAGCAGTTTACAAGGAGAATGCTACACATTTTTATCATCAATTTCCATTTTTGTTTTCAATTGAAGTCTTTTGAGACATAGTATCACAGTGCCAACTTTCATCCACAGGCACATACTTTTTAGCATATGCTCAGAGAAAGGGTGAATTAAAAAAAAAAATATGTAGTTTAAGACTTTCCAATTTTTCAGAGCTAAAATTTATATTCATATTGATGAAAGTATGAAGACAACAAAAGGAAGAATGAAAGAAGGGGAAACTGAAAACTTGAAAACTTAGCACAATTAATATTTTCACTTATTTTCCCTCTTTCCCCCTTCATTTTAAGACAAAGAATGCATCGCAAATGGCTCCAATGTTTTCTTGGTTGTGTGGCAAAGTTAATATAAATAGATTGCGTTTAAAGTTTGTTCCCAAAGTTGTGAGTTCATTGGTCATTCTAGTGTTTCACAGGAGGGCAATGTCTGGCAGTGACTCTTTTAAAAGCTGTGATGAAGGGTACAACGTCATTGATGTGCCTCGGGATGCCCACAAGTGCAAAGGCTCAAATCCGCAAAGCCCTGTGGAAGAAAGGATCCATTTGTAGTGTGCTAATGCTTGGAGCACTCAGCACATGCTAAAGAGTACTCAGCACCTGGCTGGATTATCCCTATGGAACAGAAGATTAAATAGGATGAAAAAAGGCATTACTAATCCACAACTCATCTAGCACATACACTGTCTGCAGCAGTAAGCACTACCCAGTACCTGTTAAATAGAGCATTGTGCTCTTTCTCAAAGAAAATATAGATTTTTTTTTGATTCTGGGAACTGTCTGCTGTGTTTCTTTGACAGAAATAAGACATCTGCAGCATAATTCTTCCACCATTAGTAGCATTACAACAAATGCAGCAAAGTTACTTCTTCATTACCTATTTCTTCATGAGAAAAGAATTTGGTCTTCCCCCCCCATCATACCTCTGTCATTTAAAAGATTTGGATGGCATGAAATAAACCAGGTAACTATAGATTTGGCTAACAGATGGAAAGAATCTGGTGATCTGTTTTGGAAATTCTGGATAACCAGTGATTGGTTAAGTAAAGTTATGCAGTACTCCACTCTGTTCGTGGGACACTGCTCTCGAGTTCTGATTTAGATGGTAGTTGGTGAATGTGTTTAATTCTAGTACCTTTGCAGTCCCATGCAGTTAACAAGGATTATTCAGGTAATTAAAATTATATGTGATTTTAAGTAACATGTAGAGTCTAAATTTAATCTTTACTTGCAATACACAAGTGTCTGCTGAGAGAAGATTTGTTTTTTACATTATTCTAATAAATAATGTTAACTTTAATCCTTGATTATTCCTGCACATTCAGAAGAGCAAGATTCTGGATTGCAATGCTTTTAATATCACTATCCTGAAAAATAACTCTATGCAAGATACCAGATTCACTCAGCAATCCATTCCTCTGTTTTACCCTTTTGACTTTGTAGTTGAGGTTGAGTATTCATAATAATTTCATCTGCTCTTGCAGTACCTTCTGTATTTTTCTTTTTTCATTCTTTGAATAAGAGAACACTGACTGAAGTAGATTTACAGTGAGGTAGTCTTGCTCTCAAACTGCTGAAAGATATTAAATATAAACTTAGTTTTTCTATCTTCTTTTATGGCCCAGTGATCAGAATAATTGAGCTTCATGAGCAGAAGGTGTCTGTATTCTTGTCTCTAAATTCAGGGGTGTTCCAGCTAGTAGAACATTATTCCTCCAGATTATTTTGGACCTTAGTAATAATCAAAGAATACTTGTTGTTTTTCAAATTTATTACTGGGAGAGTGTCTATCCCGAAAAAATAATAGTTTAAAAAGTACAGCCATACGTGGTTGGAAGAATAAACCGAGTGAAGCATTGGTTTAACACAAAAATTCAGTAGCTCCCTACTAAGCAAAGGGGGGTTTAGGCATTATGCCAGCGATGTGTTCTGAAAAAGAAAAAGATTTGAGAAACAAGAAGCAATACTTCTACCTTTCCTAGCTATGGAAGGGTGCTTCTTTTTAAAGAAGAACAGGTTGGATTGTTAGAGTGATATGAGATGTGAAAATGCCTGGGATTAATGAAATTAATAAAAAGACAGTGTAGTGATTGTGTGTAATGGTATCTGAGGCAATTGGAAATGACCATTAAAACACTTGGAGTAACAGATGCTGAGACCTGAAAATGATCAATAACATGACTGTGAGACAGCTGGCTTCATTAACTGAAGAAATTAGCTAACTGGCTAGGAACTTGCATCTGGTTACATCAATTAAAAACAACTGATTGAATAGAAGAAGACTTGTGCTTCATTGGTTCAAATAAAATAAGTTTAGCAAAAGATTTAAGAAATCACAGATGGGTGTCTAATTACTAACAAAATAAATTAAAAAAAAAAAATCTTGATTGGTTAAATGAGGAAAAAAGAGTTTGAGCAGACTTAAGGGATCAAGTGTATTGAGGGCAGATACCTGAGGACTTTAGGGTAAGGATTTGGTTAATTGAAATTTATCAGATCAGACAATAGCAGAAGTGAATGTCTGTCTCATGTACAGCCTTTGGTGTAGCTACTTCCTATTCTACTCATTCAAGAAAACAGGAACTGGGAACATGTGTCACAGTCAAAAGTAATGAAGCATGTTTAAAACCTCTGCTAGGATGCAAAAAGTAGAGGTAGACACTACACTTTCTAACTGGAAAAATATGATCCACAAAACTTCATATCATGAATTTCCACATCCTAGAAGCACCAGAGTTAAATAACTGTTTTTACTTTAGTGTGAAAAGTGTTCTAAACAACAAAACACAGGCTCTGATCTCTGCTCAAAAGTGCCCTAGTTCAAGCCTGTGTATACTTAAACTCCAATAAAATTCAAAGATCAAGACCTTTGAGTGACCCTAAAAGAAAGCTGAACATCCTTGACCTTGCCAAATCAAAGGAAGAGTTTTGCTGAAAACAGCAGCAGTGCAACAGGCACTGAAGGCCTATTGTGATCTGTAGAAGGAGCTTTCGGAAGTCAATAGTTGTCTGTCTTGGCTGTAGAGGAGCCTAAGAAGATGAGGAAGGGAATCTGAAACTCTCTGTGGGCCTGGCATATACTTTTCAGGTATTGTAGCATCTTAGTTGGGCATCTTTGTAGACAGAGCAAATGCAGACTCCTGTTCTACAGAAAAAGTTGAGCAGGATATGCACGAATGACCAGAAAGGTATCAGAAGCTGCTGAAAGTGCATCCTTCCACCTCCAGGAATGACTACGTAATGTCAGAGTATAAAATACAAATATTAATTCCTTAGAATACTGCACTAACCCTCAAAACTGCAGTGTACATTGTGCCAGCTCAGCATAAGGCAACATGCTGAGTGTTAAGGCTGCAAGCAAACAACTAGATGTGGCTGGAGGTTATGTTAATTGAGCAGAACATAAGAAGCCACTGCACAGAAGAAAATAAATTGCTGGGCACGAAAAATAACTCTGTGTGTGTGCACATGCACATGCATGTGTCTACTGGCAAAATGTGCTCAGCATCGCTATTGTGATGTAGAAGGCCAAGAGAAAGGAATCCTCTGAGTGTTTCTGTCCATCAGATTGGGGCTCTCCTGTCACTGGACACCACTGAAAAGAGCCTGGCTCTGTCTTCTTTGCACCTTCCTTTCAGGTATTTACATACATTGATAAGATCCCCCCCACCCAAGCCTTCTTTTCTGTAGGCTGAGCAGTCCCACCTCTCTCATCCTTTCCTCATATGTGGTGCTCCAGTCCATTATCTTGGTGATCCTTTGCTGGACTCTCTCCAGTCGCTCCACATCTCTCCTGTACTGGGTATTTCCATGGCACTGCTTACTGGTCTCCAACTGCATTTAGTGCCACTAACCACCACCTTCTGGGCCTGGCTGTTCAGCTACTTTGCAATTCATCTCACTGTCCGCTCATGCAGCCCGTATTTCATCAGTTTCTCTTCAAGAATGTTATGGGAGACAACATGAAAACCCTTACTGAAGCTGAGATAGACAATATCCACTGTTCCCCCCCATTTACCTAGCCAGTAACAATTAGCAGCAGTAACAAAGAGCAGCAGTACGATCTGTGCTTCTCTGTCACCAAACTAAGTATTCATGGGACTTAATATTTTATTTATTCAAACAGGAATTGATTTTAAATGTGATCAGACGGGGATTTGCCACTACACTGGAGAATCATAAATGAAATGAAATGAAATGGGAAAGAAAAAAAAAAAGACAAGGATTATTAAACAAACATTAGTCTATATCATTAAGTTATTCATGTGAGAATTTCCCTATTTACAACCCTTTAATAATTTAATGTTATTCCCATTTTTAACTGTTATTTGTGTTGCAATAGGATCAAGGATTCTATTATTGATCATAATGGCATTGAGCCAGTCATTATACGTAAAGGTTGTATTTCTTGTATTCTTAGCTGCTGATGAGATCTAAAATATCTTGCTTGGTTACTCTTTCTATTCTTTGGCAAGATGGCAGCAGAAATTATCCAAGTCAGCTTGAATGAGAAGAGGAAAAGAGCTGAATACAAGAACTGCAGAAGCTATGGTTTTCAGCAGAATACCTAGAAAAAATACTCAGACAGAATAGAAGAGAAAAGGCACTTGTGCATAAGCAAAGAAATCAGAAAAAAAAATTATGCCGTTGAAGTTGTACACTCATCTCACAAAGAAAATTTCAGAGAGGGCATACTGATAGCCATACTGTAATACAAAAATAAGGAATATCCATTGGCTAAATCTAGTGTGATGTTCCCTTTAAGGAAAAAAAGGGATGCCTGAATAATTCTCTACAGTTGCTAAATGAAGTCTGGCTATAAAGAAATAGCAAAGATCAGGCAAATGCGCGACTGCAGTTACTACTAATATGGATGGCTTGCACATTTGCCAATCTAGTACTTCATTCCCTACCACTGCACCTTTGATAGCTTGGAAACTTTAGTAACATAATGATCACTTAGCAGTTAGGCAATATAAAGCAGATTAATTATTAAAAATAAATTCCTGCAGCTTGGCAAATTATAAACACCAATGAAGAAAAGGTTTAGAAACATTTATGTAGCTGCCTATTGCCCTCATGAGTAAGTCTGAAAGTGTTTTCTAGACATTAATTAAATATGTCTGCAGAATACATTATATACAATATATATAGAATACATTATACTATATAGAGAATATATTATTAGTATATAGAACTAATAAAATTTTAAAAGTACCAGAAATTATTTTGCTGTATTTTCTATGTAAACAAATGACTAAAACAAAGGAACCTTTTAGAGTGGTAAGGTGTATAATTCTCAAATAGTTATTTTTACCTTGTTATTTGGGACTGCAGAAGGAAAACAAAAGCACATATTTAATACTCCTCCTACTCTAGAAATAATTATACTATTTAATCGAACAGTTGTAATATGCTTTTCTGATGGCTCTATAACTAGCTTCCATTCATATTAATTCTCCTGGTAATTATCCTTATTATAACAACACTTATTTATAACAGCATTCTAAACACTTATCTCCTAAGGCCACACCAGTATAATGAAGGTGAAGTGTTATTAGTTTTGCCACAATGCAAACACTTGACTTCAGACTACAAAAAGCCTTTGTATTCAATTAACCCTAATGATGAGACATTCAGACCTGTAAAATGCTGCTAGATGTTACATTAGCTAACACAACTCACGAATCCAAATAATCTGCAATAGTGGGGTCTGATTCAGAAATTTTGTTCTATATTGAAGCCTAATTCTCATAATTGTTTTTATACACAATAGTCCTATCATAGTATTCCATTCAAAGCTGACTACACATGAGAATTGTATTTTAAAATTCTAGTCTTGCAAAATCATGCAAACAACAGTGAACATCGGAAAGGTTTTACAACTCTTTTACAATAAATTCTGCATTTGTACCTCTGAAGTAGGACAATAAGACCTGTGATTCAGTGATAAAACTTTTTAGGTTCTACCGAGAATGTTCCATAGCCTTCAGATATCTCCTACAAGAAGTTTGGAGGGAAATCATCTTGAGTAGGATAGGAGTGAGTAGGATAACTTTTCTCTGTTTCTTCTCCCCACACATGTCTGCAAAGCAAGAACAGCAAGGCTCTTCTACTGGGGAAACTTTTGTTTCCTTTTTTGAAGGCAAAGGGAAAGAAGGAAGAACATTTTTCTGCAGCAGGATCTCTGTGACACCATGTCTTTGGCTAGAATTTCACTCCACAGATTGTACAATTGTGGAGCCTAAAAGTACAACCTGTGTAACAGGGGATTTCATCACACAAAGTGAATTCTATTAAACAGGCCAGAGATCCTGCAAACAGGAAAAGAGAAATTTTACGTCTTGAGCGCTGCAGCTATACAAAAAGACATATTTTATAAACAAATATACATTATTCTCAGGGAGATTTATCTTATGTTTTCTATACATCTAGATATTTCTATTTTCTGATTTATCTTTGCTTTTATTTGCTGTCTAAAAATAATTTAGATTTTCCTACTGAATTTTCAGATTATCCACCTGTTGTTTGAACTAGCACAGGCAAAATAATTTTACTGTTTAATTTAATTCCTCTTTGTCTTCCAGAATGGCTTCTCTGTTCTCCTGTTTCTCTTTTTGAACTCTGAGACTCTCTGAAAGAGTGGAACAAATAAAAGTATAACTTTTTTTCTCATCAGAGTCAGAGCAGAGAGAGCTCTGGTGGAGGTTCCATAGGACTCATGTCAAAGATATCTTTGAAATCTTATTGGGAACAATCACACAGCATGTGTCCTGCTTGCATTTTCTGACTTGAGAAACTTGAAGTTCTCACAGTAATCAAGTAATATAAGATTGTTGCAGGACATGTATTTTCATTCTTGCTGTTATTTTCTGTTTGATTGCATCTGCAGTTTGCATGCCTCTTGACTTAAGTTTTGATGTCTACCAGTGTATACTGAAACTGAGCTGAACACACTTTTCTTGGTTAATGCTGTGTATTTTCAAAATTGACATATAACACAAAATGAAATTTGTGTTGGACTTTCTGAAGCCATATGAGTTATACATGTCTTACCTCTTTAGAAGCATGCTTATTGGTAAATCCATTTGTTAGTTCAATAGGTGGATCTTTTTATATAATTAAATAAAAATAATTTCCACCTTGATACCGGTGATGTTTTTTCTCCAATTTCTAATAGCGGCAATAGAGAATACAATTTTGATTTCAGCAATCATTTTGGAAAAGTTACTCATAATACACATCTACCTCCAGTTTTTCTAGTACAAAGAGTAGCAGAGACTATCCTGGGTTGTACACCCCAAATACTAGACCCCTGTTTCAGTTCTTACTCTCAACACAGATGTCTTTGAAAAACAGGAAGCAAAGTCCTACAGAAACTCACATGCCCATACTGATGGGTCCTGCAGTGCTATGATAACGGAACCACCACAAAACCACCTCTGCCAGTCTCATTGATGATTTATTGCTTGAACATCAGAATTGCTTAATTAATGTTCTCTAAGCAGGAAATTTTAGATGTACTAATAGCATTAAAATCACTTAGGATAACATTCTTAATTAAGTATGGTACTGAGAAACACACCTAGAGGAGATATCTTGGGATCAGTTTTCACAGGCATGTCTACCTGCATGGAATTATTTGCATGAAATTCAGTATGTGTGAAAGGACTACCAACATCATCTGAAAGGGCCAATAGGGAGCTGGTTTTAATTAACTCTAAAGTTCTTAAAAATATACTTCTTTCTAACTTTTTTTCTTTTTAATTGCTGTGTGCCCTTACAGGAATTACAATGGATATTTCAGCTGGGATTGGTATACAAACCAGAATAGGATCTAGGTGGGAAAATCAAATATGGTGATTATTTTTGATAAGAAGCTAGCAGCTTCAGAGAATAGTATGAAGTTTCTAATTTTTACATGTGATTCAGGCAATAGACTATTAATCTATTCTAAGATTAAAATGATAACTAGCTATAAAGATACTCAGTAAAAATTCTTTACAATTTATACACAGCTACTTCGAAGTAGTTCTTAAGAACCCTTTTTTGTCATGGTAGAAACTGTGATTTTGATCACTTAAAAAATGAATGATGCCAGTTAGTCAGATAAACTGAGCTGATCTCTATGGCACTGCAAAAATATTTGTATTTGACTAATAAAACATATTTTAAGCTTTTTTTTGCTTTTTTTTTTTCTTTTTTCTTTCCCATCAGTTGATGAAGTACTTTCTGTACTATCACAAGTCTCAAAGTCCTTACATGTTTTCATTCAGGCTTCCCTAAATGCCATAGTTATTGTTAAGGATCTGCTAGTGGATTTTCCACATCTTTCTATGCCATGTTCTAGGGATACCCAAAAGATTTCACTCTACCACTAGATATCTGTATCCCACTATTATATTTTGTCATGCAGCAAGTGGCCAGCAGGCATACAGACAGGTCTAGAATTTAGTGCAACACTACTGGACACTACAAGCTGCTTAGCACTGCACAGAGAACAGGGCTGGAATGATAATGTGACAGATTTGATCCATCAATTATACCATCCTAAAATGCACTAGGCAATCCGGCTCGAAATCTTGTTTTCCAAATTGTGGAGGTGAAAGCAATTAGTGATTTTTATGCTTGCTAATTAATAATTATGGTATGTATCTTCATGAGCCGGATAGACAAGTTGAATTAAGAATAATGGATTAATTATCTGCCTATATCTAATCACCATTAGGTAACCAACTTCCTATGCATTAGTTGATATACAAAAGACTTCTGTGTCTATTCTTCATTTAATCTTTTTGCTGATACAGTAAGATAATGTTGTTGGTATGGCTAATGGTCTTAAAAATTTGTATCAAGTTTTACATCTATATTATAGATCTTTGCATAAGTCGCATTTAATTAAGTTTGCAGACTATTCAGGGACATGGCACTGGAAACCAGAAGGCACAGTACAATGTGTATTGATAGAAGAGTGAACACGCTCTGCAGAGCGCAGTGTACTGTACTTTGATTTGCATGAAATCATGATTTGCTGAGACCTATGTAATGCAATATACACAGATATCATAACCTTTTTTGAACAAAAAGGGGAAGTTAAATGAAGAACAGTAATAAATACAGTATTTTATTCATTGTCAGTCAGTTAAATCTGACTCTTACATTAATAACAGAATTATTTCATTTTTTTTTTAATTCTTACTGCAGAACCAAATTAAGCCATAGGTGCTAGCAGCGGAATCTGAGGCCCTCAGATTTATTATGCATTATCTAAATGTCCTTTAGCATCTGAAGTCTAGACTCCCAATTTTACTTCTATGGCTTGATACATTTTCCTTCAACAGGAAGAAGAAGCAGGCAATAAAAAACATCATTCCACAGTAACTGCTACTGCTCAGTTTCCTGTGTTAATGAACCAAGATTTGAAGCTGTTTACATGAATCCCACTTCTTTCCCAAATGTTTTAAAGTATATTGAGTCACAAATGAAGAAGCATTATTACCTGTTTATTTAGAGACATACAAAAGTAAAAGAAAATTCCATCCCTTCCCAGACATGATGAAATCATTTGGTAGTCCTTTTGTAGTGCAAAACAATAAATGCTATTGTAATTATAAAAAACATCTGAATCTGATGTTCTTTTTATGTTAAAAAAATAAAACTTGTATAATACATTGTCCTCATTTATTTTTCATTTTTACCTTCTGCTTTTAGTATCACAAATCAAAAGTGTTGTCATACTTACCATTTCATTTTTATTTAGTGTTCTACACATTTTATACAATAATCCTGGTTTTAGAGAATAAGTTTAATACATTCATAAATGGTAGTTTCAAACAAGAAATAAATATCAAGAAGGATTTAGGCAGGAACATCATATCATATGCAACAGATGGCATAAAATATGTTGAAGGCCCTGAAGTCCTTCAGGAGCAGAAAATTATACTACCAAATATGCTTGAAAAGGTGCCTGAATGAATGAGAATCTTCATGCTGCAAAGCCTAAACTTCATTGGTTGAGTTGAGACAAATCAGAGAACATCTTTTTTTTATTATTTCTTCTCTTTTTTGTTGTTGTTGATTTGGTTAATACAAGTTGACATTTTATAAAAATACTTTTCATTTCAAAATATTAAAAATATTTTAAAGCATCACATCAAGCTCTATGCATTCAGGTTAGTATTATGTAATTTTTTTTTTATATGTAGATATAAATTTATTTTCTTTGATAAAATT
Organism: Grus americana; assembly: GCF_028858705.1. Classification (NCBI taxonomy): domain Eukaryota; kingdom Metazoa; phylum Chordata; class Aves; order Gruiformes; family Gruidae; genus Grus; species Grus americana. The sequence continues at coordinate 23,719,420 of NC_072852.1, read as the reverse complement.
AAAAAAATCTAGTTTTCAGTGATGATTATTTGTGATATTTAAAGGATCTACACTAACATATGCTGTACAACACCCACATAATATAGATTTCCTATTTGTGCTCCATAGTCCTTTTCCCCACATAATTTTTGGTTCCCAAGTCACCTGTGTTAGAATTATGCAATACTGTGCAGGATTAGGTTGACACCACCAGAAAAGGTTTCAGGTGCTATGATGCATTCTCTATAGATGTCTTTCTCTTTTCATTTGCTAGCTATACTCAACAGAGTAACTAAAGTCTTAATGGGGGAGACTTTAATAGCAGTGTATAAGGGATACCTTAGGTCAAAAGAGGTTTACCTACTTTTAATTTATTATTATAGAACTTCCTCAGTGTTTGTATCTGTTCTACGAAATTAAAAAAGACAAAACCTACATTTCATAAAATCATGCTGACGGTCATTAATGAGTTACATTTTCAGCCTCCAACTTATTACTATTATAAATGCTAAACTATCCTCAAGTCTTAGAAGTGATGTTAATCAGGGTTAAATTCAAACCAGAAATTCCCCTGGTTTGGCCTTTTACCCATTTTTCTCTCCTTTGCTTCTGTTACTAATAAAATGGTAAATACAGCACTAAAAGTTTTACACTGACATAAGAAGTCACAAGTCACTGGAAAAACAGTCTAGGAAAGGCCCACAGGTTGTATGATGATTTATGTTTTCAGAACAAATCAGAAGGATGTACTTATACAATATACTGATGTAAATAAGGAAGAAGTGATACAGCGTCTGTTAAGAGTACATCTCGTTAAGTCAAAGATCCCTGATAATTTAGTCAAGAATCATAAGGGAATTACCTTGGGAGCTCTTCACACAACTCAGTTTTAATAAGTCTTAGGAAACTGGAGCAACGCGAAGGGATTAAAACCTAGTAACGTATGCTTAATCCTATAAAAAGATAAAAAAGGATAAACCAGAGGACAAAAGTTTGGTGTTACTCCTGTGTGAAATAATCAGATGGCTATTTTGGCACTCTACCAATAAAGATTTAGAGGATGAAAATGTATGTAATTGACAGCCAGTATGGTTTCATGGAAGGTAGGTCTCATTGCAGAGCCGCTGTTTTTCTGGTAGGGTTTTTCTGATAGAATTACACATTGATAAAAGTAATTCTATTGCTTTGATACACCTTTTTCTCCAAGGCATTTTAATTCTACATAACATTCTGATTAATAAGATTACATTAGGGAATTAATCAGTCACACATCAGAGGGACTGAAAATGGTCTCGTTGACAGATCTCAAAATATAATTGTTACAGAGGACGTAATAATGAGCGTGGACATTTCTGCTGGGGATCCTTAAGGGACTGATTTTTGGTTCTGCACTTTTGCAGATCATTTGCTTGGATTGTTTGGCTGTATCTTATTCCAAATGATGATTTCATGGTCTCTGATTTTCTCTGTCTATGGTGCAATCTAAAAGCTGTCTTGACTGACTCTAATCGAGGTAAAAACCTGCATCACTTTATAGTCAGTGATATACAAGAGATTACAATTAAAATATCCAGGTGTTCTATGCTTTGACTCTATGAAATGGTCAAAACCATTCTTAGAGTCTAGATCTCGTAAATCACCTGCCCCATGTTCAGTTGAAGAAATTATATTGTTCCAAAACATGACATTTAAAAATGGGTAGAAAATGGTGCATCCTAAATAAATTTTAGATATTATGTGACTAGATTCACTTTTGTAGGATAACTAAGTTCCCCATACAATCGTTGGAGAGGGAATGAACCTTTTTGCTTGGGATACCTAACTAGAAGCCACTGTCTGAATAGGTTATGAAATCTGATTTCTGCCCCCACTCATGCAATGAGATTGGCCTGTTAATAAATCATTAAACTGCTGTCAGCTTTACCTCTATAAATGGAGTATGTGGGCAATGGTATTTATGTATGATAGCTTTACAAATACAGAAGATCTCGTGCCCTCACCATCTACAGATCAGCAAGCAAACAGAAAAATAGAACCAAATCAAAGTCCAAGTTAAAGATTCTTTGAATATACATGGAAGTAACTTAAAATTTACTTCCGTACACTGCATAAAAGGCATGTCAAAGTTAATGGCACGTGTAGTAGAAAATCATAAACCCACATTAGAGAAAGTACAGATGTGTTTAACCTTATGGGACATTCAGAAGAAATTGGGGTCACATCAGCTTCAGGGAAGATGAGTTATTTTAACCAAGGACATGGTATCTATCTGTCTGTGTTCTTACCTGAACAAGCCCCTTGAGTTCAAGGTGGAATCAAAGCTCTCTGTTTTTAAGGTTTCCTAAGTGTTTGGTTTCTGTGTAAAAAGTAGAAACTCACTCTCTTCTGGTCTCATAGTGGCAGGATAGGGAGCAACATAACGTCTGTGGTCAAGCCCTGCAGCCCTTCCATTAGTTAACATGGATACAGAACTTTGAAAAAACAAAGCAAGCAGGCAACATATAGCATACTTTTCAAGAACTTAAAGCAAATGCATCTGTTGCTTTCTGCAATGCAAAAAAAAGTTTTCTTCAATGTTGCTGTTGTGCCATTTTATTTGCATTAGTCTTAACGCAGTTTCCTGTGGCAGATAACTCTGCTGTTGTTTTTTTCTTGTAGACAGTGCTAGATGATAGCAATTAGTTTAGTGTAATACTCTGAAGGAGTTAAAAAAGAAAGTAGACATTTCTGAAAAAATATATTTTTCCAATATATTGAGTGTTCATAAACAATCAATAAGAAAAAAAGCAAAACAAAATTTAAAAAAACCCTCAAACACCAAACAAACAACAAACACTACACACACAACCCCCCCAAAAGAAAAACAGAAGTCACATCTCCCAGGCTGAATCCATGCTGGATCTATGGACGAGTGCTGTGTGTTGTCCTGCTTGAATGTGTGTCCCCGTCAGCACCTCTGAACTGTAGTCCCCAGCCCTTGTCCGTACTAGGAGACATGCCAGAGCACACCATCTCTCCCTCCTTACTGCCATTCTCAGTTTCTTTTTGAGAAAACTCAGAGGCACAATGACATGATGCTCAGGGCAGTCTGCGCCCACCGTGGACTGGGGATACGCTTAGAGTGCACCAAGATTTCAAGTCTGTTCTTGCTGCATAATGTAGCCACAGCCACAGTTACGAACAGTAAGACTATAAATACCTCTGCTTCAGGAACCAGGCATGCCTATTTCCTTTTAATATTATAATAATTTAAATTATTATTTTAAATATTTATATTACATTATTTTTCACAACATCTTTTTCTTGGACAGGACAGGGGTTAATTCATTATATGTAACATGGCCTAATCTGGCTGCATTTTTTCTTCCCCTCTGCCTACTTTCACCTTTCTGTTTTATTATTTTTCCTTTAAAGTCACACAAGTCAGTATTATACATGTGCCTGAAATGTATTCAGAAACGTGAACTCCTGACCTGTGTATCTTGTGTTTAAAGTCAGTAACACAACTCCGATAGAATGCATTGGGTGCAAAATGAGGCAGCACAGATGTCACGAATGTAGAGCTACCACAACCGAGAGTTCTTCTGAAGATCTTTTAAAGTTACCCTTAAACTTCAAACCATACTCACTCCTGGATAGTAGTCAAAATGACTAGAATGTATTTTTTTTACTTTCCTTGTAACAGTAAGAGACTTAATTAAAGTTTATAGCATATAATAATCTACTACTTGTAATAAATTAGAGCAAATAGGGTTTTTTCTTTGGTTGGTTGGCTTTTCTTTTTGTTTGTCTGGGTTTTTTTCTCTCCAAAATGATCATCAAATAGCAAAGAACTGTTAATCTCTCACAGGTGACCTCGAACTGTGGTACAGTGAACTTTCTTTTCTTTCGTACTTCATATATACTGTTCTAATTGTCAGAAAAAATAGACCATGTGGTGACAAGTGTCCATGCTCTAGCTATACCTCAGACAAAAGGACAGCTTTAAAAAAAAAAAAAGTGTCACCAAGTGATTAGAAGCTAGAATGCCTGCAGTAAAACTTTTTTTTTCCTGAGCTTGACCCTAGTGAGTCACCTAGCTGCCAGTACTGCAAATCATTTATTGATTTGTTGTATTCAAGGTTTTTCTTTTCTCCTCTTTCACCTATATCAAAGAGCTCTATGACACAGCAAGTGCTATTTTGAATAATACTATGAAAGCACCTGAAAATATTGTTGCACATCAGGTATGTTCATTACAGCATGAATAAATTAAGTGAAGACTCAGCATTTGGAGGACATCGTATTTACTTGAAGAAAATAGGCCTCATAAACTGTGAGAAACCCTCAAAAACCATTAATATCAAAGAGTAAACAAAGCTCTCTATCCTATTTCAGATGATGAGCTTCTCAATGGAAATGCTACTCTATGTTTCATTTTTTATTTTCTGATGCACAGTTACAGATGCAACGCATGTATGAGCAATTTTAGATATTGCAGCTTGTTACAGGTGTCGTTGCAATAAACTATATACATGCACCACATTATTTAGGTAGTTTCCTATAAATGTGCTCACCTCCAAAGAGTATTAAAACTGTTTATGGTATTTCTTCTTTATAGATGTGAGCTTTCATATATTTTAATTTTTATGAAGGTGTGCAAGATTTTGCCCAAATCGACTCTTTTATTTGAAAAAAGGTATTCAGAGAAGATCTATAGTGTTACGCTTTAATTCTGAGGTATAATATTCCTTCCATTAGGTACAATATTTTGCACTCATGTTGCCTTTTCTAGAAAACAATAAAAGTAAAGCAGTTTTATACAAATGCATTTTAAAAGTCTCTCTATTAGTCTTCCTATTCCACACACAGAAGAAATCTATCATTACATTCCATTGTGTAGTAACTGCAGGCTATTGTTAGCATTTTAATAAAGTTCACAACTGGGTGTCATAATACAGAGAGCTATTCTTTTAATATCTCAAACGAAATCTTCACTCTTATTTCTGCGATATCTCATATTGCATGGCTCAAGCCACAAAAAACTCTGCTCTCAGACTGTTTAAATGGTTTATTGGCATATCAGTACTTTTTTATTGATCTTGATACAGTAGACCAGAGACCTATAAATTGGCATTCTTCTTCTTTGCTTAATCAAATTTCCAATAGTATGGTATTCAACCAATTTAAAATAAAGCTTCAAGTAGCCAAGCTTTTTGCTTTTCATAAAGCAAGCTGTAGTAAGGTGCTTTTTGTCATGAAATTGAACATATCCATCACTACTCTCCATGTATGTTTACTTTAAAAATAAAAGAAGAAAGTACTTCCTATTCAGTGGTGTAAGTTAATTTTCCCATCCACTCTTGTTATCTGAGTGTATATATATACACTATAAGATCACCTTTTATATTTAAACACAAATTACTCCAACTTGGCTGGCCTTCACTTTCTGAATTAAAAAAAATAACTGTTAGCTAGTTTCAAGTGTCAACCTCATCAAATTCCTCAGTGGCGAAGAAAGCAAATGTAATGATTTCATTTTGTGATATATTTGGTATAAGTGGCTTCCTCTGTAAAGCAAAAAGATTGCTTTCACTAATGTCAGAATAAGCTTCAATTTTGCAAGTATGCAACAAGGGCCAAAACAATATGGTCACTTTGATATCAATCTGGACAGACAGATACAGAGACTTTCCTGGTTATTGCTACGGATATGTATAATAAAGCAGCAGGCATTTTCAACATCTGGTGTAAAGTCTGTAATAATGCGTAGTATGAACTTATGTCAGTATTTTTTCCAGTGCATGCTTTTGCAAATGCTGGTACAGGTTCAGCTTCTGTTCCTCGTAACAGTGGAATCTCTTGCAAAATTGTCAAGAAGGTGCTTTGATCAAAAAGTGGCTATTATGCTTATTAACAGACCATCTGCCTTTCTGTGGACATTAAAGCTGATAAGGGCTGCTATAAGGGCCACTACCTCTGGTGGGCTTGAGGACCAGAGGGTTTCTCTTGCTTGGCCACTGGTGCCCAGCCTGGGATGCCCCAAGGCCAAGGGGTATCCATTCTGGAACGATGGGTGTGGGCTGCTGCTTTCCCATTTACAAGTCCAACCAACAGCAGGGCTATGCGTGTGTCCCACGCACACAGGCACACACAGAGGACGCTGACACAGCTGTCTACATGACTACCACAGCCAGGACGCTAGTGGCCCACATGTACCGGGTCTATGTCGGTCACCAGAACTGATGTAACGTATAACCATAGATAGTCACACACACGCACCCACAGATCCCTCGAGCATCAGCATCCTCTGCCTGATCACTACCCCTGCCCACATCCCAGGCACTCTTACCTGCTCCACTGTCTCCCACTCGCTAGCTGGTCCAGCTTGGTGGTCTCTAGGAAACACAGACTAACTCTCACACTTCTCACACACACTCCACACTCACTTGTCCCCCCCAATACCAGCACCGATCCTCTGTGTGGACCTGGGGCCACCTACATGCCATCTGGTCTACGCCCACGCATATCAGGTTAGGGGAAAATATGAAGGCAGTGGTCCCCGCAGCTGCTGGCATGCAGGCACATGGGCCCTATTCCCACTCCAGACGGTGCTGGGACCCTCACTCGCTCCAGCTGCTGGAACCACAGGCACAAGAGCCCTGTGGCCTGAGGTGTGACTCCAGCTGCTGGCCCTTGCATCAGCCACTGCGGCCCCCCCAGTAGCTCCACACCAAACACACAGGTCCTGTGACCCAGGTGCCTTCCAGCACCTGGCTGACTCAGAGCCACTCACTCCTTCCAGTTTCTGGCACCACAAAGGCATGGGCTGTCCTGCCCGGGGTCTCATTCCTGTCACTGGTAGTTGTCAGCCACTCTAGCCTCTCCAGTTGCTGGTTGCTAGACCTTGCAGTACTCACACATGGGTTGAAGAGTGAGATTACATAGAACGACAATTAGGAAAGGATTTAGTAAGAAGATAGGATGGCTGCAGTGATCAGGCATACTGATTGGCAACTTTTTACATGTGACCAGCTCCTTTAATTTTGCTCCTCTCTTTTTTTCCTCACCAGTTCCCGCCCCATAAACATTCCTCAGTAAGTTTTGCCTACTCCCACAGGCACCCCTCAAATATCCCAAAACCTCATGTTCATTTATCAGATATAAAGCCCAGGTTCTTATCAGTTATAAAGTCCAGGTTGGCCCTCTCCAAGACTATGCCCCATCAGTTGGTGGCTGAAGAGTTTCACCCTTTGTCATGGTCTCCATTATGGTTTATTTGGTTTGTGTCTCTGTGAGTTTTGTTTATCGCTTCCCCTTTCATTTATTATCCCCTTTGAAATAAAAGTTCCTTGAGCTGACAATCTTACGGAAGCAGATGTTCTCACAGTACACATATCCTTACACAATCATTTTCTCAGTTTTCTCAGGTGAGGACTATTCCCACATGTTTGCATGGTCACCCAAGTTTCTGCTTGAAGTAGATATCCATTATGCTTTTTTTATTTACAATTTGAAAGATACTAAAACAAATTAATTTGATGTGTTGTAGCCCACCTGCAGAATGTGATGGCATTTCTTCCTTATGAATACAGGATGGGGTTATTTTGTAATCTTGTAACAACAATAAGATGTTTCTGTATATTCAATAGTTTAATATATATCATGCATTTAATGTTTATCTATTTCCAGGACTTTATTTATGACACAGAAAGTTTGAAGCATGAAAAGCTTTGACTACATGAAACTAATTTCTCATAGGAAACCATTTTACAAAATGCACTTTTTCACATGTAATTTGTACTGCTTAAAAGAAAGAATGATGTGTTACCCAGTATAAAGACATTTTAGTGAATATTGCACCTGTTATGGCATCCTTAGTTGCTACACCGAATGTATATAATGTAGCCAGGACTGTAGAATTTATTATTATGAATTTATATTTTTATGCAATTTTGGAGAACTTTCCCTAACTACATTTGTATAGATGACACAAATTAATCAATATTTATCTATGTTGCTTTTCTGTCAATAACAAAAGTATTTCAAAGGCAGTTGTTTTTCTGTATGTATGCCTTACATCAACATGTACTCCCTAAAAATCAATAAAAAAATCCACAAGTGAAGAGCTTGATACAAATTTCATGAAGGAACACTTTAGACCATTGCCCTGTAACATCTCCATGCTCCTCCTATACATTTAAAATTAGCATTTCCAACAGTTCATATCATTTAAAAAAGGAAAGGACAGAAACGAGAGCAGTTTGTCAAAGCCCCCAGTCCATACAGCTTTGCTAACTCACAGAAAGAAATTATCATCCCACGTCTAACAATGATCTGCTGCATAAAGTGTGTCTGTGGGACTGCAGCTTTGCAACACATTTTGGATCTATTTCTCTCTCCACGATTCTTAAACAAAGACAATAGCTTGTTTTTTACTGAAGGCGTATATTTAGTTATAAAAGAACTGCAATAGCAGTATTTGTTTTGGTATAGCTGAATAAATATCAACTGCATAATATTTAAAATATATATCGGGGAAAAAAAAGGTTATTTCTTTTTTCAGCAATACTAGACTGAACCTATTATTATTTATCATCTAAACTGTAATCCCTTTTTTCTTTTCCATGAGTACTTAGGAGGTCTCTAATCACAGCATCCTGGAAAGAGTTATTGCTGTGCTGTTTCAAAGCTTGTGATTATCTTCTGGCAAAGATAGTGTTGTGTTTATCCATACTATATTCTGTTGGTTCATACATACAAAACAATATTTCAAAGTGTTGAACGGAACATTTTCTTTTAAGTTTGAAATAAACACACTTTAGTCCTTCATTATACTACATGGAATACATTTGATTTCTAGCAGAGAAAATAACACGTTACTGTAAATGTTTCAGGCAAGACCAATATGGAAATAACACTGATTTAACATTTTAAAATTCGGTAGGAACTGTAGACTTTCCCTATTCAAGACTTCTACTGATTTAGAAATTGTTGCAGGCACATGGCATGAATGCAGAGATTTAGGAACAGTCTCGTTTCTCTTTATTTGTGAAATGGCCCATTTTATAGGTAAAAAATTAATAGGTAACAAACATGTAAATTTTAGTATTAAGACTCCTCTGTGTTGTAGAAGGTAACAACATGAATTATTTCTATGCATGCTGGCTACTACTAATTTTTTAGCATATGCATTATGATATTACAAGAGAATTGTGCAGGAAATGGTGTGTTCACTTTTACAAGTAGTGAAGTGGGCAAGCACAATTTCTTGAACATCAAAAGCCACTCAGAGCTTAAACAGGGGCAAGAGATATGCTATGTTTGAAGTTATGAGAAGAAATTTCCAAGAAAAAGAGATGCTAACTGATTTAATTAACAATAATATATTAAACAAAACAGGCTCACCTGAAGCTGTGTGAGGAATCTGGGGGAAAGGAAGAAATTAGGAGGTCTAGAGATTTAGATCACTGTCTAGCATATCAAAATACAGAATTAGAAAGTGCTAGTACAGATTCATTTATCAGTCATAACAGTCGAATATGTAAAAGTTACCATCAGACTCAGGAAACATGAAGAATCATCATCTGTGTGTTTGTGCCTCACATGCCACAGAAGAAACTGCACTGGTACTTGCTCTTTAAAGGTGTTCATGGCAGCTTTGCTCTTGTCATAGGTAACACACTGTTGCACAATTGATGATCAGGGTTTAGTGGCAATTAAAAGCCCGACTCCCATAGTTTCTAAAGAAAACTGAAATTTAAATTTAGAAAGGAAATGAGACGGGGAAACAAAAGCAAAATCCATAGCCCTGAGCTATCTGCTTTGTACAGTACAGAGGAAGAATCAGCTATTTCAGAAAAAAGATCCGGCAAAGTCAACAAGATGAGCAAGGACTAGTGCACATGGGAATGTGTTTTACTAACACGGTCCAGCTGGTGGCTTGAGCTGGAGCCCGACAATCTTTCTGCCAGGGTGACTCCACTCTGCCTTCCTGCAGAGCAGCAAAGGAAGACTGCACTCGCTCCCCCAGCAGCTGCATGCCTTATCCTCCCCATCCGCTTTGCCGGCTGATCAGAATCTCACCAACGCCTGTTGCATCCATTTGAAAGGAGAAGCTGGGGTCCAGCATGGGGTTGCAAGCTAGTCTTGGCTGACGAGGCTGCATGAATCCTGCCTAGGCAGCTCTGAGCTGTAAGGCGTCACTGCACTTTACTCAGCGCTTACGGCACTCAGGCCTCCCGTGAAGGATGCAGCCTAAGTCCTTTCTGACAAAAGCAGAGGTCAAGTGTTTCCTTCAAATCAAGGCCAAGTGATTTTAGCCAACAGTTCAGCAGTTATGAGATTTAGATGGGCAGCGGTATACCTGTGTCCAAATCCCTTCTATTCCTGACAGGAATTAAATTCACATCGTTGACTCACTAAGGTCAGTCTGAAACCAGTAAGCTATATTTTTAAAAAGAGATAAAACAGTTGTTCATCTTTGCTTGGAATATTAGAGGATTAACTGGAAGCAAAGGAAGAAAGAACAAGCGTAAGGACAATCGATTCTTTGACCCAGAGATAAAAAGCATTTAACCAATAGGAGAATGAACTATGTTCTATTCCCCACTCCTAAGAATGACTCGTGCTTTTTGTAACCTCTGCTTCTATTTTTATTTAATAAAAAATGCATTAACATTGTTTAACAAACAAGCATAATATATACACACTGAAACTTAAGTTTGCGATCCTCTTTGTTCCCTTAGCAGGCACATTGAGTGAGCTCAAGCTGACCCAAAGTCATGAAAAGAATATAATTTTAACAAAGTAAGTGCTGATTCATTTTATGATTGTAGAGGATTACGGAAGATTCTTGTATTAATCAGAATCTACATTCAGTGGAATAATAATCTTCTGAAGGCTTTTGGACTTTTTTATTTTAAATCATGAACCATTTTAGTGTCTCCTTTGCAGTATTTCTGTGCCACATGTGCCTGACGTCATTATTAGACTAAGCAGAGACAGCAGGACTGTTACACCTGTAACCGTTGAGCCAGTCCTGCTAGTACACTGAGGCTTTTAAGTGCCCATATCCCTTGTACTTAGTCTCCTCACCATGGTCAAAATGAGAACAGATATAATGCTCCTAAAATGCAGCTAAGCGTTCTTTCACTCTTAAGTCTAATATTTGTGGGAAATCTATCAAAATAGCTACGCCAAAACAAGGACATCCACACTAGCTTTTGTTGAAATAATTACACCAGAACAGATATTTCCATACCTTGCCTAATGCAGAAATTCTGAGACCTGTATTAATCTTACATTTTCCTACTCCCTCATTATTTTTGATCCTTACTTCCACCGCTGTCTATTTCCTCCAAATGATTTACCAATAGAGGGCTTGATACAATTACCATACTAGAGGACTACAGAAATCTGCAAACTGCTCTAAACATAAATAAGACCAGGTTGTTTTGAGCTCAGGAGGAACACCAGAATGCAAAGAATTTAATTAACAAATCTTTTAATACTGCTAACAGTACAGACTACCTTTAATAAGAATCCATCTCTGATAATTGTTTTCCAGCCTGAGTAAAAGCTTTGTATGTCAGACATGGTGAAACAAGCTTGTTTATCAATTTTAATTATATTGTGAAGTAAAGATGTTATTTTCAGCAGACCAAGCACTTCTGCACAGCTCGAAAGGCAGAATTAAGAAAAAAAATAGAAAATATGTGGGGTTTCATACTGAAGTAATTACAAGGAAGAGTTGACTTTAGCTAACTAGCTATAAAACAAGTCATAACCTGAGAGAGAAGAGAGAAAGAGGAAAAGAAAAAACCCAGAACTCAAAGAGTGATGTAAGTTAGTTGATAACAACGGAACTCGGCTACAGGAACAAAATTTTCCTCTTATCTATTTTCCCCAAACTATGTGTTAGTTGTATAGAACTAGATGGTGCGCAATAGCAGAGGACCTCTAGGACTCATTACTTCTTCTTGAGTCTCCCAGTCCGCAAGGACATATTCACTAGTCCACCCTTAAAAAAAGAAACATGCTTTTTCTGTGCTCTTAATTGGAGCCACTGGCACTTTAAAGACTTGTAAGGTGATGGCAGCTGCAGAACTCTTTTGGAATAATTCTCCCAGTGGTTGATTTCTCTGTGCTTTGTCTGAGCAAGTTACAGAAAACAATGAAGTAGCCTCCTGAAGCCTATTTCCTCAGTCTGGTAGTTTCTCCAGCAACTACTGGACAAGGACTTATTGGGAATCTCAAATTCATCTGCTTTGAATTCCAGCAATGAAATAATATTCTGTGAATATTTTTTTCCTGTAGCAACTCTTGCAGCATTTATTTAATCAGTATTTCTTTTTTTGTTGTTGTTTTTCCCCAATTTTTTAATTAATTCTGGGGAAGAGAAACAATTTGCTGTTTCTGAAGATGGCAGGTGAGCTGGACAGAAAAATCTCTTTTCATCTGCATCACCTACCCCTGTCATCTAGTTCTTGTAGCTTATCTAGTTAGTATTAGCTCTTCATACTGTCTTGAGCTGCTGGGCATTCTTCTGACTTCAGGACAGAAGGCTTTTGATGCATTTCCAGCCTTTTCAGAAAGGACTTTGGAGCTAGAGAGTAAATGGAAAGAGTGTTAATCTCCCACTTCTGTGTTCAACATAATACAGAAAAGTAAATGGCTGTGAGTTTTCGCGGTGATGGATTAAGAGTATAAGTAGCCAGCCCTAAGTACAGCATACACATCACCTTTAATTTAATGAAAATTAGACTACTGTTTGCTATTTTTAAATCATACTTCCAAACTTTCTAAAACCTGCTCCTTCCACCTCCTATTACTTCTACACAGCAGCAATATGTTTTAAATGAAATTGGTTAACGTAAATCTAATATATACCTATCTTGAGTGTTTTCTTGCTATTTGCAGTACCCGTTCTGTCTCTGCTAAGACTCTCCCTCTGATCTGAGTGATTGCCTGCCTTCATGTCCGAGTGCCAGCTAAGTTCTGAAAGTTAACCACAGGATGCTGTACTCAGGGAACTAGGCAAGTCAGTAGTTTTCTGTTACAATTACTGTGCTTTAATCATTATTAAAACACACTTTAATTTCTTTTGTGGGCATGTATTCTTGATGATACGCAACCAGAAGATGCATGTCTCTAGCAGTGCATCCAAAAGTGGCTCTTCCCCCAAGAACATAAATAAAATATGCTGGCCTACCAGGCAATGGTAAGCAGTTTAGCAAGAAAACAAGAGTTGGTGCAACCGCAAGTCCTTAGAGATAATGAAGGCTTAAACTCCTAGGAAAGAAAATTCATATCTAGGGGGTTTATGACAGTAATTAATTGTCCTAGGCAGAAACTAAGTCCAAGCTCTCAAGCCTGCTCCACAGAAGAGAGGACAGATTATTCTTTGCAAAGCTAATTGAAAAAATGCCACATAGCTACAGGAACAGGATTAGCAATGTCAGAAACACAGTAGGGTGAGCGGGTGAAGTGCCCTATATTTACAAAAGACACCCTTCTCAAGTTCTCTACAGAGACGAGAAAAATGCCTCTCCAGAAACAGTGTTGTGGACTTTCCTGTTATTCCAAAGTCAAACCTTACTAGTTATGGTTTTAAACCAGCAGAACTGATAGGATTGTCTGTAGAACTGGTTTCCTGCTGCCTGGCATTTTAAAAGTTATCACATTGCTCGTGATTACATCCCTGCATAACTAGGAGTAATCCCCCCCACAGTTCTTTATGGTAACAAATACAAGCAGAAATGCCAAATGAAGGATCGCAGGACATGAAAGGAGGTACTTGATCTATTTCACCGATTTGGTTTGGAAAACAAACAAACGAACAAACAGACTGGGTTTTGCTTTAATGCAAAATACAGCATAAAGTCCTGGAAAAGTCAAAACATACGCTCCAACTTTAGGTTTTAGTTTCAGGGGGATTTTGCTCAACTTTTAAGTTATCAGATGTGTACACAGCTGTACTGCATTATCACACTGAGGAGGAAATAACCCCCCGTTGTGGGTTAACCCAGCAGGCAGCTAAAACAACCACACAGCCATTGGCTCACTCCTGCCCAGTGGGACGGGGGAGAGAATCGGGGGGAAAAAAAGGCAAAACTTGTGGGTTGAGATAAAGACGGTTTAATATGACAGACAAGGAAGATGGCGATGATGATGATGATGATAATGATAATAATAATAATTATTATTATTATTATTATAATTATACGAAACAAGTGACGCACAGCACAATTGCTCACCACCCACAGACCACCAATGCCCAGTTCCTGAGCCACAGTCCAGCCCCTGGCCAACTTCCCTCAAATTGTATACTGAGCATGACATCATATGGTGTGGAATACCCCTTTGGCCAGCGTGGGTCAGCTGTCCTGGCCGTGTCCCCTTCCAGCTTCTTTTGCATCCCCAGCCTCCTTGCTGGTAGAGCAGTATGAGAAGCTGAAAAGTCCTTGACTTGGTGTAAACATTGCCTAGCAGCAACCAAAACATCAGTGTGTTATCAACATTATTCTCAACCTAAATCTGAAACACAGCACCATACCTGCTGCTAGGAAGAAAATTAACTCTATCCCAATCAAAACCAGGACATCCCCCTTCGCCCCTGTTGATGACCGTTTTTTGTCTCTCTCTAATCCTGAAGCTCAAAAATATAATGAAACACACCATGCTGCCACAGCGATCACAGAAAACACATCTTTGAACTTAAAAATAATCTTAGGGAGTTTACACACCTTTGGAGCTTTCTGGCTAAATCTGTGGAAAATATCAATATGGCAGTGTGAATGAGAATCCTTGAACAGGGCTCTAGGGCAGACTTGTAGACGTGTTTAGGTACCTAAGAGATGATACATGCGATTTCCAAAAATTCTCTGATTTTCACTGATTTAAAGGAAAATTCTCTTCCCAGATTCCTTTGAATATCTCCTATTTTGCACCTGACTCCAACTGCAGTTAGGCAGTTTTGAAAATCCCATTAGAGACCAGTTTTCCATTTTAGGTACCTAAATGACTTTTAAAATCTTGTTCTACACATCTAGCAAACTGCGAGGGAAAGGAAGTGGAAAACAATGAAAAAGTAGACACCAGGATCACAAGGCTATTTCAAAAGGTTACTGAACTTTGATTGTATTCAGAGCCAGTGCGCTCATGTTGGATGTTGAAATGGGATAAGCATTGACACCACTCACTTTTGGCCATCCAAATTATCCAGTTACCCAGGCAGTCTCTGTGGGCTGCCTTTATTATCATCAACATGTTGGTGTAGGTTCCTCCAGAAGGTGGTTCAGAGGATCCTAACTGAGGTGCTCTGAACCACTCTGTGGAGGAGTGTTTTTCTTTTCATTACAGGGAGCCTGGCTGGTTACTTTGCTCAGCTAAAGCAGGTATTGAAAGTTGGACAAAATCAATAGACCCTGGAACATTATTCTTAACTATTATGTAAGTATACAAGACTACTATTGTAACAATAGAAACCGTTTGAGAATTTCCAGTTGTGCAAAAAGTAATGCAGCATAGCATGGTGATTTTTGATATGTGATTTAATTATTAAGGAACACCAGCATTATATTACCTATGAATATTACTGAAAGCATATTTTGATTTCCTCTCAAAGTGAGAGAGTTCATTTTCAATTCCATCAACACCCATTTTGCACTCTTTGTCCACATTTAGTTTATTTTAGATTTTATATATATTCTCCTGTGTGAAAATTCAGAGTTGACTATAGGGGTACTGTGTTATGTATAGAATACACAGAACCCTACTGTGTTTCCATGGAAGTAACTATTTTATTTCTTCTTAATCCCAACTCTTTCATTACAAATGAATGGAAAATGTGGACAACATTTTAATTAAAAAGTAAAATGCAGAATGAATTGAAAACCTAATCTTGCTTCTACAGTTTTTGGCATGGACTCATATACATCTCTAGCACCTCATTACAGATAGAAGAAGTAAACAACCTACAACTGATCCTGTGTTTGCCCTTACTGAATTCCAGTATGGTTTATTATAATTAGTGTCTTGAAAGCATAACAATTGCAACATAACTAGAGAACTGACTGAAAAATGAAAGAACGTAACTTAATAATGTATTGTAACGTAGTTAGGATTTTCTGTGTAATGCTTGTTTCTCCCCTGAGTAAATAAAATATATTGTTGAGCAATGGGAAATGAGAATTTTACTGAAATGCTGGTAATATATACAGGGACCCAGCTTTCCACAGAGATCAGAATGACTATTTAAGTACTTCCCATAGACTGACAAAACTTCAAGAGGAGGTAATTAAGGGTATGATGTCTCATAATACTCCACTCAGTTTACTAGAATGTAGAGAATGTAAGAAAAGATAGATTCTGCTCCCTCCTCTGCATTAGAGGAAGAACAGATTTGAACTTAGATCCTTCATTTCAGATGAATGGCTTAACTGTCCTTCCTTTTAGAAAATTTCAAATTAGGTATGTGTGAGGCTTCTCACATGGATCACTGGGCTATCCTGGAGATTAAAACGCGAAAGTAGAAGAGCTAAGTTCCAGTATTTACACATGCAAATTATTTACATAGAGCAGAAAAGTGATGCGTTCATAGATCCAACAGAGATGATTAAAGCCACTAACCCAACTCCTCTACAGAAAAAGAAGAGCAAGACATGGTGAGATGCATTTGGACGAGGTGGATAAGGTGGGTTCAAGTATTAATTAAAAATTTAACCTTTGTTTATTCTAAGCTGAGTGAGTGCCCCGCTTTCTGAATTGCTGGATGAGAAGCACAAAATACTACTGCTTCAATCCAAATAGCATTGGGACAACTAAAACTCTGTGTTTGATGGGGGATTTTTGGGTGAATTAACCATTCACTAAGGGAAAACAAATCATCCAGCTCCACTGTGGTTAACCAGTATCTCAAGAATACTGATTTGCTATTTTCTAATACTGGTTAGCTGCCATTTGTCTTGGGATAACTTTCAGTGAGTAGTACAACTGTGAATAATGTAAACACAAATGCAGTAACAAAGCTCTCTTGCTAATGATGATTGTTTCTTAGTAATTGTATGTATCATTCCTGTAATTATAATGTTATTTATTATGTTAATTTACTACAGTATTCCCATTAATTGTGTCTAAATGTGATTGGACTACTTGCTATTTCTGACACTTGATGCAGTTAGGAATGATGTGGCCCACATTTTAATTAATTCATTAATGTTGCTCTTGTCTGGCATGTGCTGTATTGTGTACTGCTTATTTTGCAAGCTTTTTTTTTTTTCCTTCCCTGCCTTTCCTGGTGAAGTAGCTTGTTCTAAAGATGCAGCATAGAACAAAGGCATTTGCCAAGTTTAAAAAAACAAAGAAAGAAAGAAACAAACCCATATATATATATTCCCCAATGCTCGGCTCTGTATTTCTACTATTAGATGGCATCTTAAAAAAAAAAAAAAAAATTTTTGTGTGTGTGTATATATATATATGTTTATCTCTCAGGAACCAGATATAAATTATACAATAGCACCAGCAGAAAATGGCATACCAGTTCTTAAATTTAAGATCTTATTCTTGAGTTTGGAAAGGGTGAATTAACCTCTCGGGAAAGATACTGGAGGCATTACTGAGCACTCTCTTGGCAGGGTAGGGAGGGTGTTCACAACTTCACTGACTCTCAAATAACTGGGAAAATAAGTAAAAAGGAGACACTGCCTAAAGGCATTGCACTTTTCCATGCTTGATCCTCATTTTTCTTCTGGAAGTTATCTGGGCAAGAAATGCATTAAAAAATCAAGAAAGAAATCAGCAAGGCTGGACAAGCAAGGATAAGTGCAAGAGGTGAATGACAGCTAAAAGTAATCTGAATGAGTACAAGTGGAAGTTTTAACTTGAAGAGTCTTACTAAGCACAAAATATCTCTGGCCTCAAAAGCCCCAGAAGACCATCTCCGTGGCAGGCCAACCTATTTAAACAGAAAGGTCAGACTGTCAAAGAAACTAAACTGCCTCACGGAGCTGTAGAGCAGATGATGAACTGGGAGGTAATTTAATGAACTCCTCCAACCTCCCATCCTTCGATATTTCACACTCAGAGGTATTCTGGCTCCACAGTTAGCAGTGCAACAGATATGAGCCCACTGAGATCCAGGCAACCGTAACTATCCTGAAGAGAAGTAAAGACAGGAAAGTAAGCTTTAGCCTCTTTGTGCCATTAAGATAACTCTAGTTTCACAAAATGTTGTCTTCCATAATCTGTTCACCTTTTCAGAACTGTCTGTTTTTTCCTTTAAAAACAACGACCTTTGACGCTGGAGAATGTCTTTGCTGCTAACCCACAGGGAAGAGGAGAGCCCCCGGGGTGGGGAGCCTTTAGGTTATGCCCCCATCCCGTTGTTTGCCTGGTCAGGGACTATATCTGGTCACTCGGGATGATGAGCATTTTCACCGGCATTTCCAGCCACAGCTCAGAAACAATCATGTTTCTAGCTGGCTGAATAGTCTATTTCCTCATAAGAAATGTGCAACGAAAAACATCCAAGCTATTTGTTTTGATACAAAAATTGAGGTCAGTGACAAAAAACACATTTTTTTTTTTTTTACTCTCTCCTGTGAACTCTGATACATCTCATTTCCAGGTTAAAAAATCTCTTTTCATCAAAATTAAAAACAATGAAAATTCAATTAAAAAACAATTTTTTATATGCTACCCTGCTTTCTGATTTGATGGGCACAAATATACTTGAACAAATTAAATGTACGTGTGATTACAATAAATTGTTAATCAATTACTATAATGAAATTAACAGTGCCTTAGGGTATATTATCTCACATGAACTAAATGTCTGCTAGAATGCAATGGTCAGCTACTGTGGTGAAATAACAAGCATAGTTAGGAACACATATTCCATATACTCTCAGCCATCTCAGACAATATTACAACCTCAGTTCCCGGTATAATATAAAATATTCAAAACTTTTACTGAAAGCATCGCAAACATTTCTGTGTGTACTTTGAAACTGACTCTGCACATCCTCTCCTATTTATTGCTTGTTTGTAGTTTTTAGCAACTTTTGCATTTGTTTAGGAACTATTCATTTTCAAAATAAAAATATCATTAGCACTATCCTTCAAAATGTGAACTGGGAAAAAAAAAATGAAGAACCATGGGATCTGTTGTGTCCTGAACCTTCTGACAAAAACAAATAATTCATGCTGCAGTCATTTTTGTGCCTTATGAAATGAGTAAAAGCTAGCATTCAGAACAATGAAGAAGCCTAAGAAGCTGAGGCTTTATATATCCTTCTCCTAAAATACATACAATTCACAAAATTCATTAAGAAGAAAATAGAGAAAATGTTTAGGTTTTCTTTCATAAAAGAGAGCTAATCAAGATATAATTAGAGGTGAGTAAAATTAATAAAAGGCAATATTTTTATTATTTTATGTGTATCAAAGTACATAAGGACCCTGATCATAACACAGGGCAACATAGTTCCACGCAGTCACTCATATGACAGCAATTTGCACCATACAAAAAAGGACAAGGGTACCTGAAAAGGAATCAAATGCAATCAGAAATTGCAGTATTCTCAAGGTCAGAGCCACTAAACAACTTAAAAACTTTAAAGTTATATGCCTGAAAGCCACACTGGCACTGAAGTACAATGAGATCTCCTGGCTTCCAGTAGTGCCCATGAGGGAAACTAGGGCTTCACCTCATGAGAGTGAAAGTTTACTTTTTGAGGACTGACCAGACTGCAGCCTGTCTCTGTCTCTTCCTTTGTCTTCTTCTGCTGACAGAGCTGCCTATGAAACAGATGACATGCCAAGAAGTTTATAGTCTAGTGTTTCAGAATCAACCAATATTCAAGACTGGTATGCTGCACCAGTCTGTCTTTAGAAATGCCACTTTTCCCAATCCCTAAACTCATGAACTAAATTCCAGTTTACCTCAACTTCCAGAGCTACTTCAGAGGGCAAACAGGTAAGGATAGCAATTATTATATACCTCAGGGCAAGCCATTCTCTCTTGCAGAATCTATCATTATCTGTCTGCATTCTTCTTTTCATATGGCATCTCAGGTATTATAACTCTCTGCGGGGAAACAGGATATTCAATTAGCAGATTCAGTTTTCTCACTTGCAGGAACAAGGGCAGGGAGGGAATTAGGCTATAGTTGCCTAACAAAGTGCACTGATTATGAGCTCACAAGGTGTTTATAGGCCCTATTGACCACTCCTGCAGAATGTTTCATGCAAGATAGTGATTCTGCAACCATTCTGAGTTCCCCACCACATACTGTCTTCTGCTTAGTCGAACATCTTCATGCAGCTTATAAATTTTCCTGAGATTCTGCTTGTAGACACATATCCCCAAAGAGTCTTTGCAGCACGTCACAAGTTGTTGTACGTGTTACCTAATCAGTGGGAAATATTATTATTCAAACCATGTTGTAGGATCTGAAACAACCAGACCACAAGGCAGCCAGACATAGAAGAGAGAAAAACTGACCTTGTAACGAAGATTCTGTTTCATTTAACCCAAGTGATGATATAAACTACACAGGGGAACTGGAAAAGCTGCAAGAAGTAGGGTAAAATAGAAGAGAATGTTGGCTGTCCCAGGTGGACATGATAAAGCCTCTGAATGATGGGAAAATTAGTTTTGCATGGCACCTTGAGTGACTGATGGGAGTATGGGAGTAGAGAGGAAAACAGAAGAAAGATGATTCTGACATATGAACAACAAGGAATCCCAAAAGAACTGGATCCCCGTATGTCAGCCTGTAGGATCAGATCATGCCTAATTGTAAGGTCATCTGGGCAGATGTAGAGTTAATTTAACATGTCCTGTAGCTGCTGATATGTCACACAGTCACATGTCAGTCACACCGTAAGTGACTGATAGTACAATCTGTTGTTCTATTCGCTCGATACGTTGAAGTGCCAAGGGAAGCACAAGAAACTTTTGCTGCTGCCATAGGACTCCCTTGCCATCCTTGGTCTGTAAGAACCGGCTGGTGAGCAGTCAGAACCCCTTCCCTCAGCTAGCTGCTCTGAACGATGATCAGCCCCAGTGCTGCCTCAAGAAGAGGGAAGCTTCTGACAGGGCTTCCAGCTTTTGTACATCTAGTACTGGCCCACTGGCATCAGCTCTCTCACCTTGCTCTTTGATTAGGATAGATTTTAGTATAGGAAATTTTTGTCAGCATGCTTTCTTTAGCAGAAGCTGAGATTAACTGCTACAATGAGAATATGTACAACAGCAAGCCTACCAGCACGGTGCTATATACATCAGAATGTGGTTTATGAGACTTTCTTCCATCTTTGTGTTGTTAGTATCTTCATAGGGTTAATTACCATACTCACCCGTATTGTGTGCAAGATTAGGTCAGTTGAAGTGACTAACTTGCCATAGAAATCTTGCAAAACTATAGATGCTAAAAAATAAAATGCCTCTTAAGAATCAGATTTATTGTGGTAGATAAAATGGAAGAAAATTACAGATAACACTCTATGCTATTGTAGCAAGAACACTGGTAAACAATGAAGAACATACTTGTTCTCCCAGATGAATATGTTTGGTAATTTCTCCTTAATGAGCGTGAAAATTGCATTATATACATAGCTCCCATAGGCATACAGAGCATGTTCTCAGAAAGGTTTTCAGGAAAAGCAGTTGTAGAATTTTTAGTTCACTTTTAAAAATCGCTTTCCCACTGTTAGCATACTTCATCTGGAGTATGGAGTTCGGGTATGCAGTAGGCGACAGCCTATAACTGATCACTTGATATCAACAGCAGTGTCCTTGTCAACTGGCAAAGAGTAGGTTCCTCCTGCCTGCTCTCCCCCTGGGCTCTGAAGTATCAGCATCCTCATTTCAACAGGTGGAATGGAGACTTGCTCCCTCTTGTGTTACCTTATTGCTTTGTACTTAAAACACTTGAAAACTGGAATGTGTACTAAACCCCACCACTTTCATTCACTAAGAGCTACGCTTACCCCAAGAAAAGATTTTGCACGGTGGCTTGGGTGGAGTGGGTCCTGACTAAGCTGCTGAAGCAGAGGAGGCATTTGCTCAGATCACACCCTGTGCCAGTTCTTTCCCTTGGGCTGGGTCTAAGCAGCTCCCTGATCTGCATGCAAGAGCCATGAATCGCCATGTACGGGCATCTGGCACCATCGGGGAGGATGAGGCACCTCTTTCAGAGCCAGCCAGCACCCGGACCTGGCTGGGCTCAGGGCACTGAGGTCAGCCAAGGAAGTGCAAGAGGTTGGTCTGAATGTGGGTGTAGTGCCTCGTACACCACTCTGGATTCCGTGATGGGATGGATGATGTCATATTTTGTGCATCCTATCAAAGAAGTACGTAACCAGGCAACAGGGAGCATTGATCAGTATTTGTATCAATTAACAAGTAGAAATCTCTGGAGGGCAGGAAAGACTGTGTCATCCTTCAAAGCAAATGGATGTGCTCAGTAAGGGGAAGATGGTGTGCAGGAGGCATCAGGCAGAGCAGGAAGGAGAGTACAAGCAAGAAAAAATGACCCCAGGATGTAAAAAAAAAGAGCATTCAGTAGGTAGCAAAGTTTTGGATAATGTTTAAAGTGAAAGAGAGACATTTATTCTAGAAACCTATGCATGACTGGGTAAATTTACTTCTAAGCCAGAAAGATTGCAGGGAAGACCTCACGCTGCCAAAATACAGTGAGCAGATTTGTCTTAAACCCTTTTATTTAAATAGTCGTAACAAGTAGAGCTGAGTTTTTTCTGTTTAAAGAAAAAAAAGAACTAAGGAATAGATGCTTTTAGAGGGGAGACATGTTCTACAGAGGGATAATGCAAAGGAAGAAACACATCCTTTGAGACAGGATTTTATATATATTTACCTCAGAGTCCAGGTGGAACACTTGGGTACAATATGTGTATTTTTCTGCTGTAAAGCTCCTGATCAGACCCTCAGGAGGGCAAATAAGCAGTAGAGCAGCCATACTAGATAATATTGCACTATGAAATTGTGTGTGACCCTCAATTATGTGTATATCTTATATAGCACTTACTTAAACAGTACATTTGAGTAAGGGAGAGAACTTTTACTAAATCACATCAAAGGACATAATGTATGCAGCATAAGTAGTGCAAGAAAGGAAAAACAAGAGTAAAAAATTGGGTGGAAATATCCCAGTTTTACCATATGAGCATAGGAGCTGCTTTTTGACATATTTTCATCAAAGAGTATGAGAGCAGACAGCTAATGCTCTGAAACATCAATACTTTCTAGTCAAAAGTGTTCAAACCAAGGAAAGACCTTTAAAATATTGAAATCAAATGCTAGAGGTATAAAAAATTACTACAAATGGAGGACTGAATATGAGAAAGAAGAAAATACTTCAAAACATTTAATTTTCAAGCCTTGAGGCAAATAAAACACTATTAGATCATATTAGATGATTACTAGTAACTGTAAGGGAAGGCAACCTACTAAACGGATCACATCAAAAATATTATATTTCTGCCTTTTATCATCTTTTATTATCCAATAATCTTAAATATGTGGGTGAAAGATTTCCCTTCTCCAGTAGGTAAATTCTTCTGATGCATCATTTTCTGAGAATTTAACAATATCACAGTTCCACTGTGGCAAGGCACAGACAGACTAGAAATGGAAAGAGGGCTTGAAGGTACAAGATAGAAAATGCAAAAAGGGTGAAAAACAGAAATTCTGTGTAACTTGGTTTAATGGTAATTGAACTTGCCAGGTGTAACTATTTGGGCCTATGTTGCCTTCACATAACACAAATAACCTACGGTGCAGCACTACAGGAAACAAATCAAATCTGCTGATAACGCAGAAGTCATTGAAACTGAGAGCCCAGTTGTTTCAGTGAGCAAAATTAAAATGCAGTAGTAAATAGGCTGCTGAGGCGAGTCATACTAAAGTGATGAATATCAAGCTTAAAAGTGAACAAGCAGACTTCTGTAATGTGTTTAAAACCAAAAAACAAACCTCAGACATGCACTTACATTGTTGAACAGGTGAGGGAATACACAAAAGCTCCTGCAGAAGGGAAAAAGCCTTGCCCTGGAGGACAGCCAGACATGCTGGAGATAATTTCATTCCATATGTGCAAAATGATTATTTTATTTTATTTGGCATGCATAGTTGCTGGATTTCTTGCAACTTAAATTCCTGAAGCTATGGTAGGGACAGGCTGGTGTCATTTATGTCTTTGCTTGAGAGACAAGACCACCTCTGAATGCTTCTCTTCTGAGTTGATCAGGTAGGGGGTAGGTACAAGCTGAAGGAAAGGCAACTTTCTGACCCCTTGCCTGTAGAGTTGAGTTATGGCATCCTTGACATATTCTTCAGTTGTTGTCATATAAGTTGACAAAACCCCCATATGCTTCAATCCTCAAGTGGCTAGAGTATTTTACTGCCATAAAACTAGTAAACAAGTACCTAATTTTTTGTGTTTGGTTTCTTTATTTATCGTAATAGGGGGATAGGAGACAGGATAACAGGATATGCTGTTATAGGTTTTTCATTTCTGTTCCAAAGAGCGTATTCTTTCACCAAAGTGACTGAGCTCTTGTCATTTTATATTTCCTGAGCAATGAGTTGCCCTGTGAAGTGTCACATCAGGTTGTGTCAGTCACATTGCCTTGCTTAACAATGAAATGAATAGATTTCAACTGGAGCAGAAAGTCTGGGAGGGTTTTAAAAACAGCCTTGAAATAACAATGAACTTGCCCTTTACAAATACGTACAAAGAAACAAATTAGAGGCGGCGATGTTCTTGCAAATAGAAGATGCACTTCTTCCCCATCACCCAAGACAGTTTTCACATCAGTCATTATTACAAGTATGATTCTCCAACCGCTTGGTATATCCCACAAATCTGCAAAGCATATTACCTCCGAGTCATTTTGCAAGACCATTTATCAAGAAGCTGGATATAAAGATTTGTCTGTGTGTTAGAGCTAAAAGCATTAGAATATTTTGCATACTATTGTTTTTACCTTATAATGAAAGAGTTACTGGTGTGATGAATTTAGAAGTAATATGATATAATGCCCTGTCAAACACTGTGGAAGTAGGTGCTAAATCACCCACTATGAAGCACCTTACTTCCTTACTCACTGTGAACACACTCTTAGAGCCCATCCGGAAGGCTGCCTTCTGAACATTCCCCCTGCAAATCATCAAACACTAGCTGAATTGTATATTATATGACCATAGAAGGAGACCTGTGGGTAAAGAGGGAAGAGAAGTACAGTTAATCTTTTTTTGCTTTGAAACCAAATCATGACTCCAGCTCACTTCTTAAGGAACAGTCTTACTCTCAGAGTGGGACTTGCATGACAGTGTGAACATATACACGGAAGATAATCATGTAGATGTCTTTATAGTCAAAGGAGACAAATATATGCAAGTCCTCTAAGCCTTTTGAGGTATCTTCCTTAAGATGAGATGGATTAGATCAAAAGTCCTCTTTCTCTCCATCGAATAATAAAAGGAACCCAGTATGACTATCTCAGAGATAGATACTCACATAGTCGATATCTGAAGTTAGGTGAGACTGTCCCATCTTTACTTCCTGGAGAGAGTTTGCCACGTGGATTCTAGGTATAGAAAATTCACTACAGTCAAATTAGATACAGTTTCTGGGATATTTAAGGTGTACTTATACTTCAGAAAATTCCAAGGGTTGTCTTGTCTTGAATTTTGTAGATCAGAATAACGAAAGCTACCTTGGGTATGGACTCCAGGACAGTAGTAGCATCATGCAGTAGACAAGGACCTTAAGCATATAATGCAGAGATATGAATTTTACTTTAAGGGCCTACATTGCCCTTTGGATTTGCTAAAACTTTTCAATTTCCTCTGAAAAAAAAATCTGCATTCAGAGGACAGCCTTGTGCTAAACGTAATGCTATATATAATAGCTAAGCCTTACTATTGGCTTTGATATCTCAATGAACGACAATAGACTCTTCTAACCTTGAGTACCTGGTGTCTTACCAGAAGACCTAATAACATGGCTGAACTGCTTAGAAGGCTGAAAATGTTTTGCTGAATCACATTCAAATATATCTAGACCTTCTGTAGTAAAGGCTAAGTAATGATTGTTATTATATATTCTTAAAATATATCTGGTTCAAGGTTTTCGCTCCACTTTTAGCGTGTTCTACCTTTGAACAGGAAGGCTTCAGAATATGAAATCTGAATGAGGTAGGTAGTTTGCAGCTCAGAAATAACACATGTGCTCATTATTGGGAAAAATGAGCAAAAGTATAATGCAGCTGCTCTTCTATTCTAGCTTACTTTAAAACAAATGAGGCCACCACTCTGGGCCCATCTAATTAACAACAGCTGGAAAATGCTCTAAGCCAATTTTCCCATTAGACAAATAGCTATAGGATTTAACAGAGAAGAACAGTTTTCCCAGTACAAGACTGTAAACTGTTCTCTAGGGTATACTGACGGTATGAGAGATGCTAGTTTGGGAAGCAGTAGATATTTTAAGCTTCTAGTGGAGCTTCTCTCTAGGCAAGTAGGCCAACACAGTTCTTGCATGCATAAGAACTGTCATGGATGACAGTAGATTGGACATATGTTTTCCGTGTCAAATAACTTAGTTCCCTAGGGTCTGATTACCTGATCCACTCTATATGTAATTTGGTTCATTCCTGGATTCTCTTTTGAAACAAGCCAACTGATTGCTCCTGGATAAAATCTAGATGAAAAACTCAGATTACTTTGCTCCAGGGACTATTCTATATAGGGAAAAGGAATGAAACTGCACAAAATTTTGCTTGCTTCACGCTACCTTAGCCTGTAAGGCCTACCCTGATTCTTCAGATTGCCTCACATCCATTTTCCTTCATGGAAAGGAAAACAGATACTTAATGTTATGCTACAAATGCTTGATGTTATACCTGCAAAACAGATATTTGATATTATGCTACAAAAATATCATTTTGGAAAGTCTATGAAACAATTCTCATTTTCAAGCACTGCAGCTTCACCCTGGGGCCAAGGGTATATCGCAGGGAATCCAGAAGACACTTTTGTCAAATACGGTGCAGTGTGACAGCAGTCCGTGGAGAAGGGTTCATCATTAGTATGGACATGAGAACTTCTGCAGCTCTTGGCTTGGAGGCCTGGAATCACTCCCAGGCAGCACATCTTTAGCGGTGTAAGTATAGTCTGTGCATTTGTCACTGAGCCAATGAATTCCACAGCTTCTGTCTGTATCTGATGCCTCCATTCAAGAAAGATGATGAAACTTTTTCATGGCAGAGTTGCAGGAATGATTAAAAGATTAGCTAAAAAGTCACTCTGTGAAAGACTCCAGAAACTCTACCTCTTTAGCTTAACAAGAAGGAGGTTAAAAGGCAACCTCATTACAGCCTGTAAGTAGTTACAAGGAGACCAGAGATGTCAGTGTGCCAGTATGTCTAAGCAGAAAGCTGAATATAGATATATTCAGGTGAGGGAAAAAACCCACCATTTTTTTAATAGTGAAGATATTAACCTTTGGAACACATTACCGAGAGGAGTGGTTGATTCATCATGATACAGATATTTTTAAATTGAGACAAGCTTTTATTTTATTTTTCCAGAAGACTTGTTCTAGTTCAAACAGGAACTAATTTAAGAAAGTTCTTACCTTTACAAAAGGTCAGACTACATGACCCTTTCTTGATGGGTAATCTATGAATCTATTAATATAAGAGACAATTATACTGATGATAGAACTCAACTAGCCATTTGTCCTGTTCATAGGATACATCCTCTATAAAATTCAGACTTATGTTTATAGAATGTCACTTAATTTTAATCACAAAAATTCTTCATGTTGGTCTGACCAACCATCTCTTTTCATCGTATAACCCACAAAAATAGCAGCATCTTGGTTCTGCTGTTCATACTGATAACCCATATTTATTTTTGTACTGTTCATAAAATTTGCAATATAATTACAAAATTAAATCTGTTTTAAAACCTTTCTATTTTGTTTTACTGTGATTTTTATCTCAAATGTCTCTACAGATCAGCTTCAGCATACTTCCATGTTTCAATTCAGGTTTCTGGCCTCAATATTCTCTATTGTATTAGTTATTTTTTCCATTCAATAGATCCTTGTTAAGGACTTCCATGTGCATCTAATCTATCATGCCTAGAATCCATATTTTCTTTTTGTTTCACATTTTCCTTCCGTCTTGAAAATTTCAGATTGTTCCTGAAAGGTTCAAAATCATCCTATCACATAGAAACAGAAGAATTGATGTCAACATCAGATTACTTCTTAATCTGGCACATGAAAATAAACTCTTAGCTTGCATGAATATTTGTCTTTACCCATAACTTCCACGATCTCTCTCAGGGAAAGAAAGGCATATGTTGAACTGATACTGAGACATTGTTATCCTCCAACTTTTTTTCATATCCTAACTTCTTGTGACTCCAAAAATGTAGTGTTTCAATCATCTCTTTGCGCAGCTAATTGTTTTCCTCTCCAATGTCTCATAACACTCTACATGAAGGACATTTTATATGAATTACCATTCCACACCTGGATTTGCCATTTTCTCAACAAAATAGATCAGCTTTGCTGGTTAAAGGTATGAGGGAAAACAGAAATACGGTTTGTCTGGTTTATTCGAAAACCTCCTTCAGTTTCTTTTAGAAATATAGCAATCAGACTTGACTCTTCAGAAATCAGGATGAAGAGACTGGATTTTGATATTTGCTTCTGCTGCTTCACACTGTTCTACTCAGAAAACCACAGCAAGGGGGATCTAAATTTTTGCAGGAACACTACATTTCTTTGATGGTGATTCAGTGCATATATATTCCTTGAGTTTCTGATTGGTTTTCAGTAACAATATTTTTTTCAATTGTTTTGTAATGAAAAAGAAATATAATTTTAAATTATTTTGGGTTTATGTTACTTTCTTTTTTTTCTCTACGTATATGCATAATGTCACGTCCTATTACCACACCACTCTCAGATTTTTCAGTTACCAGTCTTACACATTGAGATGCACATTATCTAAGCTGCTGATTAAAATTATATCTTTTTTTGATTAATACAGATCTCTATAATCCTGAATAAGCATAATCTGCAGAGCATGGATATTACATATTTCATGGCCTGACTGCTCTTTTACATTAGAGTAAGCCTTTTTTTCCCTCAGATGCACATCTTGAATAGATTTCTCTCGTGAGGCTGATGTTCAGATGGTTTGTATTGCATTTCACCGAAGAATAATGCTATCCATATTACAGATTACATTCTTTCCTTCCCTTGATATATACTTCTCATCGGATGTATTTTGGATCAGTGCTATGGCTTGCTTCTCTTCCTATATTAGTTTTGGATTGATGTCAATTCAAATGGCTGTGCCTTGGTTTTCATCTCTGTTCAAATACAAGTTCTGCAAGAAGGAGACAAGGATCTTGTAGGGGTGTATGATCTATTATCCATTATTAGTATGGAAATAGTACTGAGGACTGAACCTGTGAACTAAAATGTTAAGTATGGTAGGTACTGGGCAAGTGCAGAACAAAGATTCTCTACCATCACAAGCCACTTAACAAGCAGAATATGAAACAGAAGAGAATATGGGATATATCAAGAAAAGATATTTTCAGGGGACAAAAACTTACTTACACTTTCAAGGTTCCACTGTGAGAAATCACTGGTCTTCATTGCCCATTACTCTGCCTCTGACTGTAGCTGGTAACAGATGTTTAAGAACTGTTAGAACAGAACATGCATTTAATGATACCTCTCCAGAAGAATTCTGGCCAAGTTTCAGCTGCACAGCCTTTTGATTAAGAAGTGGTGTCTTTGCAGTTAATATCCCTTTATGGATATTTCTTCCATGAGACCGTCCAGTTATTTTTCAAAACCATATACAGTTTTAAGCAAAGAATTTCACAGTTGTTTTATGTGATGTGTTAAGAAACATCTCTTTCCATCTGTCACCAGATAAGACGACTTATACCTTTATTGAGTAAGACTGTATTTTGAAATTATTTCCACCAATGTTCTCAGGTCTTGGTGATTTTTTTTTTTCATT
Organism: Grus americana; assembly: GCF_028858705.1. Taxonomy (NCBI): domain Eukaryota; kingdom Metazoa; phylum Chordata; class Aves; order Gruiformes; family Gruidae; genus Grus; species Grus americana. Next base: position 23,689,372 of record NC_072852.1, on the reverse strand, counting down.
AAATTAAACTGTCATGTATTTATATATATACAAATGTATATATATAATATATATATATACTCCAGGTCAGCCCCTGGAGTTTCGGAGTCAGGGATACAGAGGATCCAAGGCCTGCTATAGTCCAACTGAAAAAGAAATATTGGCAGCATATGAAGGGGTTCAAGCCACTTCAGAAGTGACTGGTACTGAAGCACAGCTCCTTCTGGCACCCCAACTGCTGGCACTGGGCTGGATGTTCAAAGGGAGGGTCCCCTCTATACACCATGCAACTCATGCTACATGGAGTAAGTGGGTCACGCTGATCACACAGTGGGCTCAAATAGGAAACCACAATCTCCCAGGAATTCTGGAAGTGATCACAGACTGGCCAGAAGGCAAAGATTTCAGAATATTGCCAGAGGAGGAGGTGGCATGTGCTGAAGAGTCCCCACCGTAAAATAAACTGCCAAAAAATGAGAAGCAATATTCCCTATTCGCTGATGGGTGCTGTCCTGTACCTAAAGCTTAGGTACTGCCACATGCAATCCCCTTGTGAATTTGAGTCTGGTTGGTTTCTAACTGAGTACACTGTGACTCCTCTTATATACCGTTTCACTGTACAGTTGATCAATGCTTACGCAGTTGCATGAATACAGCCCATTGCAAATTATAGTGTATTTTTTCTGCCTTTATTTCCTAGCTGTGATCATCGTCAAGATAATGTAATGTGTTGCCCATGGAATAAGATTCTACATGGTTTTTTTGTTGCTTTGGATAAATTATCTCCTGTACCCTTTTAGTATCAGTATGCTCTCACTGACAGCTTGTTAAGTTTACAAGAAAAAGAAATCTCTTGTATTCCCAGATGTTCAGCTCATCTGCCAGAATGAGAACTGAATTAGGAACTGAATAATTAGATGGTGACATATTACAGAACATAGAGTAAGCTAGAGATATACCACAGCGATAGTCTTGAAGTCTATGGAAACTGCTGCTTCCTTTAGTATTTTATACAAAATTTTAACCTACGTATTTTAAACAGGATGGCACATTTATTATTCCTCATTTAAATTTATGTTATCTTTAATAGTCTTGAGTGCAAACTGTTGGAGACATTAAAATGTGCAAATGTAACTGCATGTGTATACCAACTAGGCAGGCAATTAGTTTTTTGGGGTTTTTTTTTATGAACACATCAATTTTTCTTAGTTTCAAAACATCAGGTATATACTAGACAACACTTTCTTCTTTAAAGTTCATACATCACATGTTAAAAAGCTTAGAAATAAAACAGACATTTTTCCCATCACCAAGGAGAAATCATGAACATATGCCTTCACAGAAGAGGAAGAAGAGAGGGATTGCTATGTTAGAAGAGAAATAAATATTATCAAATCCAACCAACATAATAAAGAATCTGCAAGAAATAATTTAATTTCAGTCAAGTTCAGGCTTTCACACATAGTTTGAGTACTCAAGCACATGTCTTCTACAGTACTGAAAAACAAAGCTATTTCTCCTGTTTGGGGCAAGCTTATGATTTCAGCTATTGTACCCAACAGAGAAATAATTCTGCTGCCTCTTTTAGGTCAGTTTCCTCAACCAGCCAGAAGTGTATTTATATGGCCCCACTTGCTATAGTATTAGAATGTCTTACAGCCTTTATGTGTTTACCTTTTTTACATCCATGCAGAACAAGGAAATATGACTATCTGCATTTTATGGTAACAAATTCTAGCAGACAGTTCCACAAGGATTTCTAGGCCTTTAAAATTGAAGGTACCTTCAATAAAGCAAAGAAGTTAATATAAGACTTTAAAATACCCATGGTAGTATTCTAATCTCTGTGATCCCAAGATCCAATCACACTGTGACTTACTTCCCTTTGGCACTGTGGATATCTCAGATGCATGAGCATGTTCTTGCTAAAGGCATTCTTTTGCATGATCCAGTAAAATGTACGAGCATACAGATAAGTGTGCAACTGCTAATGACTGCAGCGGAACAACTCACCTCCTTAAAATTATGTACATAGATTTAACTAGTTGACACTATTATTTATTTTTTTTACTTACAGTGCTTATCCCTCTTTATGGTCACTCGTATTCACTATCAGTCAGTTAGCTGATTTAATTCTTAACAGTTTTTCTTCTATATGTGAAAAGTATTTGGATGGTGATACTTGAAGGGTTCTGAACATTTTCTAGTTACCTATGATAAATAAATAAATAAATAAATAAATGACATCGTCATGTGAACAAGAATCAAAGGAAGTTGCATTGGGTAATCCACTTTTTTGTAAAATCCCAAAGGCTCCAGAACTATCTCCATCTGAGCTTTTGATCTGAACCATTTGAATTCTGCCCAATACTTATATTAGGTCTATCTAATCTTGTGCTTTTATGCTTGACCACAGCCTGAAATACTGCTATGTATTTTTTTGGTGGGAGTTCAGTATTGGTTTTTAGAGGTTAGAAATTCGATAGCTCATTGTTAAATAGAAAATCCTACAGATTACATCAAGAAATAATTCATATTCTTCTTTCATACCTATCTTTTAAGTAAAATTCCCTTCCATATCCCAATTTATACTTTCATCGCAACATTCTCTAGTAAACACTTGAAGTAAAAAACTGACCATGATGACATCCAGGGACTTAGACCAGACTTATGATGTCAGATGTCTGTATTTCTGTTTATACTAGTCAGAGGAAAAACGAGGCTTCAGTAGAAAACTTGTCAAGATTTCAAAACCTGTTGTCCTGGTTTTGGCTGGAATAGAGTTAATTTTCTTCGTAGTAGCAGGTATAATGCTGTGTTTTGGATTTAGGATAAGAATAATGTTGATAACACACTGATGTTTTGGTTGTTGCTAGGCAATGTTTACACCAAGTCAAGGACTTTTCGGCTTCTCATAGTGCTCCACCAACAAGGAGGTTGGGGATGCAAAAGAAGCTGGAAGGGGACACAGCCAGGACAGCTGACCCAAACTGGCATCATACCATATGACGTCATGCTCAGTATATAACCTGGGGGAAGCTGGCTGGGGGCTGGACCACGGCTCAGGAGCTATCTGGGCATCGGTGGTCTGCAGGTGGTAAAAAATTGTGGTGTGCATCACTTGTTTTGTATATTCTAGTAGTAGTAGTAGTGGTGGTGGTGGTGGTGGTGGTGGTAAATTTTCTTACTAATATTGTTATTAATACTGTTATTAATATTGTTATTAATGTTGTTGTTTTCCTTTTCTGTTGTATTAAACTTTCTTTATTTCAACCCATGAGTTTTACTTTTTTTTTTTCTCAATTCTCTCACCCCCATCCCACTGAGGGTGTAAGTGAACAAACTTCTAAGTGGTTGTTTTAGCTGCCTGCTGGGTTAAACCACAACACACATTTTCTAAGCTTTAATGACATTTACAAGATCCTCTTCCCAAGAATAAACCCTTTGCATTTGTACATGCAAAACTACATTGATTTTTTGCAAGTAGATGTGTATGTAGTCAGTCGTTTGGCTTTTAAATGGTTGTTTTGGTGTGCAAACAGGTTTGTACAAATTTAACAGGTGACATTTCACAGAATCACAGAATCATAGAATAGCTGAGGTTGGAAGGACCTCTGGAGACCATCTGGCCTACTCTGCTGCTCAAGCAAGGCCACCTTTGGTCAGTTGCCCAGGACCATGTCCAGATGGCTTTTCAATATCTCTAAGGAGGGAGGATCCACAACCTCCCTGGGCAACTTGGGCCAGTGCTCGGTCACCCTCACAGTAAAAAAGTGTTTCCTGATGGTCAGAGGGAACCTGCTATGTTTCAGTTTGCGCTCATTGCCTCTGGTCCTGTCACTAGGCACCACTGAAAAGAGCCTGGCTCTGTCCATTTTGCAACCATCCTTCAAGTATTTATATACATTGATGAGATCCCTCCTGAGCCCTCTCTTTTCCTAAAGGCTAAACAGTCCCATCTGTCTCAGATTTTCCTTATGTAAGAAATGTTCTAATCCCTTAATTACCGTAGTGGCCCTTCATCGGACTCTCTCCAATATATCCGTAGAGTATTCTGGTTTACTATCAATTATAATATAACTGAAGAGAAATACAGGTTAAAACTAAGCTTTTAAGAATTTAGCAGCAAATATCTCTAAGTAAATCTTGATTACTAATAAGTTTGTGGTTCTGCCTTTATAGTTAGCATTGTTTTATCTGAGGTTTTGTTTTATTTATTGTTAAAGAAACATTTAGACAGATTTATTTATCAACATTTAGCTCTAGGTGATCCTGCTTTAGCAGGGGGATTAGACTAGATGATCTCCAGAGGTCACTTCCAACCCCTACCATTCTGTGAGTCTGTGATTCTGTGATTTCAAACAAAATTTTATCAACCTAAAGAGGTTGCTTTTTGAGAAGGTCGGTAATCCATGGTGTAATAGCTGAGAGATTTCAGATCTAGTTGCAGACGATCTCCTTAATGAAGAAAATATCTATACACAGTGGGTTCTAAGAGGTTTTTTATTATTTTTGATTAATTATGCATTTTTGTCATTTATGCATTTTGCATAATTTTTACATCTAATGGTAATTTTAATTACTAATTGTAAACACGGTTGTGATACTTTAACATACATTGTAGGCCTGCTAATTGAATCAATCGTTGCATTTTTGTTCTATAATTATCTAAATGCTTGTCAGGTTTAAGACTTTCTTATCTACGATTCTCAAGCTCTATATTCTTAGCCATCATTTCATCAGCTTCCTTCTAATATGATTTCCTTATCCTTAAGCTACTCCATTACTGAAAGAATACTTCATTCTGTTCCAAAGAGATTTTTTTTTTTTCCAGACAAGCTATATATAGATTAAAGATAACTGTGTTCACAATGGAAATATCTTTCGTCTTTTCCAAAAAGATTTGCTCTCAGGATGCATCTCGGTCTTCAAGTATCTATTTTTACTGAATGAAAGATATTTCAGTTTTATCAGGGTAAATGAAAAAATGCAACTGTTGGAGAGTTAACTGAAACACTCTATAGCTTTTCAGTAGGATTTGCATTGCAGAACAACTTCATTTGTTAGATATTAAACACTCAGAGTTAATAAAGGAATTTGTTTGCAAATCCTTGCTTGGCAAGAAAGGTTTTCTTAAACACGTCAACAGCTTTGGAGATGCATGCTTCCATGCCCTTTCTGTACATGCTAGTCCTAAATGACAAAATTTTGCTACACAGCTGCAGGTACTTCATAGAAGAGAGGCTTGCCTAACTAAAATATCTTTGGGCATTTATCCACAAAAGACCTTAGCTTCATCCAAATACGGATCCTCTACATTTCTACTTAGCTAATCTTAGAATCATATAAACATTTCAAACAGCTACATTTTCAGCATTTAAATCCCTCTAAATAAGTAAATTTCCATTTTTTTCCTTGAAACTCCTTTCATACAATGGTAGTTATGAGTAACAGAACTTGAAACAGATAAACAACATACATTAACTTCTTCAGTCACTCCATTCAATAGTGTCGGTTCTGTTGCTCATATAATATCATAGAATCTTTTTGATTGGAAAAGACCTTTAACATCAGCAAGTCCAACTGTGCTATTGTTTTTCCACTTTCCCACTCTGCTCACTATTGTTTTCTTACACTCAATCTATCTCCTGCTATGGTGTGGTAAATCTAGTTATTACTAGATTCAGCCACTTCTGTTTGAGAATAAGTGTTTGCTGACCATTAGTTAGAAAAGTATTCAAAACTGCCATAAAATGCTGTCTTGAAGAAATCTCAGTGAAGGTCTTCCAAAGAGTGTCAAACACTTTATGTGGACAAGACTCAGCTATTTAGAATATTAGATTTCCATATCCCAGATCATTTGACTCATGTTGAACATGTAGGATATCATACATTTTTCTTCTCTGTTTTTTTAGCAAAGAAACCAGGCCTGCTTTGTGTGATTAGGTCATGAGGTTGAAAAGGGTTTGTGTTCTATTCCTCATCAGCTCAGGATTTTGTGAATCCAGAACAGTATTTGGAAATCTGGATGTCTAGTCCTGGGACTGTGAATTGCACAATACAGCAGGGTGTCTTCAGGCTAAGCCATGAGATAGACCTGAGATGGTTTTTGAGTTCAGTTCTTGTAAAGATTCACATGTACCTGAACTTGCTACCATTTATTTTCATTTCAGGTAATCAATGGCTCATGAGCTGATTCATTAACTTTAAACTCCTTCACACCAGTTCAAGTGGAAAGTCCTACAATTAAAACTGCAAGGAGTTCTACAATAGAGCAAATGCTAGCTTTCAACTCCTTCAGTGCAGACTCTGGGCACCATTTGGCCCAGTTCATTTGCTTTCACCCCTCTCCCTCTGTCTGTTATTCAGGACTGATGAACTGGAGAGAAACTGCAGTCCCAGGCTGAGGCTGGGGACAGGGCTCTGAAGCAGAGAATGAGGGATGAAGGCCAGGTGGGAAATGTAGGAAGACTCACCTTCAAGCCCCGATGAATCCATATATGTACACAAATACATATTCACACAGATAAAGCATCCAAAAACATCTGCCCTTGGGATCATCATGTTTTTAGCTGAACTAGAATTCTGGAGAAATGCTGCTGGTTTAGCTTCAGTTTGTGTTCAAAGAGTTTCACTCCAGTTCAGGGCTATTTACAAGCAAGTTATAGGCTGGTTTGAACTGGTTTTTAGTGGATTTTGATCTTCGGTCTGATCCTCTGAGTGCACCTAAATTGCTTTGTGCATTTCCCTCAAAGTAACAGCAGCTCTGTGGCACTGTTACTGTACCAGTCACTGTGCCCAAGTCCTAACCCTCACCACAGTTCTCAGCTATTCATTCTCTGCTCATTTCCCAGTTCTTCAGAAAATATCAGTGCAGGAGCTGGATGTGGCAGGCAAGGTATTGTAACAGCCAGGTTTATTTTTTAGACACTGAGCATTTAGAGGTCTGGAAATTATACTCTTCATAATAAATTTGTAGCCTCCTCGATGTTTCAGGGAGAACTGGATGCCCTTAACTCTCTGGACATACTGGTTTCTTACAGAAAACCTTGGTTAACTTCACAATGAGAATAATTCAGTGCTTATGGTTGTTCATAAATAATAAAGCTAGTTGCACTGTGGAAAACACATTCCTATCTGTTGAAGACTTCTCAGTAAATCATAATCAACAATTGCCATCAGCCACACATTGTATACAGCCAGACACGTACAGGCATTAGCAAAAAATGTCATATTGGCTTCTAAACTAAACTATGGACATTAGCTCATCAGCTTTAACTATGGTGTTGAACCACATGGTACGCAGGAAGTGACATACACAGAATCAAATGTTTTGCTTTTTTTACAGGAAACTAACAAAAAAAAAAAACCTCCAAGCAGATGCCAGGATGAACTTTTTCATGGAAAAGATTAGAAGAGCTTGGTGCAGCCTACTGGGCATTATCATTAAAGCAAAACCACTGAAGCCATTCAAAAAACAATTACATTAGATGACTCCCGGGGGGAACTGGAGCTCTGAAGGAGAAATATGTTCTGTTAGGATGAAAAGCCTTCAGTCCCTAAGCTTTATATCTATTAGACTTTGACTGTATTGAGTACACCTACAGATATGAGATGCATACTATAGTTAAAAGATATTGGTTTACATCATCAAAGCACAGGCTACTATGACAAAGTCAATTAATAAATACCTGCTGCATATAGATCTCCCTGGCCTGACAAGTTTGGGTTGTTCTAAATAAATAGACAGGCAAGTTGACAGACAGACAGACACACACACAGAGTGTAGGTCCCTAAATTGATTATCTATTCAAATTAATACAATAATAAATGTCTTCCAAACATCTGCATTATACTGGATTCTTTTTGAGAGACATCATCTTCAAATTCTGTTTTTTGAAGTGATGCATCAGTTATTAGATATTGTGTATATAAGGAGAAAGCATAGTAGATTACAGGCATACACATCCTCTGAAGTCAGTATTTCCTTTTTACTATTTACTGAATATCTGCTGTTGTAATTCTTCTTTTCACTCATTTTTTTATGTTTGTTATCTATTTAACTTAGGACATATTGCTTCTCTCTTTTTTTCTCTTTTTTTAAGTAATTTTATTCAAATTGCTATGCACTTTTAACACTAAACATGGCATCACTACTGTAGTGATGAAAGTTTAACAAAGGCAGAACCTATAGCATTATAGTATGGAATCCTCTCATGTAGATCTATTGAAAGAAAAGTTATCAAGCAAAGGACATAAACTCATCACTGCAAAACCTGATCAGAATATATTAAGTGTGTGGAAATAGCACCACAGTTTAATTTTATTAAATTGTGTTAATGAAATATAAATGAAATGTTAATAACTTGAAAAGGCCATTGTAGTGCTTTTTGGTCCTGCTGGTTAAAGTGACATTAAGAATAATCATGTGTTTAGAGACTGAATTGCTGCTACAAACAGAAATATGATTCCTATTCAGAGGGACCCGGTCCACATACTGGAGCATCCAGTGCCTCTGGTTTGCACTTCAATGCTATGTTTCTAGTTAAGAAAAGTCCTAACATAAGTGTCTAAATTTGATGTCTAGTCAGTAGGAAATGATGATTTCACAGTAAGCTGATATACCCCTAAGATCACCATCCACAGAGATGGTGCTAGTGCAAAAGATTCCTATGAGAGGGAAAAAACAGAACCAAGCTCATTTTGCCCGTAAGATGACTTCGTTGAAACTGTGTAGCCACTCAGAGCTCTATCATTAACATTTGCAAGCGATTACTGACACGAAGCCTGCTAGTCAAATCACTCCCACAATTTCACCTACACATTTCCATCAAAAAATTACCAGGCTGCAAGACTCATTTTAACTGTTCAAGTAACCTGCTAATTCTGTCTGAGAGAGATTAAAGAGAACCACACAACAAAATTATGTGGCCTATATAAGGTACTAACAATCTTTTTGCATATATAGTGTGTGAGGGAATAGCAATTCTGTCCTATGGCAACTTTTGACATTTTCAGTTTTTCATTCCACTGAGGACTTCCAGGCAGCATCTTTCAAGTGTTTTCAAAGAAAGAAAATTATGTTCAGGTCTAGACCGACAGTATAGTATTTAATTTGAGATATTCTTTAGTCCTGGGTTCTCTCATCGTTTCTGATCACAAGTGGATAGCACCGTTACAGAATGAAGCTGATGTACGCCAGTCACTTCTTTCCTGTTTTCTGTGAATTGCACACACAGGGAGCTTTTCCAATTGGGGGTGTCTTAGTTGCAGGCTAGTGGTTTAGCCAGTAGTTTGGAGAATGGAAGAATGTTTCCAAAACCAAGTAAAATCCCAGATTATCCTCAAAAAGTGAATCAAAATTGACACATTACAGAAGTGCTGAATAATGACAAATGACCTGAATGTCTCAATACTGCTATCATGATCTTTAAGGATGATTCACCAGTTGCGTTTGTCTAGATATACTTTCTGTGAGCCCAAGCACCTTCTTCAGATACTGCTGATGAAATACAGATTAATGTTCTTACACAGTTTGCAAATTCTTAAACAGTAATAATTAGAATATATCATTAGTATTCCACCCATAAGCACCTTGGTCAAAAAGATAACGACATTGTTGTATTTAAATGGTATGAGCAATGCATGCTGTATTTGGTGCACCTCCTAAACTTCTCCTCGTAGATGGTACTTTGTAGAGCAACTTCTTAGCATGCAGATGGGGACTTGTTGCCAGAACCGCATATTTTGAAGTGCAGATGGAGACTCTCATATAGAAAGCAAGCACCAGCTTCTGATATTCCTAAACTCGTCTTTTCTTGTAGGTCTGTGAGGGTTCACTTGCACAAGCTGATTTAACTTGATCCTTACACACAGAAAAGTATTTTCCTGATGTCTGTCGGCTTTACATGGATCCACTTCTGCCCATGTCCTGGGCTTCTGTTAGTGTCAGTCAGTACTGCCACTAGCTGTCATAAGCTAAAAGTTTTTAAATAAGGACTAGAACTATAGTAGAAAAATGTGGTTAATTAATTGTGATTAAAATATTCATCAGGTTCAGCAGTATTTTAACTGAAATATGGAAATTATCATGTATAAAATGCCAACAGCCAGCAATTCTTTGTAGGATATTCTACTTACTGATTTTCACAGTGTCTTGTTTTCAGCTGAGATAGAGTTAATTTTCTTTCTAGCAGCCAGTATAGTGCTGTGTTTTGGATTTATTATGGGAACAATGTTGGTGACACACTGATGTTTTTAGTTGATGCTAGGTAGTTGTAGCGTCTACACTACGTCAAGGACTTTTCAGCTTCTCACACCCTGCCAGGTGCACAAGAAGCTGGGAGGGGACACAGCCAGGACAGCTGGCCCAGACTGGCCAAAGGGACATTCCCTACCATATAACATCGTGCTCCAAATATAACAGGGAAGCTAGCCAGGAGGCAGATTTGCCGCTCAGAAACAGACTGGGCATGGAGTTGTTGTTGGTTTGGCTTTTTTTTCCTTCTGTTGTGGTGAGCAATTGTATTTGTGCATCACCTGCTTTTTGTTTTATTATTATTAGTAGCAGTACTGTTATTATCATTCTTATAACTGTTTGTATTCTCTTCCTTTGTTATCCTATTAAACTGTCTTTACCTCAACCCGCAATTTTTTTCCATTCCCCTTGGTGGGGGAGGAGTGAGTGAGCAGCTGCGTGGGCTTAGCTGCTGGCTGGGGTTTTATGTTAATGCAGAAGACTTTCCACTTTTTTTGGTGCAGGAATAGTACCTCTGCAGACTCATTTAATTGCTCGGCAAAGATCTGGCTGACTGAATACTTTGATCTCTTTACATGTGAGCACATTGCTATTTGCATTTTGTATCCGAATAGAAAACAGGGATACCTGGTATGTCAGTCAACTTCCTTTTTGTCTTTCTGTCTGTCTTTCTGAGAGTCTGACTCAGTTTCCCAAAAGGCAATGCAAAATTTGTAATGCTGGCTGTGTATTACGTATCTGATTGGTATCAAATTCAGCTTTCAGTGGAAAACAGATATGAGTGAAGACATTGTGGATCCTTGAAAATGACCTGATACCAGTCTCTTCAGTTCAGCGTCTCCAAGCAACTATGAGTTCATTTATTGTAAAATTAACTTCACAATCCCACCCCCACCCACCGCCCTCATGCAGTTGGAGGGGCTTTATCTATTGGAAATGTCAGTCTAACTGAAATCTAACAAAACCCATGATCTACCTGTCACTGTCACTTTATGGGATAAACCTTAACACCTACATCCTAGGTCAGGATGTGTTGCAAGTCCCACAGTATGCAAACGTTTTTTGGATGAGTTGCGCTGCTTCCCCACACCCGAGAGCTGTGAGTCTCATTTGCATCAGTCGCACAGCAGGCCTTTGGCCCCGGCAGCTGGCAGCTCAACCCTCCCGTACCAGGCAGGAAAGCTGACATTACACTTCTTCTTTCCAGAAAAGGCCTTGCTTTGATCCCTGACTTCATATTTATGGGAAATTCACCCAGATAGGAAATAGTTTCAGTGATGTTTTTCTACCACAAAAACCATTCCGCTGTCATTAGCGCTGTTTAGGGAAAGCCTGGCTTTCAAGCACAACCTTGTCACACGCAGGTGAGGAGCTGTGTCGGGTGCCTTGGCGCTAAGAGGTATATAGTAGGATCCAGTGGTGGAAAATGTGCAAGCACCTGCCTAGGACGGTATTACTTTCCTTAAATGGACACGCAGGATTTATTAAAAAGAGGCCTTTTGCCTGTGAACAGCTGGTCCTCTTCGTTCTTGAAAGAGAAGCATGGTGTGTTTTAAGGAGGCTTATTATAAGGGGATCATGAACATGGTTCTTTCGAGAAAAAATCTGGAGGATGTCATAGTACCATTCTATAGACTTTATGTATGTGTAGCACCGCTCTGTATGTAGAACAACCAGAAATCTTGGTGTGATTACTTTTTTGTGAGCATATTGCCTGTACTGTCTCATTTCTGTTTTCTTGGCAAAGCAACATACGTAACTATAAAATGCACTGCATTAATCTAACTTTCTGAGAAAACAAATGGTTCCTTTCTTTCACCTGTAATATTTATGTTGTTGTTGCCAGTGCTGTTGTTTCTCTCTTTTCTGGTTTTATATGTGGTCTGTTTCTTCAACAGTTCATTTTTCTTAAGTGAAGAAATAGGTTCTGAAACATCATCACTTGAAACTATCTCTTGAACACACTTTCAAGGCATCTGTCCTAAACTTTCAATGCTTTAGGCAATAATTTATAAAGTACCGTCAGTCTGGCATTTGAAATAATCACATTTTTGTTATTTTATCTTGCAAATTGTGCACTTCATAGCTGTCATTCAGTGAAAAATACCCTGAATTTCATATAAAACTAATCTTTCTGTCATTCCTTGTTCAGTGTCATACTAGAGATGGTGGGAACAGATGAAAACTCTCACAAGAAATGATAAGTTCTGTATATCAAAATGATTGCAACTTGTTCTGCATTTTCAGATAAGTGTATGAACTATAGAAATGAAGAAATAAACAGCATATTGTTTTTAGAAATGTCTATCACTTGTGATGAAAACCTCTGGGGAACCAGGGCAGAATATATGGATACAGTTATATTTACAATGCTGTATCATCTCTAAATTATGCACACAGTAAGAACTGTACATTTGAGTTAAACACAACAGGCAAACAATCTTGAGGTTTACTCTTTACAGTCTGCAATATGTGAGATATGTAAAAAAATAGATAGGTAAATAGAAGTATGGATAGGTTTATCTCCGTTGAAGATTTCATATTCTTGTAATGGGCAAGTCCCCAAAAGTCTGGCAGTTCAATGTATCATATGCATCTCCAGCATTCATTTTCACCTGTGCACTCTCCCTTGCTTTATCTTTTTGAGACTATATTAAAATTCTATCAAAAAGTATAAAATATGGGTAGCATTCAACAGCTTATCCAGTTGTTGAAATTTTCTAAGAAAACAGTAAGCCACTGAGGCAGACTTCCAGCAGCAGCCTGTGGAAACTGTCCTTAGGTATGATTCTTCAGTTGCTCAGAAGAAACCAATCAGTCATCTCTCTAACCAGGAATGTTTTCTGGAGTTGTTTTACCTTCTTTAAGCACTTTTCACCCTGTTGTTCCTCATATTTGACTGTTGTTGCTATGGATTTACTGCACTGATATGTTTCCTTCCATGATACCAAAGCCAGTACTTGGATAAAAAGCTCTAAAGGGAGTGCAAGAGAACTACCAGAAGCTGTATTGAAGAAAGATGGTGATCAGTTATAAATCAAAAAATATCTATTGCAAAGTTCATCAACAGTCTAGCAAGACTAGGAAAAAGAAAATTTGTAAATGAAACAAAAATAGTTTATTTTCTGAAAGGTCATACTTATTTAATATTGACAGTCAATGATCACAAAGAGAGTAAAGACATTGGAGCTAACTTAGGAAGTAGAATAACCTCCCAGAAAAGGAATATATGCTGTTTCAGGTAAACAGGAAGCAATAAGGCTTTGAAACTAGCGTTGCATACAGCAATTTTTAATGACATCAATCTTGCAGAAAAATTTAGCCGAATAATACTAAACTTTGGCTTATGACTTGTTCAAAAAGCCTCCAAGGTATGTTTGCATGAAACAGGAACTCATATTGGCAATGCAATTTATTTTTTGCTTCCTCTAGGATCAGGATGAAGTTAGTCCCCTTGCAGTGTTGTAGATATTAGATGACACTGTGGAACAGGACACTCTGTAGTGCTTGTATTGGTCACCGTGTGTGCTTCTGAGTGTGTGTTTCTTCTACATCTGACCAATAAAGAAAAAAACCAACACCTTCTAACAGAGAGTAATTAAAGCTGTCGGATATACTCAGTTGAATACATTTAATATACTGGTGAGCTGGAAACTTAGCATTATTTTTGTTAATTTTTTAAATTTTGTTAAATATAGCATGTCCTACAAAAAATTTAAGTGAGAAAATTTCAGTTTAACAGCGAAGCTTTCCTTTTATTTTGGAAAGTAATTTTCAGTTCCCTCTCAGACTAGGATCTGAGGGGTCAGGAAGGCTCCAGAGATTTTTGGAAATCCCAGCACAGAATTAGTCATTGACTGATGAGTTAATTCATTTGCAGAAAGACAGGTGCTATATTAAAGGATATGTTGCAACCTTTGATCCAACCTACACCTTGTGAATAAAATGTTAAAATATTTGTATTTACAGGTCTTTGCAGTTGTGTGTATTCCTTGGACACCATCATAATATTTTCTTGAATTTCAAAGAAAAATGAGTATATGTTCTTATTTGCTACCTCATCTAACATTAGCTCTGATGGCTCCCATCGATTATTTTGTCATGTTTGCTCACTGCAGTTCTGTGGAGTATGTAAGATTAACACACACTCTGGGGATGGCGTGTGCCCTTGGCAGAGGTCAGCATGGACTCTTTGGAGCTGACAAAGTTCTTTGACAGTGGAACTTTCCAACATTTTCTGCTGCTTCCAGTAGGGTTTTAGGTACTGCGGTTCTGTCACTGCTCTTTTTCTTTCACGTCCATACTTCCCTGCATGTCGTATTGCTCCACTTCCACCGAGAGACAAGTCATTGTGTAATACAAACAAACAAAAGCTTTGTTTGCCACTCAGGATATTGTACATCTTACTGTACTTCTAACATTGTTTTAGCTCTGGGGGACACCGCTGTTTTCTATTCTCCTCCTTGCTGCTGTACCACTGAAAATAGTAAGTTCCTGGGAGCTAACCACCTGCTGTCATACTATAATGCCAAACAAGAAAAACTATTGCTCTCCATTAGTTTAGTGTTTCAATGTGATGGAAGAATTTACAGAGTTATCAACATTCATGAAACGTACAAAGGATCCTACAGTGACATTTTACAGACAAACTTTGAAAATCTTCATACTACTGAAATAAGTTTAACATAACCCTAATTTGTAGTTTATTTCCTGACAAATTTTAATAGAATCATTATTAAGTTTTCCAATTTCCTTTAAGTTAACATAACCAAAACTCTTCCAGCTGAATATCTTTCACACCAGCCAACTTGTTATCATTGCATAGATGCAACAGATTATTTCCACTAAATGTATTTTTGCAGTTTTCATTATTTTACTGGTAAATTTAAGCCAAGTAAGAAGCTGAAGGGAGACAATACAACTTACATATATTCAGAAGTATAAGTAGTAGTCCACAGATAAGATCTATACCTTCTTGTATTTACTGTATCCTATTAATCACAACCATTTACTTTCCTGGGAAACATAATAAGGTTTAGTGACACATATACTTCAGTCTCCTATTAGCTACTGAAATTTCAGGATAAAGTCAGAAAGAAATTACTTCTTGCTGCGAAAAAGACCATTTCACAATTAGATTGCAGGAAGTAATCATCCACAGCAAATGAAACATCCATGTAAAATATGAAATGGTGTTTTCTGGACGCAAACAATTGCAGTACCACAAGTCCTAAAGGTGCCATTAGATTAGATACCAGTGAAACTGGGAAAAGTAATGCTTACCTCTTCCGTCATTGAATTTTGCTCTTTAGAATTTAACCAGAATGTGTAGATTCATATGTAATTTCTTAATTATATCAGATGGCACATAATCTATTTGAAAGAATAGTGATAAGCTATCATTTTATTTAATGGTTGATGTGATGGTGAAATATACTGGATCATTCATGTGCATTTTCAAACCAAAGCATTACAAAAGAATGCTGCAAGAAAGACATTTTGTCTTTATCCATCCACTGTGCTATGTCTTCTTTCATATTTTGCCTTTAAGTAGATGCATGAATAAGGAAGTTGTATTCCAATAAAAACTGGATTTGTTAGGAATGCTTTCCCTCATTTATTTCCTTGGTTAGTTATAAAAATTATCTATTCATTGGAAGAGAGCTATTACTATTAGTTACAAACCCTGCTGTGGAAATTGCTATTTTGGCATTTCTTGAAAAGAGGATTTTTGACAAAGTAGCCCATTACTCTTTCTATAGAACAGTTAAAGTATTGTCTATAAATTCCATTTAATTTCTGGTTCATTGACTTTATACATAGAGTCATTCAGATCTCATTGTGTCTAGCCTGTAGTCACAAAACAAGATCAAGGACTTGTTCCTGATCTCAGTAAAACAAAGTTGTGTGTCTTGATGGAGTTGCTTCAGCTCACTCACACATAAATGGCCAGTAATAGTCATTTTAAAAATGTAGTCTGCTTCTCCATGATTGGAGCTAAAACCTAAGTTTGTACAATTAAGATTTTTTAATAATTTTAGATGAAAAAAAATTGCTGTGCCTACACAAGTTTAGTTATTAAACTTCAAGATCTCAGCTACTGAATTACTGTGAAATCTGAGTGGGCTGAAAATACTTGAGATAAACCTCTTGTTTAACAAAACTTGGATAATAACATTTTCAGATGCTGTCTCGCTAATGTGCATACACGGTACCCTGCAGGCTTTCATTAATATACTACTTCAGTCACCATGCTTTTAGCATACATCTTTTGGTCTTACCACTGGACCTCATTCATAACAATGGTAGTTTCTTCTGGATAAAAATTAGATTGGAATGTGTTTTGACATTGTGTATTGCCCATCCAATTTATAAGTCATTGGATGGTTTGAGGTTACAGTCTGGACTAGAAATAA